>NC_059426.1:64281455-64611455 GCF_021028975.2 Sphaerodactylus townsendi
CAGTCAGATTAGAACCATTGTCAGCCTTCCACACTGGGATCATTTCCAGGTAGTGCCAGGCTGTCCCCAGATAATATTCTTGAGGGGAGAGCAAGGGCGGAGTGAGGGGGAACTGCGGCCAGGGCACATGCATGCCTTGCGCCCCTGCCACGCCTCTGCCTCGGAATGCCCCTGGAATACCCCTGCCACATCCCTGCCCTGGCGTGTGCACGGGGCATTGCACCCCCTGTCCCATTGGCGCTACGCCACTGGGGGTGAGTGTGTGCAATATTAATACTTTTCCAGCTTAAAACACCCATCCTTTATTGCAGGCTGGGAAGCTGAAATGGCCCTGGGAAAAGCCAAGAAGAGTAGCAGTGCTACATGACAGTTGTCTATTCCTCACAGCACAAAAAAGATGTCTGTGGGAACATCTTGAAAGGAGGCAACTTCTTCCTTTTACTCCACACACACAAAATAAGGGGACATCTTTTAAAAAAGCCACCTCCCATGTTTGTTCCAGACAGCAGAGGCATCAGAGGAGAAAAGAGGCTGTTTCCCACCTGACCATTAAACTCTCTGGTCAGTTTCCTCCTCAGATTTGCTTGACATTTTGTGTGCCTTTTAGCCTGAAGAGTACATAGCTGTGCTTAGCTCAGTTTTCTGTGCAGCAAAAAACAAACAACCCCCCCCCCCCCCAGTCCTTGAAGGGCAGGTCTACCTACTGCTTTTCAATGAGCTGAGTGGCTAAGATTGTCGTATTCATGTCTGCGTATCCTCCAAGAGCAAGCGTCCTGGGGTAACCTTCAGCAAATGGAGGCAGAGAGAATCCCTTCACCAGCACACAAAATGTTGGGTGCAAGCTGAGGAGGAAACTGGCCAGAGAGCTTAACAATCAGGTGGGAAAATAAGATGCCTCCAGAGCTCCTGAACTCTGCACAGCCAGGCAGGAAACGTCTTGCAGATGACTAGAAGAAAAAATGTTCTCCTTCTAGCATCTTCAAAATAACATGGTGTAGGGCGGCTGAAGTAAGGTGTCCTGCGAAGGTCTTGGGGAAAACGCTGTGTGGAAGTCCTCCAGAAGACGCCTTTTTTTTTTTTTGGATCCTCAGGATGTCTTATTTGTGCTGTGCAGAATGGACCAGTGCTGCAGGACAACTCAGCTAAGCGGCACTAACGGCGGGCATTAACTCACCCATACCTTTCTCCTGCAGTTGGTGAGCTGATTGCTATCATCATTGTTGTTGATGGGTCTGGGGCAAGTGGTTTCTAGAACTTGGCGCTGCTTGGTCCTGTCCAACAGCCCCCTAGGGAATTTTCATGTATGTTAAATGGGCAGCCCACCCTGTTGCCCCTTACCTCCTTTAAGTAACTTGCCATGCCCACAGGTATAGTAGCTACAAGTTTTTTTAAAGAACTTTCCTGTTGTGAAGTACTCTTGAATCCTCTGGCATGGTTTCTCTTTTACTTCTTGTCAGCCAGTGTGAAAGCTTTCCTCTGCTGCACGACTTTCTTCTTCTGCTCATAGCTGACCATTGCAAGATTAGTGTTTTCAAGGAGTCCTTAAACATGCAGAACAGCTAGTGCAGAGGAAGAAGGCACTGGAGTGGAGAAAAACCACTGCTGTGGCTGGAGGAAACACGACATAGGATCCAAGCCAAGGGCTTATTGTTAAATGGAAAAGGAAACTCTAACTCATGAAAGCTCATGCTGGAATTAGTGTTGTTGAACTTTAAGATGGAGATCTGGTTTAGCTCACAAAAATTAAAAAAAAAACCCTTTTTAAAGTCTTAACTGGGGAAGAACAGTGTCCAAGGTGGGGCAGTACAGCTGCTTATCCCATCCTGACTACAGCCCTGAATAGGAGTCAAACTTTTGGTCAATGTGTGTCTGTGTGTAAGTAAAGTATTGTTAAGTCACAGCTAACTGAAGGTCATTCCATAGAGGTTTCAATGCAAGAGCCAAACATAGGTGGTTTGTCATTGCCTGTCTCCAAAAGAAAAGGTAATTGCTTTATTTAAACTCCGGGGTATTTATTTATTCGATTGATTTGTACTCTACCTTTCTTTCCAAAACGGACCCAAAGTAGCTTACATCATTTAAAAGCTCCATGTACCAAGAATGCTGAAATGGGTTACAGACATACTTTAAAAAAAATGGAAGTCAGAAAATCTATTACACATATTGTTATAATGTTATATTGATATGATGCGGTTCAGTTGCTGATTTTTTAAACTGGAAAAGTCCCAGTGGCTTGGGTGGAAGGGGGATGGCTGGGGAACTTTGGACAGGGAAATGACAGAGAAACTTGCAACATGGAAGCCCTGTTGCCGCTGTGCTGTGTCGGCAGCTGTTCCCAATTGGCAGAGTCATCCTGGCCCTGCTTATTTTATGCTTTCTGGAAAAATTACAGGGGTGATCCAGGGCAAAACAAAAAGTCCTCAAATCAAGCCTCCAGATATGTCTGGAGAAGAGTTTGGATTTATATCCCCCCTTTCTCTCCTGCAGGAGATTCAAAGGGGCTTACAATCTCCTTGCCCTTCCCCCCTCACAACAAACACCCTGTGAGGTGGGTGGAGCTGAGAGAACTCCGAAAAGCTGTGACTAGCCCAAGGTCACCCAGCTGGCATGTGTGGGAGTGTACAGGCTAATCTGAATTCCCCAGATAAGCCTCCACAGCTCAGGTGGCAGAGCTGGGAATCAAACCTGGTTCCTCCAGATTATATACACGAGCTCTTAACCTCCTATGCCACTGCTGCTCCTTACCAACAGTCTCTACATGTTAGGTATTACCAACACCCATGTTTTGTGCACAAATAATGCCAGAAGTGCTCACAGGTATTTATGATGCTATATCTTGGAAACAGTCAGTCGGCTTCAGCTAAAAGCAATTTGGCTGATACATGCAAATCCATGCACAGCCTCCAAGAGGTTTTCCTTGCCTCTATCAATTAAGGGAGTTTGCACTGCAATCAAGGAGGTTGCACTAGGATTGTTGTAGGATTATTCCCAT
Organism: Sphaerodactylus townsendi; assembly: GCF_021028975.2. NCBI lineage: Eukaryota > Metazoa > Chordata > Lepidosauria > Squamata > Sphaerodactylidae > Sphaerodactylus > Sphaerodactylus townsendi. The sequence continues at coordinate 64,284,448 of NC_059426.1, forward strand.
GTCTGTGTATACTGCCATGTGTGCTTGGCTTACTTTGCCATGCATTGGCAACTTTTAGTCCAATCATGGCTTTCTATTAAATGTGAACATGTTAAATTCTTCCACGTGTATAAATTTCAGAAGCCTCTCGTCTCAAAGAATTCAATTCAAGAGGCTCAGAAAAATAAGGGCCAAACTCTAAAAATAAACAATGGAAATAATGTAGATTTGGACACATGGAGGCAATGTATGTAGAGATATAAGGAAAAGCTTGCAGGCCATTTTCTTGTTAAAGAAGCAAACTTGTTCCTGTCTTCTAATATTCTGGTCAATGAGTACAAACTGAGGAGTACTAGGTGTTTAAGAACATATTCTCTCTAGAAAACTAGGCATCAATGTTCCCTATATTGATCCTCTCCCCTTTACTCTTCTCTGGAGCCTCCATAGTGTGATGCCAATAAAGGCTATGGAATGGAATGGAATGGAATGTCTATAGCACGTAATTTCTGGCTGTAGTGCTGTTAATGACCCAGCAAAGCATGAATCAGCTGACTGCTGAAGTCATGCTGTACATTAACCTCCGCCTTGACAGAAATGATAGTTGTGGCTAAATGAATTTTTTTTAAAAAAACTATGATTTTTCTGCTGGTTGAATTATTGATTTAGGGCTTTCTGAAGTTTTGCATTTGTGCATAAGCCTCTTTTCTAAGCAGGTCATCAGTTTCACCAGCTCATAGATATCCTTTGCTTCTTGTTTGCTTCTTGTGGTCAATAGGATTATTTATAAAGTAAACTGCTTGGATGACCTATTAGAAGATATTTTTTCTACATGCATCCACCCACAAGAATCCCTCCAAGTACCATGGAGTTGGTGCAAAATATCACACCGTCTGTTCCAGTGCTAAGGTAATGGAGATGTGACTTGTTTTTCTTGGATGGGCAGAAGCCATCAGCTCCAGCCAGTTCAGTCTGGATTACCAACTATGGCCATCTAGTAAAAGGTCCTTCACCCTATTACCACCTCCCCAGCCAGTTTATCCTCAATTGCCTATGAGGGAAGTGTCAGAGATTTTTTTTTTAAAAAAAACTTTTGTCCTTGAGTTAGTTGGAATGCAGAACGAGTGATGGAATTTGCAGCCCTTTCAGATGCCAAGAAAAAGAGTTTTTACAGCCAGATAATAACACCTTTGAACAAAAGGTCCCATCCTAGAAAATCTGGGAAGCAGGAGAAAACCTTAAAGGTAGCAAGGGTGTGAAGCAAGGATCCCAGTTGTCATTCAGCTGGAGGAGAGAGAAAGCCAGGAGGAAAGATAGAGGTGGCTGAGTATGGATAAGTTGGAACATGAAGGACTGTCACATCTTATGCCTTCAGATCAGTGCTTGGGATCCACACCCTGATGATGTTAGCTGGTGATGTCACTGCCTCTGCAATTTATAAAGAGCATCAGTGTCAGCTTCCAGCTCCCTGTGCCAAGGGTGAACTCACCACCAAACGATAACTCATCACGCCAGAGAATGAGCTGTGGTCAAGTGCAAACAACCTTTGCCATTTGGGAAACAGCAGCAGCCAGCATACAACAGACAAGAAAAGGCTAGACAAAAGCGTTGGTTTCGCTTGACCCAGGTTTAGAGTCATATATTGCTCCTAGACATACACACTGCCCAGCGTGGTCAGGGAAAGGGCATGTAGATGATACAGGCATCTGTGAATATGGGCAGTAAGGGGGCAAGTAAGAGAATGAAAGAGGGATACACAGGTATGTGGATTGGTGGCATGAGCAGAGGCATGGGCAGAAGAGGGGAGGGGGCCTCCCAAAAACTGGAACTAGCCTTACTGCAAAAGGTCAAAAACAGTGCTTAAGCTACTGAGAACCAATATGATGTGGTGTCTAGTACACTGGACTTTTCTTGAGGAGACACAAGTTCAGTGCTGTACTCTGCCAAAACCACTCCATGAGTATCCCAAGGCCAGTTAATGTTATTGTGAAGATAAAGCTGAAGAAGGCAACCGGTATGCTGCAATAGATAAGTTCAGGACTCGGAATGGTTCGTAACCACATCATAACAAAAACTTAAATTCAGTAACAATCTGCCAAGTACTAAAACTGTGTCATTCAGATTTCTCAATAAGGAACTGGACAAAATTCTAGGGCCCGCGATCAACCTGGAAGCCTGCAGAATTGGGCGAGTCCCTGTGATTTTCTTCATATAAAATTTGAGTTAGGTCTGGATGACATGAGGGGGAGCCCAGAAGGCATTTAATCTGTGGGCCTATGGTGGCCCTCAGCAGCTCTGGCCATCCCCATTATACCCTTCCTCATTATCTGTACAATGTTTCATTAGTTTCACAAAGTTAAAATAAAGCCTGCATTTCTCTCCCCTTCCACCAATCTACATTCTTTGGTGCAAAAGACACTTTAGGTTGTCAACATCTGTCTAGAGTTTAAGTGGGGATTCCACAGCATGAGATCTCCGTTAGAAACGTCCTCCTTCCAGCTAAACATGGTGTCCAGCACAGAGGCAGACATGCATGTCTAGAATCATCTCTGAAGGATGGTAACTGGAGAGGGATCTTTTGCTTCTGAAACTCTGAACTGGGCACCCGGCCATGCGAGTGGTGAGTGAAAGCTGTTATCGTCCGACAGCTGTTTGGTGCTCAGTTCAGGGAAAAAAGGCTATAAGAATTCATCACAGTTCAGTTCCTAGAGGTCAAGTCTCTGCGCAAGAAACCACATCACAGCTAATGCATTTTAGTTCTGTCCCTTATCAGAAAGGCCAGCTAATGCATTTTAGGTCTGTCCCTTATCAGAAAGTTTGAAAGATCCTTGGAGACAAATATGCTATCTTAAGAACATTGATCTCTCAATCAATGCAGAAGTGCAAATGGAGTAAAGGCAAAATACTTGGGATAAGCCTGGCACTTTTTTTTAAATTCTGAGGATGCTTGTTTTGATGTAGCTGATCCCTGTGACTCTGGAAATTCCTGGAGATTTGGGCAGTGGTGAAGCTACAAGGGGACCGTGGGGGTGTGCATGTTGCACCAGGTGCGTGCATGGGGGGCGTGAAAATCACCCCTGACCCCCATCCCTTCTTGCCTCGCCCCACCAGCCTGGCCTGTTTTCAGCTGGCAGAAAGCTATATTCTGCCAGCTGTAAAAGGTAAGTGTGGGGGGGCAAGGGGGGCACAGGGGGGCAGAGAATAGGGAGTGCACCCCAGGAGCACTTCTGCCCAGCTACGCTTCTGGGTTTGGGGGTGGTGCCTGGAGCAGGAGAAGTTTGGGGAGGAAGCTAAGAAAGATGTGATGCCAGAGAAGTCTGCCCTCCAAAGCTGCCATTTTCTCCAGGGCAACTGATCTTTGTTATTCAGTCGTAATCCCAGGAAAACTCCAGGTTCTTTCCTGGCCCCAAAAGTTAGTGGAAATGTTGGCAACTTATAGTTGCCTTCATCCAGCCCACAGAATCCAGCAGAATAACATAAAGAAATAATTAACATGCAAAATGGAGAAGGCGTATGTGAGGGACAGAAAAGAATGAGCTGCAGCTTTACAAAAGCATGCAGCGATATGAGGATCTGTTATACAGGTAAGTAGACATGCAGCTTAATGATTTCTGACATCAAACTCTGAAGCTGGAAGGCCTACATCCTTCTTTTTGGGAGGCTTGTACATAGAAACAGTTACCTGGAAGTACCTAGCTGGAAAGCATCTACCTAGTCTTTGAGAGCACCTTTACCTGTCAGACCACCAACTTTTCCTGTAAAACTCCAAGCAGTAAAAGCCAGCGACCTTTTTAGAATGCTTACTCAGTGGCAAATATTGCAGAAATATTGCTAAATGCTTGTAAAAACCTTTACCTTCCTGAAGAAACTTGTAATGATCATCACACTAACTAGTGTAGAAGAGACTCCACACAACCTTTAACTGAAGATTTCTAATCTAGTCACACTAAACTAATATAAGGAACAGTTATATTTGAGTCCAGTAGCACCTTGGAGACCAGACCAAGATTTCAGGGTATAAGCTTCTGAGAGTCAAATAGCAAACCAGAGGCCAAGGTGGCCGGGGTTGGATGTGCTGCCTTTGCCTCCAGAGTCCTTCCTGGCTTTCTGGCGACCTGGGGAGGCAAAAAAAAATCATCCCTCCCCATCACTGGAAAGCCCTCCTTGGGACTTAATGGACTTATGCCACCTTAAAGGGTGGCATAAGTCCACACCTTGGGCCACAGTATAACTGGCTGTAAACCCAGGATGGAAGCTGACTATCATTGGCTCCACCCTGGGACACCTCTGGCACACTTCTGCTGCACAGATGGGGCTGGGGGTGGCATGGGAGCACTGATGCAGTGCCCAGTGCTGCTTCTGGGCATCCTGAATGACCATAGCATCCACTTGCCACCATGTTTGCCCCTCTTCCAGAGTAAGTGTCCCATGGAGGGCAAATATACTGGCACTGGCCTGTGTCGGCTCCATGAGTGGATTCATTCGACCACCCTCTGGATTAGGCCAAAAGCTCCTTTCATCAACCTACTTGCGTCTAACTAAAGGAGCTTTGACTCTCAAAAGCTTCTCTTGAGGTACTACTGGATTCAAATCTAACTGTTCTGCTGAGGACCAACAGGGGTACTCTCTGAAAATATTGACATAACGAAGAACCAGAGCTCAAACAAAGTATGTATGTGAGATATTTCTGGCCCAAAGCGTGGGGAACATAAAGTTAAACCCAAAATGTATTTGTTTAAATTTTCATACTACAGAACAAAAGAAAACAATTTCCATTAGGGAAACATTTGTTTTATCTGTCTTGAATTTTTGCTCGTCATTCAACTGTTGAATAGGTGTGGTTCCCGCAGCATGGAGATGCGGCGCTGGAGAAAGTTGCTACCATTGATTCTTCCCACCCCCAACTAATGCAGCTGTTCAAGGCACAGAGCCTCTCAGGGGGTGGGGAACAGTGACCCAATTATGATAAATCAAAGTCAGTTAAACAAATCCCAGAATGCATTTCACTGCCTCTTCACCATGCTATATTGAGTACCGAAAGCGTTCATGGCATTCTAAGGGGACCGTTTAGGCTCTGAAGCACCTGCTTGGATTATGCTGAGTCACTTCTGTCTGTTGTGAAGAATGCAATGTGTGAAGTGTAGGGTTGCCAACTTCTCTCTGTGTGTCTTTTTGGCAGGGCTCCTGTGATGTTAACAGCTATGTGACAAGCAGAAGTGCATCAGATAACACTTCTCTTCCCATTGAATCTTGTGTTATCAAGAAAGATTATCAAGAAATGTTTCTTCTCTTGCCATGGAGAAGAACACACCTTACCATGAAATGCTTCTGAAGATGCCAGCCACAGATGCGGGTGCAATGTGAGGAGCTTAAACCACCCAACCAAGGCCTACAGCCCAGAAAATTCACACCAGCCACAAGAAAAAATGAATTTGCTGAATTTCTGATACACATTAAAAAAAAAACATTTTCTATGCCCCAAACATGGCAGCCTGAATGAAATAGTAACCCAAAGATCACAACCTAACTCAGAGCCCTACATTTCAAAACTGGAAAGCCATATGTAAACTAGCCGACCACAGCCCATAGAAAATAAACACAGTGTTGGGTGATGAAGGGTGCCATAGTACAAATTAACAATAAAGCTGCAGCATGTGCAGTAAGTGGAGGATATTATGGTCTATCAGTCAAATCTCTAGTGATTAAGGCAATCTACCCAATTGGTGGGCATCAATCCACAAGCTCCTGGATGAAATGGGATTGTGCAATTGCTTGGTAATTGTTCTTTCCGGCTTTCCTATATTAAGAGTTATGCTACAGTACTGAGGTTGTTATTAAGGCTACCAGCCTAAAGCATCATTGGGAGGGCATTTGATGAAGGCTGTGCTGGCTCATGACTGCTTCTGCCACAGGACATTTATTCATTTGTATGTAAGCACAAGATGCTTTGTTGTTTTGGCTGCAGTAGACGAATAAGATTGCCTCTTTGGAATTTGTGACTAAGGAATAAATCCCTTTGAGCCCAGTGGAACTTTCTTTTTTTAAAAAAAATGTGTCTAGGATCAGTCTGTACAATTCTCCATAATTATCATTAACCCTCCCCCATCCCAGTTGAATCAATTATTTTGTAAATGTGACAACCATGTCCATTGTTTTTGTAACATCTCTTATTCCAAGCAAAGAGCAGCTTTAAATCAGCTTTTAATTCTGCTGCCTCCCTCAGTAACTGCTACATAAGTTTCATTCTCCACCTTCTGTGGCAAACCCAGACTGGCTGTCTCCACTAGCCATTGTAGAGCTAAAACAACTCAACAAACAGATCCAAGCAACACATTCCCAATGGCACAAGATTTCGGAGCTCCTTCCCTCTTTTGGAAATGGGTTCTTGGTAGCAAGCAGGATTGACCCTCCCCACACAGCCGCTTGGAAGATACGCACCTGGTGACTTGGAGAAACCCATTCACAGAGTATTTGCTCTGTTTGTTTACACAGTGTATTTCTGTTCCCGTGTTTTGGCTGAAAAGGGGATTTCAACAAGACCGATGAAAGGCAGATACTGGAAAGGAATGGGGGGGAGCCTGAGTTGAGTGATAGGTGGGGACTTGAAACAGTGAACTCCTTAGAAAGCATAAATTGCTCTCAAGGGAACTGGAGTATTATTTCTTCAATTCTGCCCACTTGAAAACTGAGGGATTGTTGATTCACCAAGCATAGAAGGGGGTAAATGGGAACTAGCCAGGTTTTTCAAACCATCAATTCAATCTGAAATTGATTGGGCTAAAAGCATTACTTGATTAATCAGCACAATTAACCTATCAAAGGCTCAGTGGCATTTACTAGTTGGATTTGTCAGGACTAACCATCTGGTCATATTGCCATTAAAGCATGGGTCCCTAGGATGTGTTTAGCAGGCATTCTCAGCAGGGGTAGGTAGGTGTGTAGACTGTAGAACGCTTAGAACATTTTTTGACCTTGGGTCTCCTAAACTCAATCTCTTTTTTTTGGTCTTCTGTCCAAGTACCATTCATCAGTTTCATGGATCAGTGCAAGGAAATCAGGTTTGTAACCAGTGGTGGGATCCAAAAAATTTAATAACAGGTTCCTATTGTGGTGGGATTCAAACAGTGGCGCCGCCGCACACACGCACTTCCAGTCCCTATTGGGCAGGGAGGTTGCTTTAGTAACCCCTTCTCGGCACTCAGAAAAAATTAGTAACCACTTCTAGAGAAGTGGTGAGAACTGGTTGGATCCCTCCTCTGTTTGTAACCTCCTCTGTTTGCAAAGAACTTTGTATTAGAGGCATGAGTCAACCACTGGTATGAGAAGAGCAGAATATTATTTAGTGGAAAAATGAAAATGACTGCTTTCAAAGGATGGATAAACATAAAGTTGGCCAAAGTTTCTTCTAGATTAAGAAGAAAACTCTCTGAAGAGATATACTGGTGGAAGGAACTTATTTCGTCAATTTTGTGTTCAATTTTAAAATAAAAACACCCTACTGTTGGGGTGCTCTCTGGGTATCAAAGAGAACAGATGTTATTTGGATGATATGGGAATTTTCAGAAAGATTCCAAACTTCTTTTTACCACCCCCTTCCCTTTCAACCTTTCCCTATTACCGGGGCCTTTTTGGACTGGGCAGCACAAAAGGCTCTAGAACAGGGGTAGGGAACCTGCGGCTCTCCAGATGTTCAGGAACTACAATTCCCATCAGCCTCTGTCAGCATGGCCAATTGGCCATGCTGGTAGGGGCTGATGGGAATTGTAGTTCCTGAACATCTGGAGAGCCACAGGTTCCCTACCCCTGCTCTAGAATAATTAACCCCAGCAGATCTCAGACTTGATTGCCACATTCCTGGAAAGCAAGAGGAAGAGAACAGAACTCAGTACTATGACAGAGCGAATGACAAGGATGGTATTGCTCTTTTATTCCCCAGTACAACTTCCAAAGCAGCACAGCAGACAGAAAATACTAGGTTATTTTTTTTACCCCATTAATTGGAACTCTATGCTTGAAAAGCTTCAGGTGTTATATTACTCATGCCAGTTAGCTCAGCAGTTAGCAATGTAGTGTTTCTGTCCATAAAATGTTATGCACTGAATGAATGCTCAGGTGGCTGTGGTCAGTGCTTTTTTTAAAACGTGCACTGATTTGTATCAGTTTTCCCCAAAGGTGCTCGTATCCATATGGGTGAGTCATGCCAAAAAATTAAATTGCATTAAATTAATTTTGTTTAAAAGCTCCAATATGCTTCATCACAGAGCTGTTATAGCTTTCTCAGTGGAGATCTTGGCCTGCAGAAGAGTGCTGGACATTTTACCTATTGGTTATAGTTACAGTCTACAATGGATGCTTTCTTTTCCTTGAGACTTGCCCTGCAAGCTGTTACAGTCCAATCCAGGGGCAGGGGCAGTTTGGCAGCATTCAAGTATGGCACCTCCAAAGGAGTTTTCGGTGGTGCAACAAGCAGTGGGAAAATAGGCAACCTGCTGCCGCCAGGAGGACTCCATAGAAAAAAGTGACTTAATGCTACATGTTTTCATGGCGTAAGTGACTTAACGCTACATGTTTTCATGGCGTAAGTGACTTAATGCTACATGTTTTCATGGCATAAGTGACTTAACGCTACATGTTTTCATGTAAGTCACAGGACTGCATTGGGAGCATTCCTGGGCTAAAAGACCTTTGGAAGCTGGCTACAGTTAGCTTCTCTCCCAGGAATGCCTCTAGACCACCCCCAGCTGTTCCGGGGTGCCTTATCTGGGGTGGCAGCCTGCCGGCATGTTTGTCCTCTCTGCCAGCATATTTGCCCCTTATTTTGGCAGGGTGGGCAAATATGCCAGTGCAGGCCCACACAGCTTCCACTGCTCCTTCCCTTCCCCGCCCCTGGATTTGGCTGCCCAAAGTGTTGGTTTTATCTCTTCTGCCTTTCAATATGTATGGCAGGTGAGGAAGGAAGATCCTTTGGAAAACTTCAGGGGGCACCATCAGTATGATGACATCTAAGGATGCTGCAGCCTGGAGATTAATTTATGACATATTTATTTTAAATATGTATGCTGTGCTTTTCAATCAAGTCATCTTCCAACATATGAAGTCAATATAAGAAATTAATTAGAGCCGCAGAAATTATGTGAGCTGGTTTGGGTCTCCACTGAGGAGTCAAGTGTGGTATAAATTAAATAAGTAAACTTCACATGGAATTTGGCTCCTGGCTCATCTCTTAGTGGTGGAGCAGTGGAGAATAAACAAACAAACAAATGAAATGCAGCAGCTCATTACATTGAAGCATCTCCTGTATGTTTGAGAGCCGGCATGAAGTAGTGGTTAAGAGCAGGTGGACTCTAATCTGGAGAACTGGTTTCCCACTCCTCCACATGAGTGACTGACTCTTATCTAGTAACTGGATTTGCTTCCCTGCTCCTACACATGAAGTCTGCTGGGTGACCTTGGGCTAGCCACAGTTAATTCAGAACTCTCTCAGTCCCACCTACCTCACAAAGTGTTTGTTGTGGGGAGAGGAAGTGAAAGGAGTTGGTAAACTGCCTTGAATCTTCTTACAGGACTTAGAAAGGCAGGGTATACATCCAAACTCTTCCTCCAGCTTGGAAATTGGGGGTGGAGCCTAGGGGGGTGGAGCCTAGGAAAAGGAAGGACCTCAGTGGTGTATGCCATGGTGTTTACCCTCCAAAGCAGCCATTTTTTTCCAGGTAAGCGGATCTCTTTAGTCTGGTGATTTATTATAATATTTTGGGAGGTCCCCAGGCCCCACATGGAAGCTGGAATGCTACAGTTGGGAGGGTGGAGTTTGGAACACAGTTTGGGATGGGAGTTCAGCAGGGATGTAGAGTCCAACCTCAGAAGCTGCCATTTTCTTCAAAGGAACTGGTCTCTATAGTTACCATGATAAACACACATGAGAAGTTCAGAATTAAGCCTTCTGTGCCTGCCTTGGTCTTTTTGACTTTCCTAGCAAATACAATCTCTAGCCCATGAGCTGAGAAACTTCAGGCATGTATTTCTGTTCGCCTTGCTCTTGGCAATCCTGGGTTACAAAGAGCGGTAAGTTCAATTAAGCAAATGCAGATGGATCTTCTAAACATATCATGCCACAAAGTAAACAGGAAGGATGGCCTGAGAAAGTGCAAATCCTAGGATATTGTGTTTAGCAGTAAATAAAACAGGAATAGTGGTTAGAGTTACAGCTGCCAAGCCTGCTTTTAGCCTTGAGCTGCCAATAATGTCCGTGTCAGAATGCCATAATTAGCTGAATAAGAACCATCTATTAGATCCATCTCAAAGACATGAATGCTCTACACATTTATACTACTTTCAAAGGTGTTTAAATACTGTAGCTGAAATCACATAGGCATTGCTAAGGACTGAAATATGATTATAATTTATCCTTTTGGCACGGCCATCAGTTGTCTCTAAAACTTGACACAAGAACATGTAAAACTAACTTTCCACTATTCTTCCAACGGGATGTGGGGGGGGGGGGAGTGCTTTAAGTGGCACCTGTGAATTCAACCCTCAACAAACATGCTAAGGAAAAGCACAAGTGTGAATGTATGTGAAGCTTTCTGAGAGCCAGTATGATGTGGTGGTTCGGGTGTCTAATTAGAATCCAGCAGAACTGGGTCCAAACCTGAACTCTGCCACTGAAGCTTGCTGGATGATCTTAGGCCAGTCCTATATTCTCATAGGAAGGAAAGAGAATGATGTTTTAAATTGTGTTTGGTCCTCACTGGTGAGAAAAGTAGAAGTGGAAATAAAAATAAATGTCTCTGGTTAATGCCTGCAGATCCAGTCTCTGTGATAACAGCTTGCTGTAAGGTTCTTCTTTGAAAGGCATGTCCAGGACTGGCAGTCATAAGTACTCTTAAACTTGGGTCATTAAGCCATTCTTTGCTGCAGTCATGGAATGGTTGTGACAAATGAATGGCATAAACTGAGTCCATGCTTCTCATGCTATAGTAGTGGCCCAGTTGAGAAGATCATTGCCCTGGCTCTGTCACAAAACCCATAAGAAGTGTATGAGTGTTTATAATGAAAGCTCAATGTTCATTCAGAGAGATAATTAGCTCTGGGTTGGCAGCCGTGTCCTGCAGAATTCCCATGTTGGCTCTGTCACTGGGTATGGAATACACCTTGTCAGAATCCTGGAATACCGGGTTTGCAAGGTGGTGATCCATAGTTATATGTTGTAGGAAAACCCCAAACAATAGAAACACCCAGACAGCTTGTTAGGGAACAAGTGAACTGGCACAGTTGCACAGAGCACAGATGATTCCCAGGTTGAATAGAGGCAGAATGGCATCAGAAAAGTGGGCAGGTAAGCACAGAAAAGAGGAAGTCTGTCTAATCCAGGGTGTCAAACTTATTTTTTACAAGGGTGGATAGGACATAAATGTGATTAGGTTGAGCCAGGCCCGGTGTGTGTGTGTGTGTGTGTGGCTGCCTCAGCTGGTGAGCACCCAGCTGGCTCACCAGTCCAGATCAGCACTTTGGGGAGGGGGGGGGGGGCTGCCACAGCTCGCAAGTCTGCATTAGGGTGGGTGGCAGCCTCAGCTGGACGGTCTGTAATGGGCTCTCCAGGCCAGCTTGGGAACAGAGTGGGTGGGGTGGCTGCCTGGACTGGTAAACCCGCAGTGTGGTGAAAGGGCTGTCTGGACTGGCAAGCCCATCAGGCCAGATTGGTAGCAGAATGGGTAGGTGCCTGGACTGGTGAGGCTGCAGCAGGGTGTGGAGTCTACCTGGACTGGCAAGCCCGCTGCAGCCTCTCCAAGCCAGATCAGGAGTAGGGGATGAGGCGGCTGTCTGGACTGGTGAAGCTGCAGTGAGCTCGCCAGGCCAGATTGGGAGCAGGCTGGGTGGGTGCCTGGATTGGGTGTGAGGGAGGAGGATTGCTTCAGCTGGCTTGTGGGCCTGATAAGCACTCTCAAGGGGCTGGATCAGCCCCCCAGGCCTTATGTTTGACAAATCTGATCTATATAATCAATTTATTTTTGCAGATGAAATTGCTGTTAAAAACATAGCTACAGGGGCTAGTTGAAAAACTGGCAAGCTTTGACCTGAATGGCAGTAAACTGAGTAGAATATGCCTGATCAGGCCAGATAAAACAGTTTCCTCATTTTTGTGTGTGTGTTGGATTAGAATAGCAATACTAGGCTACATTGAGGGGGGCAACACTCCTGCCCCTTTGAAAATTGCATAATAGACAAATTCAGCAGGTAGATTGATGCAACTGCACGATGTGTAAAAATCTTCTCCTGCTGAAATGTGCTTATCACACAGTTCTTAAAAGCTCTCTCTCACACACCCAAACCCTCACGTTCTCACAGGATGGCTTGCCTACGTGATTGAACCATGAATTCAAACACTGCAGACAGAACTTCCACGTGACCATTTTAGTGGAATCAGATGCAAGTTAGCAGTTCAGCAAGCTGGTAATGAGAGACATGCATATGGAAGAAGTGACCCAGAGTTTCTCATACAAACTGTCACACATTATAAAAAGCAGTTTCTGCATGCACCACCTTTTCGCTTTAATACAAATGTAATGGGATATTATTTACCAGATTATGTTATTTTCCTTGATGCCATTAAAGGTTCAGCCACCTATTTCCACATACTATAAGGTACCATTAAAGCACAAATGTCAAAAGGTCAATTTTAGCTGCCCCCCCCCCCCCCTGTTAGGAGCTTGATGGATTGCTTTTCTGGTGCCATTATACTTTATGAACATCTTAGACTTGGACACATGTAGTAGGTGGTACCACCTGCACACACACCCCCCACTCTTCAGTATGGCATGGTATTGTTGCTCTTACATGTTCCAACACTTCCACCCCCTCTTTTATAAGCTTAGTTGCAGTGAACCTAGATGCTTGACATCCATTCCTTAAACCTATTCCGCCTTCAGAAGCCCCACTGTCTTTCTACAGACATAAAGTCAACTTTCTTGCTCAGACCTGATGGATTAAACTACTCACTCCCCCCTCCCCTATCTCTTAAGATAAAAAAGAATGGAGTTTTTCCTGTTTCTGAGAGCCACAGGCCTGTTGCTACTAGCCCCTGGCTTTAACATTTAGAAAAATCTCAAAACTGTCTTGGCTTCACCCAGAGCAAGAAGTGTACACAAAGGATCGCCAGTTACAGGGCAGACAGGCAGCACATTTTGGCAAATGTAGAAGGCATACATCTTGCTGCTCCTATGCCCTTTGCCCCAACTCTAACCCCAATTCACCCTGAGCCTCCACTCCTATGCACCTGCCTCCACCCCCAAATCCCAGACACTCCATTGCAGCTGTTGGGTGTCTGTTAGATCCAACTCCCATGTTAAACTCATTTGAGCACAGCGTTTGAGGGGAACTATGTCAAAGGAATGATAAAATATTAAATCCACGACTAGCTGCAGGAAACTCAAGTCACTGCTTCTCTCCAGTCTTGTGAAAGCTGATACCGCAAAACCATTACTTTTTTAAAAGCTATATTCAAGACGCTCTCCTTCCTAGCAACAGTTATTGTTGGCTCAGCATCTCATCTTCAAAAGAAAAAGGGGGTCTGCGGAAGGGAGATCACTTATTGGTAATACCTGGTTTCTAGCAACATTTTTCTCCTTTCAGTGGGGATTGGACTACCAGACTCCACATTTGGCCCTTAGGGCTGCAGCTGTGTGTGTGCATCTACTTTTCAGGAAGCTGTATGTGTGTTTGACTACTCGGGAGACAAATATATTTGGGGTTGGTTGCAGTTCCGCAAGCAAGGCATGCAAAACATACTGCTGGAAACTGTCTCAGCTTCCTGAGTGAGCAGGATATTTATTGGGATCTGTTCCCCAAATAGTCGTGTTTCATTAAAAATAAGCTCAGGAATGTTCCAGGCCTTTTTTGATTGTAGAGGAAATCACCTGGCCAATATGATTCCCCTTAGGTAAGGTTTCTTCACTGCAATTGCTGTTACAGCATGTGACCACCAGAGGATGCTCCTGCCTTTGCTGCACATCTTTAAGAACCCCCCCCCCCCCCCCGCACTCCTCTCAGGTAAGAGTATGAAGGTGTGTCTGTCATAGTAATATGTTCAGTCAGATCATGTAGGAAAGCTCTTCTGGGGTTGTACCACCAGAGAATCAAATAACTCTTTGCATCCTCCCCATGTCAAAATCCTGCTATCCTTAAGAAAGAGTCAACTTTACATAGAACGAGAAAATACTAATTTTAAAAGGAAAAGTATATAATCTCCAGCCCAGTTCAGAGATGGGTTAGTCCCAGGAGGGGAATGTCATAATTTTACACTCACAGAAGGACTGTCTGCATCACAAGAAAAACACTTGCAGGCTGAAGTAGAGCCTGTCTACCAGAATATTACCAAATAAAGGAAGGGGCTGAAAGGTGTGTAGGGAAATGGCTTAAAGGAGTCACATCATCAGTGTGTAAAAAAGTTGTGTGTTCTGCTTAGCAATTGGCACAAGTTTAGCATGCCGCTGGTGACTGGAAGACAAAGACAATAAATGCCTTGGGCAGCAGATGACGCAAGACTTGACAAGAACTCAGCATCAACTCTAGCATGACATGACAATGACAAACAGGGGCTACTAAATATTTTAGTAGACTTGTCAATGTTGTATTCTGTCTGTGTGGCAGTTGGGACATTCATCTCAGAGCATAGACAAACTGAGGCATAAAAACTGACCTCTGTGTCAAACAGATTATTGATCTACGATTCACAGTCCCAAACTATGGTACCTATCCTGTGAAGAAACCAGAGGGGGACCTTTTTTATAACTCAGTAAGTTCAGACACATTTTCAAGACCATGAAGTAATAAACATCTCTCACCAACAATGTTCACTTTATTATACATATAGTACTGATTCCCTACCCCTCCACTTCCTGTTCTGGACCAATTTTGGTCATGGATAGACCACAACCGGGACTGGCTTCTTGAATACTCATTCCTTGGATTGCTGGCCAACCTGGCAAAAACCTTCAAGTTCAAGTCAGATTTCATTTTTTCCCCTTCAGAAGTTGCTTAGAAACATGCCTATGAAAATATACTTCTCCGTTCTCACACTCTACTGTTCTGGTGCCAAGAGTTTTATTTTCCCTGTGCCTTGCCCTCAGAAATTCCTGTTTTGTTTTGTTTGTTTTTTAAATCTTGCAAGCATAACGTTCTGCCCAACTCATCTATTCCTAACACACTTAAGCCATCTTCAGTTTTCAGAGAAAGGTGGCTTTGTTATTTGCATCAGCTCCTTTAATATTATTGTGAGGAGCAAAGATGCTTCTAGAAATTAACTTGCAGACTAAGGAAGTGAGAGAGGCCACTGCCAAGTGAAATGGCCAGATGTCCTCTGTTCTGAAGGGTTGCCCAGAACATGAAAGCACCTTAGAACATGACAGAACTGTCTGAAATATTTCAAAGGGATGCTGGATATCCATGGCACTCATTATGTTTGAAACTTTCCCCCTAGAGGTAAAGAATGAGGCTAAATTATGCCAACAAGTCATTTTAATATGATAAACAATCAAGATGAGTCTGTCTTTGTTCAGCATCTGCCTTCTAAATCTAGAGTCCTCACAAGACTTGCAGGCCTCAGGCACAACAATGTCTAGAGCCCTACAACCCACAAACTGCTCACAGCTAATCTATTGACATAATTGTGTGTCCATTTTTATGTTTTGAGGGAGTGCAACTGGAGGACTTCAAATGAACGTACACATGCACAAGCCCCCCCCCCCCCCGCCTTCATAAAATGCAGCTCAACCATACAACCATTTTCACTGCTGGCCTCCAAAAGGTCCGCCATATTTCAATTCAAGGCACAATGAAGTCCTCCCATTTCACATAGCCAACAAGAAAAGAGTTTTGAAAGATTCCTCATTTTGTTACATAATTCTTCAGACTGTTTATGAAACATGACCATCAATCGCTGCTCTGAGATTTCATGACAGAACCCGACCAGATGTTGTGAGGAGTGTTGATGTGTGCTGCAAAAGAGACGTCCAGCCCAAGACTGCTGCCTAAAGAGTAGAGAGGCCCTGTGAGTGCAAAATTTGCCTATCCCTGACTGGAGAGACCTCCTCAGCACACCTGCTGTACAGCTGGAGCGTGACAGAAGGGGTAAGGGAGGAGAAAGGGAGAGAAAAGAGAAAAGGTTCAGGCTTGTTCAGACTCAGTCCAAGTGCTGCTGGTCTCATCCGTCTGTAAGTGGCACTGTTGTTATTTCAAATGATGCAGAAGAGGAGCGGAGTTTGCTCCTTTGCATACTGTTGCATTTGCCTCTAGCCATATTGTTCATATTACTGAACAAACTGCTGAACCTTCTCTTGCTCTCTCCATGCACAGAGAAAAACTTGGTGCAAGGGGAGAAGAAGTACTGTAGATGTTCTGCAGGGAAGAGATTTCATGGAACTTCAGTGGAAGCTGATTGTTAACAGTTTACTGGGTTATGAGACAGGAAACTAAGTCATATATCTCCTCCTCCTCCTCCTCACATAACAGAGCAGATCCCACATACAGAATTACCCAAGCCATCGTCTTTGCCTTTAGCTCCTTCCAAAGGCAGCACCTGAAATTTTGAAATTTGTATTTGTTTTTGAAAGGAACTTTCCCTCTGCCAGAGGAAATGACAACCAAACGGAGCCAATGCCTGCAAGTGGCAGAAGAGGGTAAAGAAAAAAGGCAAGATTTATTGGTGTTGGGAAAGAGAAACTGTAGCTGCAAATCTCTGCTCCATGGACACAATGAGCAGTTTGGCAGAAAGCAAATTATGATGATGAGAGGGACAGGAATTATTGCTGGCGGGGGGGAGGGAGGAGGAGGTTTTTGAGCCAAGGTGTGAATAACGATGAAGAAATGGTCCAGCTGGAATAAAGGACAGTGGATACAGCATCTGATTTTTTTTTTTTTTACTAATGCAAAATAGAAATGCTGATCATAGTTTGGCTTTTTTTTCCCAAAAAATATTTTTCATTCTTCTGTTGCACCTGCGAAAGTGACCTAGGCGAGGATGACTGCCAGTGATACCCCGAGAAAATCCAATTCTGGGATTTGGTACAGAATAGGATGGGCCTGTTGAGCTGTGGACACAGGTATGGAGGCTGGCCTGCATGAAACTGGGTGGTGGTCTGTGGGTGGAGGGTCTCCTGTGCTGTGGCCACATGGCTGCAAAGCACACAGCATTGACTGACAAATGCCGAAGAAGATAGATTTGCTGTGGGACAGTGAAGCTACCATGTGGGGGGGGGGGCAGGATTTAAATAAAGGTGTATGAAAAGGGAACGAGAGAGAATGAGAGAGACAGTTAGTGAAGGCCAGTGAGGAGCCTGGTCGGGATCCAACATGTGGTGAGGAAAATTAATTAGCGTTTGAAACCAGGTTTGCGATAACGATAGGAAAAAATATGAAACAGGAGAGAAGGCAAAGAGTGACCTCAGGCTAGTAAAGGTGGGTAAAGCTGATGAAGCAAGGCTGATGCCCTCTAGGCAAAAGAAATATTGTGCGGGGGTTACATGGGTTTTACACAGTAAGGGAAATGAGGGTAAGAGAGAAGCAAAGGGGAAGGGGAGGAATGACTTGCTCATAATAGGATTGAAAAGATGGCCTGATGGGATAGGTGGCACCTCTAGGAACTAGGGAAAGAGCAGCAGAGTGTGGTTAGCGCATGACAGGCAATAGGCAGAGATGCTACAAAGCAACATGCGCAAAGAGCAACATAGAACGACCCCCCACCCTTGAATCCAAACCAAGGCCCAGGATAGGACTCACCATTCTTGGCTTGCTCCCTGTAGCTCTTTTCATTAAGGCAGGCCCCTCGACCATGGAGCAGCGCGTGCAAGGGCTTCTCCTCGCCTTGGCGTGGCAGGCAGCGCAAGCCTTGAGCGCATCGCTCCGTGTATACTCCGCACGACTGCCCTTCTGCGAGGGCACAGGTCATGCAGCATCCGCAGCCAGGCTCCTTCACCAGCTCGCAGCCCACAGGGCTGGGAGGGCACATGGAGTGTGCTTTTTCATCGCAAGGTTCACAGTGCACAAAAGAGCCCAAGCCCTGCGAAAGCCCCAGGCACAGGCAGAAGAGGAAAACCTGCCTTAAGAGCATCTTCAGGGCACTCAGAGGCGCAGCGTCGCTGGCAACCAAGGCAGTGTTGAGTGTCTTTTTAAAGAGAACGAGTTTTTTTTAAAGTTGCTCCTTCCTTAGGTTCTGGGGGGAAAAAAAGCTTTTCCACTTCGAAACGATTCAAAAAGAATAAGAAAAATTCCAACAGGCTTTCGAAATCTGCCGCCACAAAAAAAATTGCAGATGCAACAGGTTGGAGGGGTTTTTTTGTTACCCCTGCCCAAAAAGTCACTGAACAGGCAGGAGGGGCAAAAAAGAACAAGGACAGCTGTGGTGAGGCTGCACAGAGACGTACACAATAATCCACACGCCCCACTCCAGAGCAAGGTTTGCAAGAGCAGAGCCTGAAGAGGCAGCAAAGTAGGGACCGAGCTTCTCTTGACTGTCCTGATATTATCTGCAGCAAATTAAAAACGGCTAGAGGAGCATGGAAGCAGGTAGAGCTGGGCTTTGTCGAGCAGCGACTGAGCTTGGGTCGGGACTGGCTGGGTTTTCCCCCCTACCCTCGTCTTCCTAGATTGGGTTAAGAACAACAAAGAGGTTTTCTGTAAAGTTGGAGGATTTTTACCAAATCGGCAAGAGAGAGAGAGAGAGAGAGAGTGAGAGAGAGAGTGAAGGGGGGAAAAAGGGGGGGAAAAAGAATTCCACTTTGTAGATCTCCCAACACTTTTCCCCTGGAGAAGTTTCTAAAGAGACTGAATAATGCCGAGCAGGCATGTCTTTTAAATAGACTGCCCCTGGCTGCCTGCCAGCCCCTCGCTGCAATCTGAGATCCCAGTGACACCTCAGCCTGAATGGGTGCCAGTAACCAGGGCAAGATCAGTGCACACTCCAAATGTGTGTGGGGGTGGGGTGTGCAGCTTCTGACTTCTAGGCTTCCAAAGCCCTGGCAAGGATCAGCAACATTATTGTAGCAGGGACACAGACACACACACACACAAAAGCCACCCCCAAGGCATCCGTCTTCTCTTTCAGGCAAGATCAGAAGGCATGAAGTTCTGCTGACTTTATACTGCAGGGAATATTTCAAAACTTTTTAAATTCTATTTTAAATTCTATTTTAAATTCTATTTTATTCACATTTACCTGGAGAGTGGCTTCATTGGATACTGAGAGTTACTTACAAAAGAGTGAAACACAGGCAGTTTGGCCAACTTAAAAAACAAAGCAAAACTTTTTGCTCCTCTGCCTTTAACAGCACTAGCAGGTGCTAAATGCTTATCTTCTTGCACTGCAAAGTTTCATTTGCTGATTTCTCCAGATCATTCTGCTGTTAAAGGCATAGGAACAGGTCAGGACATTATTGTTCTTGGTCAGCTGGCAACTGGTCAGGGTCTCGGCTGTTATCTTGTTGCCAGTGTTTGCCAAAGAGTGTTTACTGAATCAGCCAGATATGCAACACCCCAGTTTCAATTTAGCAAGGCTGTATTAGCATACAACTGTGTTTGCCGTGCAGAAACGTTCCAAAGAGTTATTTGCTGGGTGAGAGTCCCAGTGCCATATGTACCATACCTGCAGCTAGCATGATAATCCTCACGGCTTTGTAGGTGTATGACGTGTTTGATTAGAGTGTACTTTGATGGCGTGAGGTTAGCAAAAAGCAACTTGCCTATCAAACACAAACAGCTTAAATCCAATGCATGAACTCAGCCAAAAGGCACGATGGGTCCAAACAGGACTGCAGAGAACAAGTCAGCTATGTCGCAAGATGATTTTTTTTTGTCATGTAAAGCACACCTCGTGGATTGCAAAGACATCCTTGGCCACCCTGCTCAGTGCTCTTCCAAACCCACACCTGGAATAGAGCTGGAAAATGTCCTAGTTCTGGAAATATTTTTTTTTGCCTCTCTAGCATTCCTGAACAACAAGAGAGAGAGATAAGGGCATATAGTTTCATGCTGTACCACATTATATTTTAAAGGGAGGCTGACCATATAGGTGAAAGCAGGAGTACATGTTGATCAGCGGTCCTCCCAGGACATTAAAACCCAAACATAGCTATAGAAGAAATACAGTACATCTTGAACTGCAGCACTCTGAAATTCTTCCTTCCACAAATAACCAATAAGCAGTCCGTGTTACCTTCAAGCAAAAGGGGAGGGCACTGAAAGCAATCTGGCACTTTTGAGATAGATGCCCCAGCAGTGACTTCGCTCTTCCCGTTCAGCATGGACCCCAACTCTTTCATCTGTCTTCAGTGTGCCTGCATTGCATAGCTTTTGCCGCTAGAATGCACCCTTATCTATGATAAGTCTTTGGGCCAGCTGCTTGAAAATTTTAACCCCTTTCTGCCTTCCATGAACTCTCTTTATGCTGGCTACTTCAATGTCTTAACTTCTCTTTTGCGCTAATGCTGCTTGAATAGTGGAAAAGCACAAGAGATCTGTTTTCTTAGAAGCATGATCACAAAAGGCCAAGGGCTGATTTTTTTGGTATCTTTTCTATTCATTATAAATTCAATCGTTGTTGTTATTATTTTACTATTCATTACATGTTTATCCTACCTGCCCTCCGAGGAGCTCAGTGTGACACATGGGGTTTGCTTCTCTTCCATTTTTGTTTCCTGACAAGTCTATGGAGGAGGTTAGGCTGAGAACAAATAGCTGGCTCCAAGAAGGGTTGCCAGCCTCCAGGTGGGGCCTGAAGATCTCCTGGAATAACAGCTGATCTCCACACTACAGCAGTCAGATCCCCTGGAGAACATGGGTGCTTTGCAGGGTGGACTGTATAGAGTTATCCGCTGCTGAGATCCCTCCCTCCCTCACCCGACCCTGCCCTCCCAAATTTTCAGGAGTTCCTCAATATGGACTTGCCCACCTTAACTTCAAGTTATGTAATGAGTTTCACATCAAGCAGGGATTTGAACCTTGGTCTCTGTCCTAGTCCAGTGCCTTAACCACTGCACTGTACATGTCTGTCCTGCACATTTATCCTGTGCACAGGATCTCCAGGGTGGGAACAGAATTCAGGAATGAGCCAATAAAAAGCTAGCAACCCTGTCTGCATCTCTGTTCCAAGCCTTTACAGTGTGTGATCCATCAAACAAAATCCTGCCTGTCCATAACGTGTGCTAGCTCATTTTGATCAAAAAGGCCTCTCAACAGCAGAGAAGAAATAATTGCACTTCAAAGTGATGCCTACAAGAAAAGAGTTTGCAATTGATGAGCTGCTCCCAGCACAAACTGCTCCCAGCCAAGATCACATTTTCCCTCCCAGGTTGTCCCTTTTTATTGTTTTTAAGAATGGAGGAGTCCTCGCTAATATCTGAAAAACGATGCCAATGTCTTATTATATTCAGCACATAAAGGGCTGTTGGATGACCCCCAGCCCTTTCTCCCCTTTCACTCAACTCACCTGTCTGATCTTGAGGACACCACCATTCATGTCATGAAATACTGTTCAAACATAGCCAAATCCAATATATGAAGGGTCAGATTGTATGCTAGATTTACAGATTTTACTAGGGAGACTGAACCTGTGTATACTGGTTTGACACCCTTTGAACATTAGCCAACTTCATATGCCCGGGGGAGGGGGGGACATGCAAGAGGCTGGCAATAGCAAAGGTCTTTCCCTCATGAAGAAGAAGAGTTGGATTTATATTCTCCCCTTTCTCTCCTATAGGAAACTCAAAGGGGTTTACAAACTCCTTTCCCATCCCTTCTCACAACAAACACCCTGTGAGGTAGGTGCGGCTGAGAGAGCTCAGAAGAACTGTGACTAGCCCAAGGTGACCCAGCTGGCGTGTGTGGGGGTGCACAGGCTAATCTGAATTCCCCAGATAATCCTCCACAGCTCAGGCAGCAGAGTGGGGAATCAAACCTGGTTCCTCCAGATTAGAGTACACCTGCTCTTAACCACTACGCCACTGCTGCTTAAATGTTATATAACATTTCTTGCTGCCAAATGGTATATTTCTCCACTTTTAATTCCACACATTTTTTCCTCAGTTGGGTTTCAGAAATGTTTTCCTTTCATTTTTCCTTACTTATTTTTCCAAGCATTTTATCACAGTTTGTTTTAATCTGTTTCTGAGCCAGCTTTCATTGAGCGAGTGATCATGTTGAAACAGTGTTTGTTTCTCTGCCCTACCAAACAACTGCCCCTTATCTACGCCCCTGTGTAGTTTTCAACTTCCCTTTCAGTCATTTTCTTCTCCTCCTTAATCTCCATTTTCAAAAAGATTTTTTTTAAAAAAAGAAAATCACTTTGTCATATCACGTAAGCAATGTAATGTGAGGGCATAGGCACAAGCCTGGTCAATTGTATCAGCTGTGTCAATTTCATCTCAAATTAGGAGTGTAATTATAAAGCAAAGATACACTGTCTCCAGTTAGGAGCAAGTGAAATTGACAAGGAAAGTTACTTTTTTAAGAAGAAATTTACTAAAAGAATGCTGTAGTTATGAGTTATAGCAGTTCAAATTTGGCCAAAGAAATTGGGGAGGGTTTTTTGCCAGGGTGGGGATGGCCTACACATTTCTCTTCCTCCAGATATTGGTGCCTGCTCCAGTACGGGGGGGGGGGGGGGTTGCTTCCATTTTGTGCAAACACTTGGCCCTTTTCCACAGTTGCCCTGGTGGAGGGGCAAAACTACTGTGTGTGTGTGGCTGCCACAGCCTTCCCCAGCGCTGAGACCACCAACATAGTGAGGGAGGGACAGGGCTCCCTCCTGATCATTCAGCACATTAGCCAGCAGTCAGGAATGCAGACTTAACCCACTCTTGTGGGTAGCATAAGTCTGTTAAACCCAGTGGGGGCTTCTTGGAGGCTTTCACACTTGCAAAGGCTCCCTGTGCTACTAGGAAGTCTTGGGGGGGGGGCAGGCATGGCACCACAGCTGGGCTCCTGGCTCTTGGATGGGGCTGTGAGGCAGAGATACAAACTAGCATGGTCAATTGGTTTAGCTTTGTCAATTTCACAAAAACATATGAACGTTCAGGCAGAGATAAAAACTAGCATGACTGATTGGATCAGCTTTGTCAATTGCATGTTGAATTGTTGATGTAAGGTTAGGACAGAGAACAGTTTTGAAGCTGGGGGTGATTGAAAAGGGCACTAGGAGTAATTTCTGCATGTAATCATGGACTGTTACAGTAACAACCATGCATTACTATGAATAAAATTTGATTGGAAATGTGGTTCTTTTTGGGGACTATGTGTTTCAATTTCTTCAGGTAATGCTCTTACTCCAGGAATTATTTCAGCTTCTCTTTTGGGTTGGTAGTGGAAATGAAGGCTGAAACATTGTTGAATTGCCGCAGGAAAAAAAGGGGGGGGGGATGTTATTCTTCTGCATTGCAGGTGACATCCAACCACCATCAGGAATAACATTTCAGCAGTAGCATGTGGAATAAAAGCAACTGAAGGGACAATGGGGGAAAAATCCCAAAACAACAGGAGGAAAGGAGGTCTGTGGAATGATTTCCAGAAGATGTTTTCAAGAGACAAATTTTGACCACCGAGAGAATCTGTGGTAAGCTGTGGTGCGGAAAAGGCCTGTGTGTTAAGTTTGAGCATTGTCCAAACAGGCTCAGAATCTTTATTTCTATTTGCATCATTTAATATGTTTCCATCACAAAATGTATGTTGTGTTGGAAGGTTGCCATTTTTTAAAAAGTGGCTGTGCCTTTATTAGCACAAAGAAATTTAGCTTGTGAAGCTTTTCTCAGCACTATTCCAAGAAAAGCTCCACTATCTTGATTTCTGAATGTCTTTTAGAAGCACAGGGGAATGACTGGTAAAAAAAATATGGCCAACTTAATATGAGGGACTATCTTGAAGTCTGCAAAGTAAATTGCAATATGCCTTCTTAATTTTAACTTTGTTTTGGATTTATATCCTGCCCTACCTTGGCAAGCCCATGGATACCTGTGCACCTGTGCCCAGTGTCAGCACTTGTACAAGGAGCCCATGGACAGCTGTGCCTACTGTCAGCATTTATGCAATACTTACCCACATTATTTATCTTGGTCTGCGCTGGAATGGAGTGACATGTAGCATTCCAAGGTCTGAGGATCTCAGTGGACCTTGGATCTATACCAAAATGAAGATCAGGAGTTCAGTGAGGGGTTGCTTGGCAAGGGTGCCACATGGGAATCCAAGCAAAGTTTCAGACAATAACCCTATAATTGAGAATCCAGACCTACGTGGAGTAGGAATGAGAGGCAGCAAGAGTGATATTCTTGGGAGCACACAGGCAATTTCAAGTCTGAGCATGAATTAGAACGACAAAGGCAGTTCTTATTAAAGAGGTCAGGAATAAAAGAAACAAAAGGTTGAATATTGTGGTACTGTAGGGAAGCAGAGACATCTGAAGTAAACCTCTGGCAGGGCTAAAAGGATGGGGGGGGGGACTTGAGGTGAGGAGGAGAAATTGGCAACGAATCCACAAAGCAGAAAGCTTTCTAAATAAGAGACAATTATAAAGGAGTTAGAGCATCACTGCACTCAGGGCTTCCAATATTGCTATGGCAAATTTTGAGGGCAGTGTCTGAGGAGGTTAGAGTGTGGGGAGGATGTAACCTCTCTTCCAGGTGATATTTTATGAATCTCCCCTAATATGTATGGCAAAGACCCCAGAGACATGAAGGGATAGAGCAGGGGTCTGCAACCTGTGGCTCTCCAGATGTTCATGGACTACTGGCAGGGGCTGATGGGAATTGTAGTTCATGAACATCTGGAGAGCCACAGGTTGCAGACCCCTAGGATAGAGGATCATGATGGAAGCTATTTTCCAGCCCATTTTCTCCCACCCCTTCATTTCTTATCAGTATAGATTTCTCTAATTCCAAATTAGCTGTCTTGGAAGGTCCTGCTTGCTATGCCAACAACCGGGCATAGTGCTTTGATAGCACTGAAACTTCCTAAAACAATCACTATGGAGCTTAGGCTTCACCTCTTCATGGCCAAGTAAGCAAATCATTATATTCTGTGATTGATATTTAGCCGTGCAATTGCAGTCCCTTCCTGCTTTTCTTTTCTTTTTTTTTGGGGGGGGGGGAGCTAACATTTTTTATATTATATACACATGCCTTCCAACTGTTATTAACCCAACCTTTCTAATAAAATGGTAGACAAAGATAAGCAAGATGTTATGTCAGCAGAAGGGTCAGATATCAATTGATGGGTAGGGTTTGTTTCGGGAAGAGAGAAATGCAAGAGCAGTGAAGATGGTCACATCCATATAACCAAGCTGTTCTGTTGAACAACCAACCAATCTTCAGTTCTTTTTCAGGTGAAGCATGCAAGCAAAATGGTGGTGGACCACTTTGAAATACTCTTGAATGAAAGTCTAGACTCATTTCAAATTGCCTTCCAATCCAGTGTTGAAACTGAAATTGCCTTGATCTCTCTGATGGATGACTTAAAACAGGAGTCAGACTAACCTATGCCAGCTTTTGCCTTCTGCTGCAGAAGAAAGCTCTTACTATCATCACCCTTGCCTTGATAACTTCCACATGAGATAACAAAGTGCATGATTTGGGACTGCCTTTGAAAGACATTCAGAAATGACAGCTGGTCAGAAATGCAGCAGCCAAGTTGTTAATCAGGACTTGCCTAGTATTGTCCCAAGGCTTCAAGTTGGTTGTTGGTTTCTGGCCACACTTCAACACTTCTTTGTTTCGGTTCTGTTTTTTAGACTTCTGGTTGGATCTACAGCCCAAATTCTATTTCATTATTTAGTGAATGGCCCATCTTGTTTGTTTTGACTCACTCTGTTTAGTCTGCCACCAGTCCCAAAGAGAAAGGGGGACCATAAACCACATAAATAAAGAGCTGGTGCTGATTTTTAGAGTTTTATGGGCTCTGTGACCAGGACACCAAAACGGCACGACTCTCAGGTGAATCTGCCTATGAATTGAGAGCCTGCTTTGGGAGTTGCCTATGTAGAATACCCTCCCAGAAAAGCTCCGTCTCACTCATCTCCAGGTTTTTAAAGCTTTCTGTCAGAGGAAAGAGATAGATGGCATTAGGAAATTATTGTAGATTTCTGAATTTTGATCTTTTGTATGTTGGTTGGTGTTTTATTTCTTTATATTTTTTTAAAAAGGAAAAATAATCTATAAGTGTTATAAAGAGCCCCTTGGGGATAGGACGGTATAAAAAATTAAGAAATAAATAAATAAAAATAAAACAAATATCATTTTTTAAAAAATTGGTTAATGATGTTTTTACGTTTATCGAATTTTCTGTATTCTATTGTTCAGTCATTATTCTTCAGGAAAGCTTTGAATTTAGTTTTCAAGTATTTTATGGTCAGACATGATTAGCAACAATTGGGTAGCTAAAGAAAACCATAATGTTAAGACTTGTGTTTTATGTGGAGTGAGCAGCTGTCTACCAAGAAGCACTGCTGACCCTTGTGAAAACCTCAGTTCAAGGAACACAGTTTTCTATGATATTCAGTAATATATTTACTGTCCAGTCCAAATGTGTGTGTGTGTGTGTGTGTGTGTGTGTGTGTGAGAAGGCTCATTGGAAGTAGTGGAATGGTTGCATAAGCAGCTGTGCCTCCAGTTGTGCTAAGTGCCATGGATGCTGGCGCAGAGGATCTTACCTTGGTGGCTGACTGCCACAGTGCCCAGACTTGAAAGCTGAGCACTTAGGTATGTAATAGGTATACAGGAAAGAAGAGATTAAGTCTGATTCAGTATTGGTCCTTTTTAAAATGAGGCAATCAAAGTTAACCTGAATTCTACCCTAAAAACAAGTTCAAAAGAATTTTAATGTGAACTGAAACTACCCGAACCAAAAATATCTTTACTCCCTTGAACCTGAACCTAGTTCCAGTTTAAGTTCAAGACAACCAGAAATTCTAGGTCTAGGTTCAGTCTTCTTTTACAACATAACCACTCTGAACTGAGTTTTTTTGGGGTGGGGGGGTGGGGGGATATGATTCAAATAAAGTTCAACTCCCTATGTTAAAAAGCGCACCCGGTTTGGACCGGGGCGCCCGTTGCGGCAGGGAAGGATTGTTTTAGGAAGTCTGCCCACTTCCCCGTTAGGCCAAGAACGGTGGTCATGTGACTGTTCCACCGTCACATGACAGGGGAGCCGGGAGGCTATAAAAGCCTGTGCCTGGCTCAGCTCGGCCTCTTCGCAAGGCCAGGGGCAAACAGACCCACCCACCCTCCCTAGGGTTATTAGGGGTTGTTGCATGTTTTTTTTTACTTATTTGTCGCAGTCTGGGCGGTTTTTTGGGCATAGGGGCACATCCTTTATTGGGGAGGCAGGCTTGCAGGCCAGACCTCCCTGCGGCGGGGGCCTCAATAAGAGGTCTGGGGGTAGTGGAGGGCTTGATGGCACAGGCCTGGAGGTCATGTTTCGGGCTCGCTACCCCTGGCAGGAGGGGGTGTCACGAATGGATATGCATCCAAGTGGCACCCAGTAACCTCCTGCCCCGGTCCCCATGGGGGACGGTGCCAGGCCAGCGGTTTGCTTCCCGAAGGGCCAGGAGGTGTCAGCTTTGGGGCTGGCCGTGGGCCAGGTTCAGCGGTTCGCTGCCTGGTGGCCAGGATGTCTCCCATATGCTTGCCCAGCTTCCAACTGTTATTATTGTTGCTGTTATTGTTAATGTTAATAAACCGGGCTGCGGCCATTTCATTTCCAAAGAAATAAATATTTCTCTGTGGTTATTGGGTAAAGTGTAATCCGAACATCTGCACGCAAATCACATTAATTTCTCATTAGGCCTTAAGCCCATTTTCTACCCAAATGTCTGAACTGAACCATTTGCCTCCCAAGTTCAAATTTCTATGAAGATCCACATAGGTGATATCCTCACTTTTAATTCTGGGCAATTAATCCTGGGGTGTCACCTGAAATATCCAGGTTCCCTCAAGATCTCCTCACAGCCGAACCGTGGAACACAGATGAGTCCTGTTTCTGGCGCTTCCCCCCCCCCCCCCCGCCTTATCATGGGATTTTCCTGGACCTGCTTGTATATGCACCTTTTTGAAAAAACACTCCAATGGGAGCTAATAGGAAATGGGGGCTACACATTTGAGGGTCCATAACTTTGGCCCCCATAAACCAAACTTCACCAAACCTGGGTGGTATCATCAGGAGGGTCTCTTAAAGATACTCTGAAATTTTGGTGCTGCTAGCTTAACAGCTGCACCCCTGACAGCAGGCACCCCCCCCCCCCCGGGGCAGGCCTTGATGTCTTCACTAGAAACATGCTGCAGTGAGGATGTTGGAACCTGGATGAAAAGGTGCCGTTTCTTTTGAAACTTGGTTGTATCTAGATTAAATTTTCAGTGGGAATTCGGCCATAGTCCTGAATTACATCCAGAAATCTGTCCATGTGAAGGAACTGGGAGCTACTCTGTGGACAAAGATTGTAGGTAGACAAGCTGATCGCTCAGGAGGAAAAATACCAGAACAAGAGTTGGTTAATGTTCATTTATTAAGACTAATTAAATTGTTACAAAATATAAAGCACAAATATGTATCCACAGCCACAGAGTCTAGAAATGTATTTGTTTTTTCCATATAATTTTTGTGTGTGTATAAAATAGACTTAATCTGAGGCAGTATACCGGCAGTATACCTAGAATTCTGAGGCAGTATACCGGATTCTGTATTCATTGACAGATTCTGCACCTTACAGGGCCATCCGCAGTTCTCTTCACATCCTGGATTGTTGTTTGTTATGGGTGAATGGCTGCTGTTCAGTTACATCTCATCTGCTCCATGACTAGCTTCAGGCTACAATGCATAAAAGCTCTAACTTTCCAAGCCGAGATGAAGGGATAGAGCATATGTCTTCAAGATTGTTTGACCTCATGTGAGTATTTTGGTGCCACTTGACACATCAGACTTGGACAGTGCATCCAGAAAGGCTATTGGATGACTCATGGATAAGAACTTAGTTTATCTGGAAGGGATTCTGTCCGGTTAGCTTGGTAAAAAGGAAAAAATAATAATAAATATTTTTAAAGGGCTTTTCTGAGGAAACTTAAGTTTTACAAGCCTGAAAAAAAGAGGGAAATATTTTCATGCCATTAAAAAGGAGGCCAAGGACTGAAGTTCCTTGGGGATTTAAATATCTCCACCCTGAAATGCCAGGAGACAAGGCCCATGAGTGAGGGTAAAAGTGGTGGTGGTGAGAGAGGGGGAGCAAGAAAAGAGGTTGGTCAGCCAAAACTTGATAGATGAGCAATCAAACGGCCAATCAAATGGCATTAAGTGTCTCACATCCCTTTAAGTTTGGGTCTATCAATCGGTTCAAAGTGCTATGCCTGAAGCTGCTATATACCATCAAACCACTAGATCATTTATCTTAGTCTACTCTGACTGGTATCAGCAGAGAGAGGTCTTTCCGAAACCTAAATCTGGACCCTTCCAAAGCCATGTATTCTAACACTGAGGCACAGCCTTTCCCCACTTTGGACAAATCTCCCTTCTTACCAGTAAATATACAAGTAAGCAATTGAACTAATGGGAAGTGTATTCAGTCCAGGTGATCTTTACAAGTATGAAACAAAGACAACTGATTCTTCTCACCAAGGAACACCAACAAATCACTTATTGTTTGAAAGGTCATTAGAGGCAGCATATGGGTAATTATTTCTACAGAGTACTGAGAACAATACTGCTGCTATGGCATTAGAACTGATCTAGCATTGGTAGTTCTGTAATTATACAAACATGGCATAAAAGATGTTACAAGGGGGAATCCTGTATACTTTGTTTTCCTAATTAAGACATTTCTGTAAATCTTACACAAATCAAAGGACTGGTGAAATTAATTAGACCAGCTCAGAAGCGGCTTCGGCCTTAATCAATTTCACTCCTATGAGAAAGCTTTTTTAAAAAACTTAAATGGTGGGCATGGTAGAGATGGAGAGACAGCTTTTCACTATTTTTATTTTTTCCTCTCTCTCTTGACAGGACTTTCTTGAGTGTGTTGTCGAAGGCTTTCACAGTCAGAATCAACTGGTGTTGTGGATTTTCGGGCTGTGTGTCTGTGGTCTGGTAGTTTTTGCTCCTAACGTTCTGCCCACATCTGTGGCTCACATCTTCAGAGGCAGCTGTAGATGCTGTCAAATGTCAGGAGCAAAAACTATCAGACCATAGCCACACAGCCTGAAAAACCCACAACATCCACTTTCTTGAGTCTTTATGGAATAGACACCCATCATAATGCATGCAGTCCAACAGGATCGCATAATTGTCATTTTAAAAAGTGCAAACATTTATTTAAAGAATGTTGGTCATGCTTTTTGGGTATTACTTCCCACTTTTTTGGGAATAGCTGAAATGCTACAATAACTTGCAAAACGAGTTTGATTAGAGACTATAAACTATTTGTGAATGTGTATGTCATCAGTAATGTCAGCTCTACAACACTGGCTCAAAATCTCTACTGATGCTGTTATAAGTTGTTTAAAAACAAATAACTGTAATCCAGTCTAGTGACAGTAATGAATGGAGTTCCTGGGAAAGTTTAGCCTTGCAGTGGGTGACAATAGCATTGAATATAGTAACTGGGGGAAGAGTTCCATTTTCTGAGGTAAACAAAGATGAAAAGCATCCAAATGGAATGTAAGGAAGATATCTGAACACTGAATTGTATTTATTGCACCAAAAACTGATTCTTTATTTAAAGCATTTATTAGCCACTTCTCTATCTTGTGGCACTCAGGGCAGCTTACAAAGTTTAAGGTGGCAGATGTAGTGAGTCCTGTGGTACAGAGTGGTAAGCTACAGTACAGTAGACAAAGCTTGGCTTTTGACCTGAATTTGATCCTGATGGAGATTGGCTTCAGGAAGCCAGCTAAAGGTTAACTTAGCCTTCCTTCCTTCTGAGGTTGGTGAAATGATTAATCAGCTTGCTGGGGGTAAAGTGCAGATGATTGGGAAGGCTATGGCAAACTACCCCGTAAGCTTAGTCTGCCTGGTAAATGTTGTGATGTGATGTCACCCCATGGGTCAGTAATGACCCAGTGCTTGCACAGGGGACTACCTTTATCTTTTTATCTTAAAGTGCATTCTGTGAATCACAGAGACTCATATATATATTGGCAAAGATCCAAAGATGAACAGGTTTCTGAAGTGTATGCAAAGGTCCATGTGAGAGAGGGATTTCCCTGTTTTTGATATGCACACTCATGCCCATTTTGTTTTGGAATG
The DNA here is from genome assembly GCF_021028975.2 of Sphaerodactylus townsendi. NCBI lineage: Eukaryota > Metazoa > Chordata > Lepidosauria > Squamata > Sphaerodactylidae > Sphaerodactylus > Sphaerodactylus townsendi. The sequence goes on from NC_059426.1 coordinate 64,315,684, forward strand.
TGTCCTGACACTGAAAAGAAGGAGGAAAGTTCCTAATAGCAAGAAGAGCAGTATATGGAGCCTGCACGATTGGAGTCATGTTGAAAGAATATGGTCAACTTTTTTGAAGTGAAAATATTGATGACAATAAGTTTTCAAAAATCTACACTTTAGATCTGGGATCAATATGCTGGTTACATTATAGAGATGTCTCGATTGACCGTCTTAAAGGGGGAAAAACATTTTTCCTCTCAAGCATACAATTTTATTTGCTGTCTTTTAAAATAAGCATTCATGTGTCTACTAATCTTAAAAACACTTGAAGAAAGCTTCTGTCTTTCACTGTGGTTTTATGCCTGAAGGGAACAAAAGAAGAGCTGCATGATGCAAGCATTCTCTCCATAGCCCAGAAGTATTAAGGACTACCTTGGTGCAGTTGTGATCACGAGGGCTAGGGGGCGTACTGGATTCACAACTGCTGCAGCTGCAGATCCTTTGGTATCCAGCCTCCTGCTCTGGCGAATCCAATTATTCCTTTGCAAGCTGCATTCTGCATGACTACAAGCAAATACAGCAAATCGTGACGACAGCAATAGTGTTTGGGTTACTAATGTGTCTCATGGGGGGTATCAGTTTTACTGCATGCATAATTACAATTCCCCAATACTAGATCGATGTCTACACTGACATTTGTGGTTACTAACAGAGCTATAAATGTTCCATGTGATCCCTACACCCACCATTCGCTGTGCAATTCATTTTAAATGACAGAGAGGTTTTTATTTCCCTTTTGTCAAATTCATAGAGCAAAGAAGGATAGAAAGTCATGATTTTTCTGGCTGAGCTGTCTTTTTGTCAGATGCAGCATATGCTTCATTGAGAAAACAGAAGCCATGATTGCTCGTCCTTAGACTCTCGTAGATACAGTGCACCTTCTTTAACAGGTTGCTGTTGCTCAGTACATCCATTCCTGGAACTCCCCCCCCCCCCCCCCCCGTTTATGTGCTCTTGCTGGACACTGTGATGTGCGCTCTTACTGGACATGATGATCTAGAATGCCCAGGTGCAATTCACAAAATATTTCTAAGCAGCAGCCTTGCCTAGCCAGTCTTGCCTAGCAGTTAAAATGGCCTGAGGAACTACAGTTTCCAGGAGACCTTGGGGCTCACAAGGTCTCCTGGGAAGTATAGTTCCCATCAGGCTGTTTTTACTGAGAACAGGCCTTTTGCAGCCTGAAAAAGTTCTGAAAAAGGAAAGGAACTAAGGTAAGTGGGGGAAGGGGGGCGCTGCGGGGGGCATGGGGGGCGGAAAATATAGAATGCGCACTGAGTGCAGTTTGGCCCAGTTACGCCTCTGCTTCTCATGCTGAAATATATATAAAGGGGAAAAAACATACAGAGGATTCAGAAGGGAAGAAATTGCAAAGAGCGGCCAGAAACCTCAACATTACAAGATATAGGTATGTTAAAATTATGTTGCAGAGAACAGTTGAAAACAAGATCAAATCAAAATAATAAATATGCTCGGACCACTTCCAACTGTTAATGAATTAGCCATGTAAGATGAATATCTCACATAAATCTGAAATGGTGGGATAGAATTACTTTCTGTAGTCAGGTAGTGGTTCCCAGATCAGGGCCAGATCTATATGTTTTTGGAGTAAAATTACAAAATGACATCCCTGATAAATTACATACATTTTTTCTTTATATATATACATATGTACACTTTATATATTTTTACATTATTTTATCTATCAATAATGTTCGACTATTCCTTCAACTGCTCTGCACACATAAAAATTCAACCCAAGGAGAAAGTTTTTCAGCCTAACCTTTTCCTGGACATTTTAAAAAATACAACACCCATAATTTTGCACAGGAAATAACCAGACACACCTCTCGCTCCTTTGCAGCTTCATAAAAATACAGTTCAAGAAAAAAGTTTTCTGATAGTTATGCTGCTAAAAGCTAAAATGACTAAACTAAAACTATTGTACTTTAGTCACTGAGAAAGACTCATTGGAAGAGACAATAATGCTGGGAAATGTTGAAGACAGTTAAAAAGGAGGAAGGCCCACCATGAGATGGACTGACTAATTGAAGGATGCTACTGCCCTCAGTTTGCATGACCAGAGCAAGGCTGTTAAGAGGATGTTCTGGAAGTCATTGACGTATAAGTCAGAAGTGACTTGATGGCACATAATGCACATTGTTCCCCTCCCCATTCCCAAGGTATAACATCAGGCTGTTTGGAAATGCCAAGCCTATCAAATGAGGGGGCAAGTCTACTCATGGCATAACACAGCTCCCAGTTTAAAAGCAGTGTGTGTGTGTGTGTGTGTGTGTGTGTGTGTGTGTGTGTGTGCGTGAGAGAGAGAGAGAGAGAGAGAGAGAGAGAGACCATCTTCTTCCTGCTTGCACATCAGACATTCTAAACCATTAACAGTCAACAGGCCCCCAAACCCTTTCCCCCCGTGAGTGTTTAGAACATGCCCTAAGACACTTCCCCCCAAAGTCTCGCATGCTCAATGTCTACCATGGCTCCTGGCAATGTGCGGTCCTTCAAATGGTGGTTGGAAAGACAAGGAATTGGAACTGCAAGTGGAAGAGTGGAGGATGACTTGGCTGGGGAAAGGAGAGCGATTAGTGAGGCCAAAAAAGGTTACCTGGGGGTCAAGGTCTTTCCACCTGACATCTTTGAACCTCTCCCCAGGAACCTTCAACCCCTCTCCTCTTTGCTTGCTATAATCTCACCTGACTAACAGCTGCAGCTTCTGTCTTACCAAGGGCTGTCTTACTCCCCTTTGAGGCCTGGGGTTTCCCTCTCCCTTCCCCCCACCTCCTAGCAGCAGCTTAATCAGGGGAACAGGGTACATTTGCTGCAGAACAAGTCATCTCTTTCAGGAAATTGAGCCTCTCACCTTCTGTCTGCCGCCTAGGGCACCTGCTCCCCTTGCCCCCCTAGATCTAGCCTTAGGTTCTGTTGACTAATAATGTCAAATCTGCACAGAAGTTTCAACATAGCAGCTCGTAGCTGAAAGCATCCTTTCAAACTCTTCCGTTGAAGTATTGCAACCTTTCCGTTTATTGCTGAATAGCTAGGGAGAGTGAAATGTTTTCATACCATGTCAGGGCTTGTATTTCCATGAATGTCTGATTGTGTACATTTATTCTCTTGCATGGGAACAACCCAGTTTGGCCAAAGTCAATGGCAGGAGAGAATTTCTGGCACATGACATGACATAAAAGTTTTTGACAAATTTCACAAGAATGCTCTTGCTTGCAAGCCTCTTTCATAAGGTACTTCTGTATCCAGGAGGAACCGCCAGACTTCAAGTGGTGAAACTCTTCCCATGAATCTGTGTTCTCAGGACAATGAGCTGATCTCAGCTTCTCTGAATAAGGTGACTAAAGTCACCACTGTAGTCCCTCGACAGAGATCCTTATTTCAGTGACGTTCCACAGTTTATTTTCACCATTACAGAATGTTCTATGCTACGAGTTTGGTTTTGACTGTAAAATGTATAGTGAGGCAGACCTAAGTGCAACCCACATGATATATGATAGCTTTCATATAAGAGCTCAGCATGAACCTTTCCCCATCAGGATCTACATTTTGAGCCAAAGCAGTATGTAAGACTCTAAGAAGATGTCTCAGCATTGTTTTGTTGAAAAAAAAAGGATGATCTTGCACATTATCAGTGTGGGGCCAGGACCGCGTTTCTGGTCCTACACAGCCGAATTAGTTTAAGAAAAACTTAAAGTTAGAAAACACCCAAGAAACAATTTTGAAACAGAAGATAATTTTACTGGACAGCATAAGTATCTGACCAGGGTGTCCCCTTAAAGGTAAGAGGCACACACACTTCATACAAAGGACCAATTTTTATAGACACAGAATTTAGAAAGTTACAGAAGGTGACCCTCCCGGGTGGCTCTCGAAAGAGACACACCCTCCATATGAAAGACCCCAGTCTTTATAGATGCAGAATACAGACGTCATACAATCATCATCATAAGAGTTACATACATGATCCATACCTCTTTCACGTGCTACAAGCATGTCCCTTAAAAATCTCATTGGATAGAACTGTCCCCTGGTCACATGAAGACAGCCTCTTATTCTACGTATTACATTCCTTTTGTTCATGCTGTTAGCGCGTGTACCTCTCTCTGCGCATATGCAAAGGGCTGTAATAAAACTAACTTCTGCTTCCAAGAAAAACCTGTTTTTCTGTTTTTCTCCCAGAGAGAGATATGTCCTTAAGCTATGCAGCATTCTAACATTCCTTTAGGATCATAAAACTTTCCTTTCTCCCAACATGAAATGATTTAAAACATTTAAAAGATTTTACAAATATTGATTCTAACAACAATTATACCTTCAATTCTAAGACAATAGAATTATGTTCAAATACAAGTAAATATGAATCACTCATTATCATTTCTGTGTTCATTTAACATAAATAGAAAAACACTTATTAATTTAACTAATCACATTCATGTCTAACCCAAAAACAAAGTCATAAAATGCATATGTCTGCTGTCACGTTGGCCCTCAGTGACAAGATACTAAAGATGTTATCTCTTCTTGCCTGCATAATCACTAGCAAGCTGGTAACATTCCTTTTGACCTACTGCAAACATGCAGGCTTCTGGTCACTCATACAGAAGCTCCCATTTTGATTCTTCAGATCCTTGGTTCTTGCAACTTCCATGTTTCTTGATTAAATACAAATTTATACACATTCTGGCCCGTTCCCACATCAGAAATGCTAATTTAAGGAGGGAGCACAAGGGGTGGGGGTGGGGGTCACTCTTTTTGCACTTCTGTGTAATGTGCATAGAACTTTGTGTCCAAAATAATTTTTTCTAACTAGGGTGGACTTGTAATAAATCTTTAAAAATTGGATACAAATACATTCAGTAATCCGGAAGATCTTAAAGAATAGTATACAAATGAAACCAGTGACTTACCTTCTGGGTCTTATGGACAGACAGTTTGAAAAAAAAGTGATGGAATTCTTTTGATATTTGACATTGGGAGCAAGGATATTTTGTGAGTAAAAATGAAAAACTTCATCTGTACCCCCAATAGAAGAAAAGTTTGTGAAGACATTGGACTTGACTGAGATGACTAAACTTATTTAGTCATCTAAATGACTAAATGGTGCGGCGGCTGCAGTTGCGCTTACGGGCGGAGCAACGGGAGCCGGACGCTGCACCCAAGGAGAGCTGGGTGCGAGAGCCGGGTCGACCCCCTTCCTTGTCGTTGGGCGCCGCACCCAAGGAGAGCTGGGTGCGAGAGCCGGGTCGACCCCCTTCCCTGCCGTTGGACGCCGCACCCAAGGAGAGCTGGGTGCGAGAGCCGGGTCGACCCCCTTCCCTGCCGTTGGGCCCCGCACCCCAGGAGAGCTGGGTGCGAGAGCCGGGTCGACCTCCTGCCGCGTTGACGCCGCATCTGCGAGTTGGGCGCGAGTCTGGTTTTAATTTCCTGCCGTTGGACGCCGCACTCCAAGGAGAGTTGGGTACGAGAGCAACTTCCTTCCCTGCCGGGCTAGACGTTTTAATTCCAAGGAGAGAGCTGGGTGCTAGAGTTGGATCGAATCCTTTCCCTGCCGCTGCTGGAATTACTGGTGCTACTGATTTGGTGGTGGCATTTTGCTGCCATTAAAGATCAATGCTTGAATGATTCGGCCCCCACAGTGCAAACACAACCACAGGGGGTGTGGGCAACGGGACTGGAGCCTGGTTACATGCGAGGAGTGGTGGCTGGCTACGGGACAAACGACACAACCCGAAGCAAAACGATCTGCTGCGTTTAAGAGGACATTGGCTGATTTTGACGGCGACAGGTTGGCTGTGAGAGCCATGCAGGTCGCAGTTTAAGGAACATATTGGAATTAATACACGGGAGACTTGTTTGGGTGGTGTGCTTATTGTTAATATTCTTAGTGAAGTTAGTGACTAACCTAGGCCCACGTGTTGTGGAGTCCTGAGCGATTTGATAGAAGGGAGATAGAGGGATGGGGGCACCATTCATGGGGCCAGGGATTCCAGTTATAATGGGCACGCAATTATGACGAAGTGCAGAAATTTTATAAGAGAAGACGGACGAGATACGGTTATGCTCGTTCGCCTTCTGACCTCCGTCCTATCCCGAGGAATGAGAGTGGTTGGGTTCAGAGAGAATACCCTGCTTCGCCCCTGGTGCTGCTTAATGCCAGGTCTATCAATAATAAGACCGCTGTTCTCCTCGCGGACTATCTTCGGAGATCAACAGATGGGACCTTGCTTTTGTATCAATCGAAACCCTAAAGTGACGGTGAGACTGCCAGCTTTAAATAGGTCGCGCCACCAGGTTTCGCGTGTCTCCACCGGGCTCGAACACAGGGCCGGGGGGGCGGTGTGGCGATGTTCATCCGTGACTCTATTCCCTTCAGGGCTGTTACTGTTCCGGAGATCACCGGCATGGAGTGTGTCGGTCTAGAGTGGTTGGGTTTGGAGAGGTTGGCTGTCCTTTTGGTGTACCGGTCGCCTAGCGCACTGGGACGCGCCTGCCGCTGCTGCTGGAGTGCGTGGTGGGCTTCGACTGGGCATTGTGGCCTCTCGACTCTATTGTCTTGGGTGACTTCAACGCCCATGTCGACACCGGGCCTGTGCATGGCCGCAGACCTAGTGTCATCCATGGCGACGCTTAGGCCTCTCCTTAGTACCTTCTGGCCCCACTCATGAGGCCGGGTCAATAGCCACCGGATTTGGGTCTTCGGGTCGGGAAACGCTTTTGTCGTATCCTCTATTGATAGAGTGCCATGGTCCCGACCATTTTGCCCTGAAGGTTCGGGTGGACTCTGCCGCCGCTAACCCCGTCTAGGTGACGGGTTGATTTGTTCCTGCCCGCGGAGACTCATGGATCCAATTGGTTTCCTTGAATGCTCTTGCGGGATCCTGAACCTGCCGGCACACTTGATGAGCAGGTGGAGGATTGGAATTCCCGACTCTCCGATGGCATCGATGTTGTTGCTCTCGCCCTTCTTCTGCGTCCCCGTTCGCTCGGCGGGCTCCGTGGTATACTGGGGAGCTCCGCGAATATGTTTGAAACATTTCAGACGCCTGGGAGCCGCAGTGGAGTGAAATTGCGTGACGAAGTGGCGCGAGCTATCTTATAGGATGTTTATGAAAGCCTATGAGATGGCTAATTTTAAGGAGGCTTAAGAGGATTTTCTTCTCCTCCTCTCAAGCATCGGCTAGTTTCCTCGCTCGGCACAACCGTTCCGTAGCCCGGTCCCTGACCTCCTTTGTCGGAGAGTGCCCTGTAAATTCCCAATTGACTATTGGCTGTGAGGCATTTTATGAGCTTTTGGCGGATAAAATTACGCCACTCCGCCAGGACCTTCCTTCACTCTTTTATTCACAATTAGCTTAACTGGAGGCTCCCCTTGCCGCCTTTCTTCAGGCCCATAAGTCTCGCCCAGTTTTCCCTGCTCGTCCGAAGCCGCTGCTGAAAATTTCGCCGCCAGACCGTCTACCTGTCCTCTGGATCTGTGCCCCTCATGGCTTGTTAAGCTTTTGCTGGGAGGAGTTACGACTTCTACCTGTTGAAGATCATCACCGGCTCCCTTTGAGCAAGGAGTCTTTCCAGGTGGGTTGGAAGGGAGGCAGTGGTCAGCCCACTCTTGAAAAGACCATCCTTAGATCCTGGCGATCTGGCCACTTACCGCCTGCTTCGAATCTTTCGCTTCTGGGGAAGGTAATTGAGAGAGTGGTGTTGGAGCAGCTTCTGTGTTTCCTGGATGAAGCATCGGCGCTCGGGATCCCTTCCTAGTCCGGCCTCCGTAAGGGGCAGCACGGACGGAGACCGTTCTTGTTGGGCCGTCGCAGATACATTCTCCGTATGCAGCTTCTGACCGAGGCGGATCGGCGCTGTTGCTATTGTTGGGGACCTGACCGGGCAGCTGTGCTGATATGGTCGCATCACGATCTTTTGACCCACCGCCTGGCTGCTCTCGAGTGCGGGGCACTGTCCTTCAATGGATTGCCCTCGTTCGCTCGAGGAATCGAGTCAGCAAGTGTGGTGTGGGGACAAGCGCTTCCGGCAAGTGCCCGCTTCATTGTGGAGGTGCCTCAGGGAGCGCTACTGTCCTCGGGCTGTTATTTAATAATATCTACATGCGACCCCTTTAGCGCTTGCTCATCGCTGGTGCGGAGCTATGGGCTGATCTGTCATCAGTATGCTGATGATACTCAGCTCATTCTGTTGATGGAGGGGGGAGCGGTCACCGCACCCTGCAGCTCTTCAGCATTGTTTGGTGCTGCTGGTTGCTGGTTGGTTGCAACAGAGCAGGTTAAAACTTAATCCATGCGAAGACGGAGGAATCGCTTTGGCTTGGTCGTGCGTGGGGAGGGTGGGAATTTTCCAGCCGCCCGGTGTGGGAGGGAAATTTGCCTTATTGGCGCCCGGCCCCTCGGGTCCGCAACCTGGGGGGTCCACCTGGATTCGCCTCTTTCAATGGAGACCCAGGTGGCCCATATAACTCGGAGTTGCGTTTTTTTCATCTTCGGCAGGCCCGGGCGGTTGGTTCCCTTCCTCTCCCACGCAGACCTGGCCACGTTGATCCGCATGCAACGGTCACCTCCAGGCTGGACTATTAACTTCGCTCTACTGGCGGGCCTGCCCTTGCGGTTGATCCGGAGGTTACAACTGGTCCAAAATGCCACAGCCCGGCTGCTCACGGGAAACGCCTTCCGTGACTACATATTCAACCAATACTGCGCTGGCTTCGCATTGGCTCCCGGTCGAAGTTCCGGATCATCTTCAAGGTATGGGTACTTACCTTTAAGGCCTTCGACAGCGGCCTGGGACCCTCATACGCTTCCGGGACCAAGCATTACCCCGCCATGTCCTACTTCAGGCCTCTGCGTTCAGCAGAGGCCAATCTGCTGGTAGTGCCTGGCCCCTCAATGATGCGGCTGGCCTCCACGCCCGGGCCAGGACGCTTACAGCCCTGGTCCCTGCCTGGTGGGAAACACTCTTCCTCCAACTGTCCGGGCTCCTGCGGGATCTTGGTGAGTTCCGCGAGGGCCGCCTGCAGACTAAGAGATTGTTCCGGCTGGACCCTTTGGAGTGCCCAGCCGCTGATGGGTGCCCCCCGCCTCCCCCCCTTGGGCCCACGACCATCTATGGGCCACTCCTCTTCTCCCTTTGGGAGAGTTTAGTTTAGTAGGAATTGTTTTGGGCACTGCTGTCTATTGTTTATTAACTGCTGCATTTTAACTTAAATTTATTTATAGTTTATTTTGTACCTGTTATTTTAATGCTGTTCACCGCCCAGAGCCCTTCGGGGGTTGGGCGGTCTATAAGACCAATAAATAAATAAATAAATAAATAAATGAATGAATAAATAAATAAATATTACCATGATTACAGAAAATGGAAAACTTGGGAGTCCTTTTTACCAGAGTGCAGCTCTTTTCTGGGTATACTTTTAGTTATTTGTTTTCAAAAATCTAAATAAAATTATTTTGAAAGGGTAATTTTCACAGAGGGAAATAGCATATATGCTCCAAGTAGAGTTGCCAGCTACCTGGAGAAAAAAAGTCCTGGTTTTATGGCATGTTACTTATCAGGTGCTGTTATTTACCTGTATTTACCTTCAGCTGCCCATTTCTACACATTACGTCTCCAGTAAAGGGACTGGACATTTTCGTCTAGTCCTTTTGGCAACCCTAACTTCATGGGCAGATGCATGTGCTTCCAACACCAAGATCACTACAATACATGACTCCTTCTCTTGTTACCATGGGAATACAAACAAAGCAAAGCAAGAAAAAGTGTACCTTGTTTGCACTGTCTGGATGTAATATGCAAAAGAACTATCAATACTTCTGGAAACTGTTGAAAGGTTGGCACAAGACTGCCTTAAATGTCTGTGGGTTGATGGCTTTTTGCCACAGCTTTGTGATGGTCTTTCTCTTGCTATGTTCATTATTGTTAACTTTAATAGCGTGATACCTGCACAGTCATAAACACTGAGTCCAATTCCATAGTGGAAGTTCTCGGGCTAACTTTGTAGGGTCCCAGCCTCCAGGTAAGGCCTTGAAATCTCCCAGAATTACACCCATCTCCAGACTACAGAGATCAGTTCTTCTAGAGAAAATTAGATGCTTTGAAGGGTGGATCCTGAAGTTCCTCCCTTCCTCCAGGAATATCCCTACCTGGAGTTGGCTGGCTACCTCAAGCTGAAATGGTGCCTCTATGACTGGGAAGGGGGTTGCGCTGTTTTTAACCTTGCCAGAAAATTGTTCTGAAAAATGAGATCATGAGCCAGGATACTGAAACTAACAGCATCAAGCTGCATTCATTTTGCATGAAGTGTTCTGCATTGTGCAGGGTTGCCAGCTCCAGATTGGGAAATACCCAGAAGTTTTTCAGGGCAGAATTTGGAGAGGGAAGGACTTCAATGGGGCATAATGCCATAAAGTCCACCTTTCACTGTTTGTTTTCTCCAAGAGAACTGATCTCTGTCACCTGGAGATCAGTTGTAATCCCAGGAGATCTCCAGCTACCTCCTGGAGTTTGTGTACACATGGTTCCAATTCAGTCACTAAATCAGCTGCCCTTTTATCTTTAGTTATAGCCCTTATCTTGATCACTGCTAAGAACTCATTTTTAGCCTGGCCTTTATCCTGTACTTCCCTTCTCCACCAATCCTGAGCCTGGTTTAGGATAGTAGTGTGATGTTTTTAAAACTCTGAATGTGTCAGCTTTCTTAGAGGAGACCTGAAAACCTGTGACCAACTGTGCACAGTCACTATTCATTGATTTTTAATCAATACATTACAATATTTATAGTGCAGAGTTTGGGGAGGGACTTTGCTGAATGCTATCCTAAACAGAATTACACCCTCCAAAGCCCATTAGGTTAAATAGAGGTAGACTGGTGTAACTATGTTTAGGCTTGCACTATTAGGCCGGTAGCAAAAGCCTTAAGAAGTTAATCAAGACCCTGTATGGATGATTACATGATGAGCTGCCAAATTTGGGATGGGAAATTCCTGGTGATTTGAGGGTGGAACCTGGGACATTTGGGGTTTGGGGAGGGAGTTTCTGTAGTATGGAGATCAGTTGTAGTTCTGGGAGATCTCCAGGCCTTACCTGAAGGTTGACAACTCAAAGCCACTAGCATTGTATTGTTTTCCAGTCTATTTCAAAACTTGTGTGATGGTGCTCTTAAAATTTCAAATCTGTGTTCTTCAAGATGTTCAGACAAACTAGGCAGCAGAGTGCTATGGAAGGAGGAAAACTTTTTTGCCGTACAATCAGTCTTTTGACCTCTTTCCTTCTCTTCTTTTCACCATAAATTGGTTCTCTTAGGCTCTCTCAGCCTGAGGCAGAAGGGCCATTTGTGTTTTAAACTTGGAGGGCAGGGGGGACACAGAGCCAGGCTATGCACATCTGCTGCTGCAGCAGAAATCCCTCTCGTTTTCGACCATCGTATTTGAAAAGGTGACCAAAGCACAACCTGGAGCTGAAATTGGCTGGGAAAAGAGAAAAGTACTGGCAGCTGAAGAGCAGAAAACACCTGCAGATAATAAAAGCAAATGAAAACCATTGTCAGCAAACAACAAAGACTATCAATAAAACGAAGAGGGCTCGTGAGGGGGGGGGAGTTGTGAGGGTGATATTGAAGAATGATAGTCTGTTTGACACAGCTGAAATAAAATGTCCTGAGGATTAAAAAAAAGGTTTCCTTGGGAAGGCACTCCGCGCAGTATTTTTCCCAAGACGTCCTTAGGATGCCTTATTTCTGCTCAAGACATCTTTTAAAAAAATGCTTCAAAGTGCATCCCCCCCCCCCCTTAGCCGCCTGCAAGACACCTCCTACCTGGCTGTGTGGAATGCAGATTCTTTAGGCTGAAACCTTTTCCCCATTGTGAATAATTTTGTTTCATTTGCAGATTTAGTCACTAGTTGTAGTTCTAAACTAAGATCTATAATAACTTCTGTTCATCTCCCCCCCCCCCCAACCCCTTGCTCCCATGTTTCTCTTCCCCATCACTTTTGAAATGTGAATGATAAACTGCTTAGTGGAGGAGAGGAAAGGTAATGCCATAGAATCCATCAACCAAAGTAGCTATTTGCACCTAGAAAACTGATCTCTGTTGTCTGCAGACCAGTTATAATTCCTGGAGATCTGCAGACCTCACCTGGAGGTTGGCAACTCTTGGAGACTCAAGCTATGAGTATGACTAGTTCATAGCACCTAAAAGGTCTGGATTATCACAGGATATGGAGAATTGCAGCATGAAGCTGTGAAGTCTTAAAGCATCAATTCATTCAACAACTGAAAAGGTGGCCGCGGGGTGGGGGGGAGGATTGTAATGGGAGCCATGAATCATTTTGAGGGGGTGAGTGCAGGCATACATAGGCTGTGAGAAAGGAGTTTGTAAATATTCTATATTTAATGCTAGCTTTATCCCATTGTGAAAACGTTTCAGACTAAAAAATCATTTTCAAAGGGGATTCACTGAAAAAGTTTTGAGGCTGGAAATAAAACATTTTCAGAACCAAAGCGGGGGTGGGGGGGTGGGGGAACAATGTGGAACTCTTGCCTCAAAATGTTTTAAAAGGTTTATGTGGAAAGGACCTGTGTTCTTAAAATTAAAAATTTATTTTTCTGCCTTTCTTCCCTCCTATAAAGTTAACACCATACTTACAGAGTTTTTGTAAGAACGATTTTGAATTTATATTATTTCTTATCCCTTTTTATTCATCGCTGCACATTTATAGCTTATCAGCTCAGTTACATTTCTAACCAGTGTTGCATTCAAATTATCTATTAGAACTGCCAAAGAGGCTAAACGAATGTACAGCCTTCCAAAATGACAAGTGAAATCTTGTGTTCAGTTGGCATATATTTAAATTGGACGCGTTGCTCATAAGTACTACTGTAACCCTTTGACTATGCAGTTGACCTTTGAACCAGGAAGTGCCTGGTTCAAAACTAATCTGTGCTCAGTTGACAGGCAAATCTAAGGAGTCTCAGCATCAACCACCACATCTATAATGGGAAAATACTGTTGATCTACCATACAAAGTTATTCTAAGGTTCACTGAGCTGAAGTATGTAAAGTGATTTGAACACCGCAAAGCACACTCTAAATACTACATATTTTGCCAAGAAATGTTAACTTCCAGCTCTGTTTATCCATCATAGGCTAAACTGTCAACATGCACATTTTTGTTGGAATCTGTGATGGAGAGACTATCATAGATTTCAACAGATACAATAAAACACAATGAAAAAAATTAAGGATATTTTGGGGAGATGTGTGTAGTATAGAAGTACAGCTTGATCCTATTCATGTTTACTTAGAAATAAGTCCTGTTCAGTGTAAATAAGTGTGCATAGGGTTGAAGTTTAAGACTGAAAGAAGATTCAGAAGTCTACACTGATTACTAAGAATAATATTGTCAGCCATAGCTATATACTAAAAGCAATAATCTGTTATTTCTTTTGAAGAATTAAAAATCTTGAAGGTTCCAGTGAAGTTCCAACTAATTCAGTATTTGGTTTTCCATAGCAGCTAGTCAGATGCTATGGTGCTTATAGGCAAAATGGTAAGATGACAGCATTCCTCTGTTGTTGGTCCTCATCTGGTATTCAGAGGAACCACTGGCATAATGCCCATTGGGCAAGGTGGGCAGCTGCCCAGGGCATCACCTTGTGGGGGGCATCAAAATGCGGGGTTCGTTTTTGGGTATTTTAGTGGTTTTCCATTTTTGGCCTGCAGGGGGCGCAGTTTTTAGGCTAGCGGCACCAAAATTTCAGCATATCATCAGGAGACTGTCCTTATGCTACTCCCTAAGTTTGGTGAGGTTTGGTTCAGGGAGTCCAAAGTTATGGACTCCCAAAGGGGGTGCCCCTATCCCCCATTGTTTCCAATGGGAGAAAATAGGAGATGGGGGCTACAGTTTTGAGGGTCCATAACTTTGCCCCCCCCCGAACCAAACTGCACCAAACCTGGGGGGTATCATTAGGGCAGTCTCCTGATGAGATCCTGAAAGTTTTGAGACTGTGCCTTCAGAAATGTGCCCCCCCCCCCACAACCTGCAACCCATTGACAGCAATGCAGAACAAAGATTCTTGGGCAAATTTCTAGGATGTTCCTGCAGGGGGTGCATTTTTGGATGTATCGGCACCAAAATTTCAGGGTATCATCTGGAGATGGACTTGGCACCCCAAGTTTGGTGCGGATTTGGTTCAGGAGGTCCAAAGTTATGGACCCTCAAAGGGTAGCCCCATCTCCTTAGCAAAGAATGGGGGATGGGGCACACCCTTTGAGGGTCCATAACTTTGGACCTCCTAAACCAAACTGCACCAAACTTTGGGGGTACCATAAGGACAGTTTCCAGATGATATGCTGAAATTGTGGTGCTGATATGTCTAAAAATGCACTCCCTGCAGGCACCAATGTCCTGGTGCCAAAAAAATTGGTCGTGGTGGAGTGACCGCCCATTGGGGGGGGCATCCAACTCAGGTTTTGCCCAGGGCTACAGTTTGCCCAGGGCTGCCTCGTTACGCCCCTGAGAGGAACACAACTTGTATGCATGAAGGTCAGAGGCGTAGCTCCAAGGGGATGGGGGGTGCACAGCGCACTGGGCGCGTGCCCCCGTGGGGGTGTGGCGATGGCGCTCCAAGGGTGTGGTGGGGGTGTTCCAGGGGGCGGTGGGAGTGGGGGACGTACCTAATTAAGCCACAGAGACTCTAATAGCAGATAGGGATAAATACTAGGCTTTCAGTGAGTGCTGCCTTGCATTGCTATATGAATGACCCTACGTTGCAACGTAGGGTCAAATACACGACGATCTCTGTTCCCCGAAATAAAAAAAGGCTGCGCGCTTGCACACAGCCCGCTGCTTCCTTATTTGGCAAAAGGCTCCATGTCACTACCAGGGGCGGGAAACTCAAACCCGGAATCACCCCCCCCCAGCCATCCCCACTGCCCCGCGCTCTGCGCAGGGTTTTCCAAAAGGCGCTGTTCCAAACAGGAACAGAATTGATGCACGCTGAGGGGTCGCAAGAGGGGTAGAATCGGGGCGGCTGCGTTGTTGCCGCTCCTGTAGTGGGGAGTGCCGGTGGACCCTGCATTACTTGGAGCAAGTAGCACGCAACAAAAGGTGAGTGGGGAAACAGCCCAGGTTGCACCCTAATGAAACAGATGAGCCACAACTGCTTTGGTTCCTGCTTAATCCATGAATGTAAAACCTGTAATATGACTCTGCAGTGGCAACCTGGTAATCATTCAATGAGATACAGTTGATGACTGAAAGTATGCAATGTCCTCATTGTTACAGTGTTCACCACCACAGGTTGAATAGCTGTCATCCACAGTAGGATTTAAATTAATATGATCACACCAACCCGTCATAGAAATGAGCCACCACATGAATTGACGTTCTCAGTTTAGCAGTTCCACAATCTACTGGTAAAAATCATTTCAACTTTTTACCAAAAACAGAGGTCCTTTACAGAGGGAATGCTAGAGGTCTGCACTGAACATATGTTTTGAATGCAAAAAGTCAGAGGTTCAGCCCCTGGTATGTCCAGTCAAAGATCTCAAGTAGTAGAAGGTTAGAAAGGTTCTTCTTCAGACCCCAGACAGCTGCTGACAGTTATAGAAGACAGAACTGAACTATGTGGATCAATGGGCAGACTCAGTGTAAGGCACTGTGTGGCAAGGTCAAAGGTCACATTTTCTGCTGGACTGATGAGGTCTGAGCATGACCTTGCTTTGTGGAGTCACAAGGGTCTTCAAGAAACTAGGCAACAAACCATATGCCTGAAATGTCAGCCTGTCATAAAACTGTTTACAGCTACAATCTTTCTTTACTGTAAATCTGCCATGAAGATTTGGCAATCTGGCAGGAGAACAAGTGTGGAAGCAGATGTGAAATATCTGGAGCTTTTTGCAAGATAATAACGCATAAATCTGGTGTTCTGCACTTGTTGAGGGATCTGAGGAGTTTCAGGGTATGTAGATGAATTTGCACAAGTGAACGGAGAGACATGACAAATTGGAAGAATGGAAAAAGCCTGGATTTGAAAGGAAACTCTGGATAGGTCACACTTAGTTCTTAGAAGGACATACAAATTTACTAAATACCTAGTGGCTGACTGCTAGAAACTGTTGATGGGACTTCCCACTCTGTTTTAAATCACAATATAGTCAATATTGTGGTGGATATATGCCAGATTTTTGAGGTGGACATGTGTTTCAGTGTTACATTCTGAATCCTGTAAATATGGTACCATTTTGGATTCCTGGTCTGATCCAGCAGGGTTCGTTTTTTGTATTTAGCCAGAGTTATTATCTAGAAAAGAAATACGAGTGCAGATTTGTGCACCAATATATTTTTAAGGCACCACACAAATCACTCATATATAAAAACTGGAGAAAATGGGAACAGTGTTTTTTTAGGCACAGGAACCAGAAAATAGGGATTGTCCAGGAAAAAATATGCACATCTTGGGCATATCACTAGGTCACTATATCTGTAAATTACTGTTTGTCAATGCATGTTGGATTTGAGGTATGAACAGTGAATAGCCTACTATCTAAAACACTGACCATAAAACAAAGAAACAAATGTTTGGATTTGTAGTCAGTTAAGCTTTATAAAGAGGACTGGATGTTTTTTGCTGGTTTGTGGGTTCACTTTGTACAACATTTAAAATCCTGATACTCACAAAGAGGTTTCAAATAAAAGTGAGTCTCTAAGCCGGTGAGTCACAAAATGTGTGTTGCAGTAAACCAGAGTACTGAGAAGGACCTCAGCTTGTTTTGAAAATTATCTTGTAAAGTGGGATACTTCTACCACTCTGTGCCTGATGAAGAGGAGAGGGCATGTGTAGCATAGATCCACTCCTCTGCCAATGTATGGACAATGATGTAACACTGTAATCCTGGCACAATGTAATGGATAGGGGCAGATTCACATCCCCATTCTGTCATGGAAGTCCAATGGGTGACCTTTTGTCTTTCTGTCCCAGTGAAAGAGTGGTACCTTTGCATCCTCACTGGGGAGAAAAGTAGGTATAAGAAATTCAAGCTGTCTGGGGTACCCAAGTTTTCCCCACCCCCATGCTGGACTCGTAGCACTTGTCTATTCCATAATTCTACTTCATTCTATTGCAATCCATGTTAAATGTCCTTGAAGCTCAAGCTGAAGGAAAAGGGAATAAAGTATTTACAATTAATTAAATACCATACATGCTCTAGGATTTTTTTTAAAAAACTCTGATTTTCCTATAGAGTTTTTGGAAACCCTAAAGTGATGTCAGTTTTCATCGGGCGTGATGTTGGTGTGACACCAACACAGCAGGCCTTACCCCCTTTATCCTCCCAGAGATTGCCAGCTACAGCCTGGCAACTCTGTCCTATGCTCACTGACTCTGCTTAGAGTGGCACCATTAAACACTGAGATGTACACCACTGGAAAGTGGTTTCCCTATCTTGTAGCTCTCAGCAGTGGCGTAGAGCCAAGGGGACAGGAGGCACAATGCATCGGGCATGTGCTGGTGCAGTGGCATGGTGGGGTGTTCCGGGGCAGGGTGGGGGCAGTCAGGGGTGCAGGGCACACGTGTGCCCTGGACGCAGTTCCCCCTAGCTCCAACCCTGGCTCTCAGCATTAAACTATGAAGCTCCTAGTCCTTCCAACCTGAAGTATTCCACTTTGAGAAATCTTTTTACTTTCCTCTCACTGTTTTCCCCCCCTCTGTAGTGTTAAAGAGAATGGAAGGGACTATTTTAGAAAATAAGAGAACCAGTGTGGTATAGTGGTTAAGGTATCAGAGTAGGATCTGGGAAACCAGCCTCAAATCACCACGCTGCCAGGAAAACTTACTGGGTAACCTTGGGCTAGTCACGCACTCTCAGCTCTGACCCTGACTAGTATTTATATGGGAGACCTCTAAGGAATACTGAGGTTATGACTCAGAGGCCAAAAATGGCAAACCACCTTCAAACATATCTTGCCTTAAAAACCATTTGAGGTCTTCATAAGTCAGCTGTGACTTGAATGCAAAAAAACTTTTAGGAAACACTGTAACCAATTCAACTGTGTGCAAGTTGAGCTGTTGCATAACTCTGGGATTGTCAGCATAGCAGCCCTCTGCCAACCAAGCCCTGCCCTCCAAAGAAAGCTAGGCCAGCTCCTAAAAATCTTTTGTTGTTTCATTTCACATAACAGAAAGGTAGAAGTAATGAACTGGAAAGTGATCCAAGAAGCAGTGAGGGAAGAAGGAGTCCATGCCAAGCAAAGGAACGCTGGGGCATTAAACATACAATTGCCTCTTAAATTCCAAGACTCTGAGCACACATCAAAGCCCCGAGGTTTGGCCAAGCCCTCATTTCCCCCATGTGGCATCAGTCTATAGAAAATAAATTTCATAAGCGGGGTTGGGCATGTTGTTTTTTTCATTTCTGTTCTGGTTGCAGTGGGACTGTAATTTCTCGGGCCAAGTCATGCCAGCATTATGTCTGGAAGAACGGCAGAATCAGAGGGGAAAAAACCCTGAAGGATATGCCATTACAGTCGACCTGCATCTCTGAAATCTCCTGTGACTATGACTGAAAGGCCTATGTTTATGTTCTGTGTGGCAATGTGATTGCCCCCAGGAGCACAAACTGTATGAGCTCATAACTGCAGAGTGCATCAGTGCGAAGGAATGTCACATGTGGCCCAGGCATTTTTTAAAATGGCACCAGCAAAATGGGGTGATTTTTGCTGATGTGGCCAATGTTAGTGCCTGAGGAGTACTTTCCCAAAAATGGCTTCCCACATAAATAGGCGAGTGTTCAGATGTGGAGAAGGACAGAAGAAGGTTCCTTTGCCTTTTGCACAAAGAGAATTTTGGCCAACACAGCCTCTCATTTAGAAGTAACAAAGCCTATACCTACTATGGTGAAAGGTGCTGTCAAATCACATGGCCCCATAGGATTTTCAAGGTAAGAGGTGAACAGAGGCGGTTTCCCACTGCTTGCTTCTGCATAACAACCAGCACATATCTTGGTGGTCTCCCATCCAAGTACTAAACATGGCTTACCCTGCTTAACTTTTGAGATCTGGTTGGGCTATTTAGGTCAGGGTCTGTACCTATTACTATTCCCTATCACTACCCAACTAGAAAGCCCTGTTCATGTTCAAATCTGGTCATCCTAACATGAATCCCAAATGGCCTCAATACCTGGTAGAAATTATTCCATCAGTATAATAATCTTTTTGTCTTTGCGTGTTGAATGAGTTATTTTTATTAGCATATTTTTATTAGCACATTTTTACCCCACCCTTCCTCCAAGAAGCTCTGGGTGGTGATATCTTCGCTTTTTCTCCTCCATTTTACCTTCACAATAACCTTGTGAAGTAAGGTTAGGCTGACAGAGACAGTGACTGGCTCATGGTCACCTGGATAAAGTTCGTGACAGAGTAGTGATTTAAAGCTGCGTTTCCCCAGTCTTAGTTCAGCTTTCTAACCACTTCACCAAGCTGGTGATTTTAAAGGTTATTCTCAGCAGGGATGTTGGAAAGTAGGAGCCCACTGTTCGGCTGCCTGAGGGCACCTCTATCAAAAGTGGCCAGTGCTGCTTTGAAACCTCCCGCACCTCCAAACTCAGTGACTATTCCTTTACTACACAAGTGAGAACTAACTGACATCAACTGAGGCTTTTGGGGAAGGGGGAGGGGATAGTAAAAATGCTGTCAATCCGTGGAGACTGAAAAACAACTTATTGATCTCATTCATAAAATCAAAGGTCAGTTGTCAGTGTGCATAAAATTCATTGCATGTTCATGTTAACTGCACTTAACAGAGTCATATACACAGTTTCAATGTTCATCTCATTGATGACTAGGTGGTAAGAGGTAAGCAAAACAAATAGCAGAGTTATCTGTATGCTGAATGGAATCCTGCACTGGAATGTCCATGTAGTCATTCTGTCACAGCCAAACTAGAAGAGGCTGGGAGGGGAGCAGATCCCCAAGTTACGTATTTTAGTGTGCCTTCCCATTGGAAGGGGACACATGCATAAGTACGATTGGAGGGCTCCCACCACCACACCCCGCTTGGCTCTCAGGGCAGCGTGCACTGCATTGCTACATTAAGTGGTAATCTTTCAGCACGTGATTTAGTCCTGACACTTTTTATTGTGGAATAGGCTGACTGGAAAAAAGTTGCCTGCCTCCCTGTTTCTGCCTGTCTAGACAAAGTCAGTAGGGATGGATGGTGTCACAATCACTTTAAGCTGTATAGCGGGTCAGCCCTCAATATGGTTCAACATCCTCTAGTGCGGTGTTGTTATTCCCAAAGTCATCACATGGCAATGTTCACATATTAAGAGATGATATAATCACATCCCAACTGAATTGCGGATAACATCTCATCCGGCAAATACTTCAGCGCCTGAGAACATTGTGTGCATTTCATTACAGGGGCAGACCCCAGTAGGACCACCATCATCCTCACACTTTCTATTCCCTGCCTCCTTCCAAGTGATTCCATTGAGCTGGACTCAGTACAACATAACACATGGCACGCATATTAGAATGCAAAACAAATGAAAAGATATGGAAAGAATTAAGCATTGTGAGCAGAGAAGAGAGGTTATGAAGGGTGGGGTGACAGGGCATGTGATAACAGTGTTCAGACGCTGAAAAGGCTGCCATAATCACAAGTGCCCATTAGCAATACAGAGGAGTACAGGGGCAGGGCTGGCTGCTCATTTGTCTCAGACCTCAAGTTTACATTTTAGTAGGCACATCTATGCCACAAACTGAAATTCTCTTTCACTGGGAATCCTAGGGAAGTGTTTGTTAATGGAAGCTAAGGAGGTCTACAGGAAATTCTTAGCACCTCCCTAAACTGTAGTTGACAGGAGGAAGATGAAACTACAAATATGAAACTACAAAGAGTGTTTAGTATAACTATGTATTCATCTGCGAGTTTGCCTTAAGGTTACAGTCTTACGTGTGCTTTCCATGAACACCATGACACTGACTTGTGACATACCATGTTTAGTATTATGCTGAAAATGTTTTGCCAGAAATAAGTGGTTCCTATGTGTGCTCAAATGCATCATGGGAAGAGCAATTCACACCAATAGTCACAGCTTCTGATGTCCTAAACGCATATGTGAAGCTGCCTAAGCCGCCGGCAGAACAGATAAGATCTGTTACGCGAATTAGTCTGATCTGTTCCCTGTTTGGTTGGGGAATCAGCCGGGGACAGACCTGTGTCGCAAGAGGTTGGGTGAGGATCTGCACCAATTTATACTTTCCTTAGAAATCCACAAAAAAAAATCAGAATTAAGAAGAAGGTTTACAATTTGGCTGAGGATTAAAAATAATACAAACACATATACAAGCTGCAAACACACAGAGAGAGTTTCAAGGAAACTCGGATGTAAAGAGAGGCGATCGATAGGGGTAGAATAGAATAGGTCGTTGAGGGAAGGTGATATTTACCAATCTAGAAGAGATCTGAGAAAACAGGAGCCAGTGCCAGCACTGTTCACAGGGAAACAACACCCAGCAACAAGAAGACTAAAGGGCAAATTGCCCTCATTTGAGAAATCTAGTTATAGGAAAACTTAACCCTCTGGCTATGATAAGAGATGCAGTTTTCCTGAACAAAGCAAGGCTTTATTCCCAGGCAGAATGATGCTATGGAGAAAGGCTTGACTGGATTAAGAGTCAACTCTTGATGAGATTTGGGCTGTGTTGATGAAATTAAGATCAGGGGTGTTCTAAGTCTGGATGAACCTGGAATGTTGAAACAAAGAAACTCTGGAGGATTGATGGTTCACTAGTTGGACAGGAGGTTTAAAGTTAAATTAATGTTTGGGAGAAAGAGGTTCTAGGGATCTAGTGGGTCTGCTGATAGAATCAGGGTGTGGGGAATTCGCAAGTTCTTTGTGAGGTTGAAGACAGGTGTGCTGACTCAAGGCTGTGCTATTGTTATCCAGATTCGAGTAGCTGAGCCTTCAGGGAAGGCATTATTTGCTTCTGTTCATACCTGAGTTGGGAGGGGGAAAGCATGTGTCAGGCAAATCACTCTTGAAATCAAAGTCCATGAATTTAGATTGGCATTCATTGTAGTCTGGACTATCTATGATGCAGAGGTGGATTTGGGGGGGACAGAGAGAGCTGATGCCCCATGCACCACTTGGGGGAGCGCAAGGTAGCCCAGAGTCCCCACCCCACTTCCCATGTCAGTTACTCTGCCTGCCTGGCTTCAGCGGCTTTCTGCACCTCGCTGGCTGGGTGCAAGACAGCCAGTCTGCAGCAGAGCAGAGAAGGTGAAGGATAGAAGTCACAAATATTCCCCACCCCACATGCTGCACAGAAATAGTGCTGGTGGTGCAGCCCTCACAAAGTTCCTTTCTGGCATCCAGGTGCCAGGAAAGGTGTTGAGGGTGCCTTTTTCCTCTGCCCCCTCCTCTCACTCTCTCCCAGCTAGGCTTGGTGGCTGGCTCAAGGTGGGAAGGTGTGGTTGTGTCAATGAGTGGGGCTGGGTTGGGCAGGTCACAGGTGGGCTGTGCCATGAAGTCTGAGGTGGCGCCCAGGGACTGGCCCACCAGCATGATCAGTCACAGCCCTCTACCTGCTGGCCCCAGTTGCCCTCCTGTGTGAGTGCCGAGGTGATGGGGAGAAGAGTGCAAAAAGGGATAGGGAATCCTGCTGTTTTGCATTAGCTCTCTCTGTCCCCCAGCCCCCAGCCAAGTATGCCTCTGGTGGGAGATCAAAAGCTCTTTCTCATTCTTTGCTTTCCTTGCCTTTTGCCTGCTGAGGTGGACAGTTCATCCCCTCCACCCGCGCATGCGTCCTGACATTCCTGAGTCCCACACCACCTGCAGGAGGGAGGGTACAAACAGAGGAGCTACTTTCTCCATGGAAGATGGTTTCTTTCCCCCACCGCTTAGCTGAATTATTAAGCAGGTTGCTCCTTGCCAGGTCGATTTCCAAAAATATTTGAAGTCAACAGGAGAGTCTCACAGTTTGCTAGGAACTGGAGACTCAGCAAGATTACAATGCCCCTTGCAAAAAAAAATCCAGTAGCTGCCACAGCACGGGTGTCAGAGGCTTTTCCCTCCCCAACCATTTAGCACTCTGGTCAGCTTCACCCTCTGCTTGCACCCAACATTTTGTGTGCTGCTGAAGGGAATCTACCTGTCTATATTTGCTGAATGTTGCACCAGGACGTTTGCTCTGCAGGGTCCGATCCTGGGTACCTTTTCAGCCACATAGTTGTGCTCATCTCTTTCTGCTGATTCTGGCAATATATATATTTCCCCCATTTTTTATTTTGGAGAAGCTGCATTCATAGCTACGGAGACACACATATGAGAATCAGCCCCTTGGTGGACTGCTCTACTAGCCCATTGAGAAGCACTGGGTAGACTTGTTGTCCGTGGACTGTCTTAGTTTTTCACTGCAGTAAGAAATATTGCCAGAATTGACAGGAAGAGCTGAGCACAGCTATGTAGCTTTGGGGCTGAAAAGGATCAGAGCATGCAGAGCAAACATCTTGGGGCAACCTTCAGCCAATGGAGGCAGGTAGAATCCGTTCAGTAGCACACAAAATGTCAGGTGCAAGTGGAAGGTGAAACTCACCAGACAGCTAAATGGTCAGGCAAGAAAAATAAGATGCCTCCTAAGCTGTGCGTTCTGCACAGCAAGGCAGGGGATGTCTAGGTGCACTTTAAAGCATTTTCAATAAAGGATGCCTTGAGCAGAAATAAGGCATTCTGAAGACATCTTGGACCAAAAGCTGTGTGAAGTTTCTCCCCAGGACACTCTTTTTGTGTCCTCAGGATGTCTCATTTGTGCTGTGCAAAATGGACCACTATTGTCCTCTTTGGGCAGTCCAGAAATAATCAGCTTTCCTTGGTTTCTTTTCTCTTTCCCACTCAATCAACCTCCCTTTTCTCTGCCTCCCAGTCACTACACCACACTGGCTTTTGTTGTGTGGTGACTGTTGAATAGTAGCAAGGAGCTGGGTTTGGATAAGTTATCCAAGTCACATGGTAGCAAATAGCCTGGTTGTTGCTGGTGGACATGACCCCAATTAGTCTTCCCCCAAAGGCCAAAACAATCCTAGAAAAGGTCCTTCTCCTGCCTTTTGCTAATAGAAACAAAATGATGGCAACTGAAATCACCTGTTTCTTAAAGCTATAGGATGACTTTTATCATTTTGGGGTTTTTTAACGGTTACAAGTATTTCCTTTTCTTTTAGATTTCATATGGTTCTGCAAACCTTTGGCTTTTATCAAGTTATAGAAGGCTGTGTCTTGTTTGTTCATGCCTCTTCTTGTGACAGAGATCTGAAAAGGGTACACTTTGTGGGAAGAAGAAAATTTTCAAGGTGTGTGCTCCCTGTTTTGTCACTGCTGTGTAGCAGTAATTCTGTTGTGATGGACAACAAGGCAAGGAATGTCCTTATTTGCAAGACAGGACAGTTGTCTTTGCAATAGAGATGCCCCATATCCCTCCCCACACATTTTAAACTGAGGGCAAAGGAATGGTTTAGTTTGCCCACAGTGACATACCTGAGCCTAATTGGTTATATAACATCACTATATTCACCAGATGACCCCTTTCTTCAAAAAGAAAGAAGACTTATGATGGATTTAAAGAATCAGTTTATCATGGCTGTAAATTCATATGGACATCTCCCCCATCTCTCTCACACATGAGCACGCACTCACACATGACACATTATGAAAAAAAACCACTTTTTGTCACAGAAAGGTTTGAATGTGGAAATTTGATACTTTACCAGTTACTTGCTAGATCCTCAGTATTGCTTTAGCTGTAAAAACGTTTAAATAAATTGAAATAAGCCCCAGTCAGTTTGGCATCTGTCTTTCAGTGACTTCACTTTGGCTGTGATCCCTGCCTAGATTTTGCTGGAGCTAAATTTTTAACATTCTATTGTGGCAGAAGAACCAAATATTTTCAATATATTAAAAAAGTTGTATTAATTTTGCAGCTTGCTTTTCATCTAACCACCCCCCCCCCCCCAATCTTATGATGACAGCAGTCTGTGTCTTCTGCCAGTTGCTAGTCCAACCTTTTTTGGCAAAAAGTAACATTCCCAGTGATAGTGTTGAGACAGGGATTAATGGGATTTGGACATCAGATGCCACCCAAGTCCCATTCTGAATCAGACCCAGAACACTTCAAACTGTGGTCAAAATTTGCAATAGGTTTTCACCTTGCGGCCCTTTCTCCCAAACGGATCAAGGGAGATGCAGGAGGGCTTGCAGCAATTGTAGGCCTCAAGCTGAACTCTTGGTTGCTACCACACTCCCTTCTAGGCAATTATTCCAAGGTGAGCAAGAAAAATATTCCTGTGCAGCCGAGAATTCCGCATGGTTCCCAGTGCCAACGTGGGCCTGCCTCAATGTTGCCCCGCGATATTTACCTTAGCTCAGATTTTCAAAAATCGGCAGTTTGGTTCTTTTAAAAAATCCTGGTGCGCCCCTGCTTGTGCATGCTACCATGCAAAAACCAATCAGGAGCAGGACTGGTTTATTTTTCCTGCCCAGCCACCTGATCTCCCCGCCTGACGTTCATTCAAGCTGCCACTCAAAAACAGCAGCTAATCAGCATGGCACACCATGGCACACCAGGCACGCTCAGAGCTGCTTGAAGCTGCCACTCAAAAACAATAGCCAATCAGAACATGGGATGCCAGGCATGTTCAGAAATGCTTCTGAAGTAAATACAAAAGCCCTGGCCTTATGTGGAGAAAACTGGAGCATTTCCTCTCAGTCCTAACTCTGCTCTTGGGAAGAAGTGGGGAGCTGTGTGGAAGAAACAGGGATAAATTAGACACGATATGTAAGACCCCAGTTCAAACCTGGTATAATTGTGCCTTGTGAAGACGGCCCTAGATTCTGTGCCTCCTCTCTGAAGTGGGAAGACCACGTCATAAATTTCAAATTAAGGGCTGGATCCTGCTCCATTTAGTTGTGCTTTGTGAGAGAAAGCCCTTGCACAGTGAAGATAACAGAGTTGCAAACCTGCAGACAGCTGGATAGTTTCCTTAATAAAGTTCTGGTACTGCTGAAGCGATTCACACTGAACAGTTCTTAGCATACAGTGGGGAAAAAACATTCTACTAAGGTTGCCAGCTCCAAATTGATAAACTCTTGGAGATTTTGGGAATGAGCTTTGGGAGGCCAGGGATCTCAGTGGGATACAATGTCATAGAGTCCACCCTCCAAAACAGCCATTTTTTTTTCAAATTCTGTAAATTGGATATGAGCTGGAAGAGTGGGGGCACTTTCGCACATGCAGAATAGTGCACATTCAATCCACTTTCACAATTGTTTTTAAGTGGATTTTGCTATTTCGCACAGTAAAATCCAGCTGCAAAGTGGATTGAAAGTGGATTGAAAGTGCATTATTCTGCATGTGCGAAAGTGCTCTGGGAGATTTCCAGACCTCCCCCTCCCCCGCAGAAGCTGGTATTCTTATGTTTGACTCCCTGGACAGCAAGACAGTAGAAGAAAGGAAACGTCTGGATTCTGTTCAACAGTCTATACAATTGTCTGTCCTTGTACATAACCAGCATTGCCCCTGAACTGTTGATATGATGGACCAGTCCAATCTTATTTAGTGTAGTTCCATACCCACAAAGTAACAATAGCCATAAATTATGATGTAGATAGCATAGATTTGTATGGCTGTGGAAGGAAAGACTGTCTAATAAGAAACAAGATTGTCTTAAGAAATAAGAAATGGTAAAGGGTCTGGAATCCATGCCCTATGAAGAGAGACTTAGGCTGATTCCGCATGGGCCAAAAACAGCAGTGTGAAAATGGTGTGAAAATGGTGTAAAAGGGTTTAAAACGGTGTAAAAGGGTTTATACTGTTTTCACACTGTTTTCACACCGCTGTTTTTGGCCCATGCGGAATCAGCCTTAGGGAGCTGGGCATGTTTAGTTTGGTGAAGAAAGAAGAAGAAGAAGAGTTTTGGATTTATATCCCCCCTTTCTCTCCTACAGGAGACTCAAAGGGGCTTACAATCTCCTTGCCCTTCCCCCCTCACAACAAACACCCTGTGAGGTAGGTGGGGCTGAGAGAGCTCCGAGAAGTTGTGACTAGCCCAAGGTCACCCAGCTGGCGTGTGTGGGAGTGCACTGGCTAATCTGAATTCCCCAGATAAGCCTCCACAGCTCAGGCGGCAGAGCTGGGAATCAAACCCGATTTCCCCAGATTAGATACACGAGCTCTTAACCTCCTACGCCACTGCGGTTAAGAGGTGACATGATAGCCATGTTTAGATATTTGAAGGGCAGGGGCGTAACGAGGCAGCCCTAGGCAAACTGTAGCCCTGGGCAAAACCTGAGTTGGATGCCCCCCCCCCCCATGGGCGGCCACTCAACCATGACCATTTTTTTGCACCAGGACATTGGTGCCTGCAGGGGGTGCATTGTTAGACATATCAGCACCAATATTTCAGCATATGTTTCCAATGGGAGCTAATAGGAGATGGGGGCTACAG
The DNA here is from genome assembly GCF_021028975.2 of Sphaerodactylus townsendi. NCBI lineage: Eukaryota > Metazoa > Chordata > Lepidosauria > Squamata > Sphaerodactylidae > Sphaerodactylus > Sphaerodactylus townsendi. The sequence goes on from NC_059426.1 coordinate 64,343,237, forward strand.
TTTTGAGGGTTCATAACTTTGGCCCCCCTGAACCAAACTGCACCAAACTTGGGGGGTGCCATCATCTCCAGATTATACCCTGAAATTCTGGTGCCAATACATCCAAAAATGCACCCCCTGCAGGAACATCCTAGAAATTTGCCCAAGAATCTTTGTTCTGCATTGAGTTTTCTGCATTGCTGTCAATGGGGGTTGCAGGCTGGGGGGCACATTTCTGAAGGAACAGTCTCAAAGCTTTCAGGGTCTCATCAGGAGACTGCCCTAATGATACCCCCCAAGTTTGGTGCAGTTTGGTTCAGGGGGGGCAAAGTTATAGACCCTCAAAACTGTAGCCCCCATCTCCTATTAGCTCCCATTGGAAACAATGGGGGATAGGGGCACCCCTTTTGGGAGTCCATAACTTCGGACTCCCTGAACCAAACCTCTCCAAACTTGGGGGGTAGCATAAGGACAATCTCCTGATGATACGCTGAAAATGTGGTGCCGCTAGCCTAAAAACTGCGCCCCCTGCAGGCCAAAAATGGAAAACCACTAAAATACCCCAAAACGAACCCAGCATTTTGATGCCCCCCACAAGGTGATGCCCTGGGCAGCTGCCCACCTTGCCCAATGGGCATTACGCCAGTGTTGAAGGGATGTCATGTTGGTGAGGGAGGAAGCTTGTTTTCTGCTGCTCCAGAGCCTAGGACCAGGAGTGATAGGTTCAAGTTGAAGGAAAAGAGATTCCACCTAAACATCAGGAAAAACTTCCTGACAGTAAGGGCTGTTCGACAGTGGAATGCTATATCTCAGAGTGTGGTGGAGTCTCCTTCTTTGGAGATTTTTAAAGAGAGGTTTGATGGCCATCTGTCAGGACTGCTTTGATTGTGTGTTCCTTCATTTCAGGGGGTTGGACTTGACGGCCCTTGGAGTCTCTTCCAACTCTATGATTCTATGAAACAGAAAACATGTGAATTAGTATTTGAGTGACCGACCACAGGCTCTAGAAGGCTGGGGCCTCCTGTACCATTAGTGGCTGAGAGGAGAAAGAAACTTTGGCATATACAGCTTGTCTTGTGGAGCTGAGTTGTACCTGCTGAAATCCCCCTTTCTGTGCAGGCATTTAAGGTTACTGTGACTTTCTGGCCAGTCTGCAGCAAAAGCCTTTTAGAAGCAAATAAAGTGGAAAAAAGCTTGAATGACAAAGACAGAAAGGAAATTTATTTGTCATAAAAAATTTGCCTGCATTTTGGTACTTGATGTGCATATAACCAGGGGAAGATTTGCAGTTATATAGGCTCTTTAATCATACATTTTTAAGTGTACATTTCTGTTCAAAGTGCTGGTTATTACCTACAAGGCTCTTTGTGGCTTTGGATGCACATATCTACAAGCCACTTCCAGGGCTGCTTTCAGGGTGTTTTTTCCTCTTTTTTGTGGGTCTTGGGCAACAGGGTAAAATTGATTCCCTCTTTTATCTTTGGTACACCCCTTCCTTCTCCAACCAAACCTTCTCCTGTTTGGCCGCTCTTCTTTGGCTCAGCCCTTTCTTCTTTCCCATTTCAATTTGCTTAACTCTGGTAAAGAGAAATCATACAAAATGTTGCTTTCTTGGTTGCATGAAAGCAACACAATAAGCCTATAGATGTACCCACAGCATATGTGTTTGACTTTCAGTGGGAAAATGGTTTAGTATACTGCTAATATTAGTTAATGTGGAAAAACAGCTAGCGCTGCTTCCTAAGTCAGGTTGACCCCAAAGTTTGCTAAGTGAAGTATGTTTAAAATTCCACAGCAACAATCTATGACAATCTATGGGCAAAAAAACTTTTGTTCCTTCATCACTCCCATACTGATTCATAACTTAGATTTATAAGGCATTTGCAGCTGAGAAATAATTCCATCCCTCTTTATGTTGGCCATTACTTTTCATTATAAACAATTCTGCCATTCTAACTTATTACTGTTCCCAGTTATATATCTCTTACACTCTGCATTATGAACCAGCAGCAGAACCTGGCAACCCTGTAGATACGTGAAGGAAAATCACTTTGGGAAATCTTGCGCAATGTAGTGGGAAGGAGTCAAGACTTGGGCCCCTTCCACACAGCAAATGTATAACAGGTTGCATTTGGGATAAAGGTACCCGTTTTCCTGTTTTCACAATCACATGCATCAGCAATTGGAGCCCATTGGAGCAATTTGGGTTGCTGTTGCACCTTCGCATGGAGATGCATCTATTTTTTAAAATTACTTCCCACGCATGCATAGCTACGCAGACATACACAAATGGACCTCCACAGCCATGCTGGTGTCTCACGATACAACCATCTCCATCTGCATAACTGCACAGATGTAAACTGCAAAAACATTTTTAAAAAGGAAAAGGGAGGTGAATAAAGTGCCTCCTACCCGGCCGTTCGTTAGCGAGAGACTTCAACCTGGGATTTTTGAAAACACTAGTTTAGTGATTTTCAAATAACCTGGTTTTGGGGAAATAAGACAGAGCAGACTCATTTTGGGAGTGGGATCTGTGCGAAGCCCCCCCCCCCCACCATTTTTTTAGTGTCTTACACCTGTGTTTATTGGCCCATGTGGAAGGGAACATTGTTGCTATGGAATCTAATTGCTTTATTATCTCTTCCTTTTGTGGCCCATGGTCTACAGCAGCCTCAAACCTGAATTTTTTTCCCTCCACTTCAGCTGACGATTATGGAACAAAAAGAACAAGAACAAGAAGAAGAGTTTGGATTTACATCCGGCTGTCCTCAGCCATAAAGAGTATCAAAGCAGATTGCAAACTACATACCTTTCTCTTCCCACAACAAGTACCTTGTGAGGTAGGTGGGGTTGAGAGAGTTCTGAAAGAACTGTGACTAGCCCAAGGTCACCCAGCAGGCTGCATGTGGAGGAATGGGGAAATGAATCTAGTTCACCAGTTTAGAGTCTGCCACTTAAGTGGAAGAGTGGAGAATCAAACCCAGTTCTCCAAATTAGAGTCCACCACTCTTAACCACTATACCATTCTGGTGAGGCGTGTAATGATAAATAGCAGTGAAATCTACTGGATTTTTGTTTCATAAAAAAGTACAATTAGTTCACTGCAATGATATTAAGTTTATGCCTGTGACAGGGTACTCAGAAACCTCAGGGTTCAACATCTGCTCCACCTTGGCAACTACTGATGCTGGTTCTGACCACCACCCTCCATATATTCCAATTAACTTTCGGAAGATGCTACCTTGCAAATAGGTAAGATCCACAATTGCTCTTCCTGATCATTCTCTTTTGTGACTGCCATCTGTTGGAATGGCCTTCCCAACGTCAGGAAGACCTCATACTTTCATCTTTCTGCAGTAAAATAGTATTCTGTGTAGAATAGAATTGTTCAGAACGGCATTTTTACAAAGGAAATGGAGTTGTAGTCTCAACATCTGAGAAAATTTTATAGCATATATAGAGTTGTTTACTGGATCTGTTATACTGTTTTTATTTCGTTGTTCTCATTTAATTGCTTTGTTTGTATATACGAGGCTTTTTTTGCATCATCATCAGTATAGCTCATGTTCGACATGGCCAAATCTTTGGATACTGAAATCCAGACAAGGCAGATCTCTCAACAAACCTGAAAAAAAACACCCAAGTTTGCAAAAAATCTGAAAAATAACCAATTTTTTTTTTTTGGCTGTTAGAAGCAATGCTGGTAACTTGAGAAAAATGAATGCCCTAAGTAGCCCTTGCTAGGTAGCCACAACAGTATTGCCATCCATCACGCCTTGGTGTCTATCACTAAAAGGCAGAGGTGGGAGGCAGGGCTCTTTCCAGATATCTTTTGGCCTTTGGTGGAGGAGTCATTGGACCCAAGCCTGGCAGCAACCACTGGGCCACTGGCTACCACCAACTGGCATGACTTGCCCAGGCCTGGCTGCTTGCTTTTGTTTAACAATGGCTACCCCTAAAAGCTAGTGTGGTGCAGACATAGGTTTGAATCTGTACTCTGCTGTGGAAGCTCACTTGGGCCCCTTCTGCACAGCAAATGTATAACAGGTTGCAGTCGGGATAAAGTAATGTGTTTTCCTGTTTTTGTGTTCACATGCATCAGTGCAAGCAGGGATTGGAGCCCACAGAAACAATCCAGGTTGCTGTTGCACCTTCGCACGGAGACATGTCTCTTTTTAAAAATTTACTTCCCACTGATGTGTAGCTACGCAGGCATGCATGAATGAACGCCCCCCCCCCCCACAGCCATGCTGATGTCTCATGATAAGACTGTCTGCAACCTGTGCAAGTACATAGATGTAAGCCACAACATTTAAAAAAGCAAAACGGAGTGGAAAAAAGCGCCTCCAGTTCTCTGTCGTTCATTCATGAGCAGTTGTAACCTGGGATTTTTGAAAAGACTCGCTAATAGCATGATTCTCAAAAAACTGGTTTGGGGGAAATAACATGCGGGAGACTCATTTTAGGGGCAGGATCTGCATAAAGTCCCCCTTCCTCCCAAATGGGTTTTTAAACTGCCCTACACCTGTGTTTATTGGCCAGTGCAGAACAGCCCTTGGTGACCTTGGGCAATTCTACTGTTGCCAGTTCTAGGTTGGGAAATATTTGGAGATTTTGGGGGTGGAACCTGAGGAGGATGGGATTTGAGATGGAAGGGGAATCAATAAAATGTTATACCAAAGAATCCACCTTCAAAAGTGGTCATTTTCTCCAGGTGAACTGATCTCTATCACCTGGAGATCTCTAGCCACCATCTGGAGGTTGGCAACCCTGGGCCATTCACACATTCTCAGCCTAATGTACCTCACAGGGTGGTTGTGGGGATAAATTGGAGGAGAGGAGAATTATGTAAGCTGCTTTGGGTCTCCAGGGTATAAATGAAGCAAATAAATAATAAATATAGCTGGAGTTGGAGGGCAGATAAAAGGTTGGCCATTTATGCATGCAGTATTTACCCCAAGGCCGTTGCACAGGCATTTCAGTATATGCATATAGGCTCCACACAAAACAAAAAAAACCCCCAACAACACAGTATCTCCACAGAATTATAGTCCCTGGAAAATGTTGTTTGTTGCTACATAGTGTGTGAAATGGCCTTCAGTCAGGAGCCACAGAGATAGAGAACACTATCCTCTGCTGTAGATATTATAGTCTGCTAAACAGAGACACTATTTCAGTAACTGAATCTTCGCAGAGACATTCTGGGAAATGTGCTCTTATGGTGTTTATTTTTAAGAAATTGGTACAAAAGCTCAACTTTGATTGAGATACTTTTTCACTTTGTTACCTTCCTGGTCAGGCCAGGGCCCAGTAAATAAAATATTACTGGTAATAACTATCAGAGTAAGATCTGTACAGCACTACTGTTGTGCCCTAAAAACTATTTTGCATAAAATTTGCTTTATTCATTCGTCTGATCCCTATCAGTATGACTGTCATTTCATGCCAGATGCTGACATACAAGCAATTATGAGCCAAATATCTCAGCCCTTGGGCAAAACCTTTCTTAAGATAAAATGGGCCAGTATTAATACAAATAATGGAGATTCCTGGATTTGCATGATAATTATCTGGATATAGTGTACATAAAAAACCATGTACCAGAACCTTTCAAACACTAATTGTACTGAAATAATGAGAAAAAGCAATATAGGAACAGGCATATAACAGCAAAATCCATGGTAGATGGCTGTACTATAGCTTTACCTTTGACACTCAGCTAATGGAACTTGATGTGCATTGGTATTCTAATCAAAAGTGAGTGCAAGGGAGTTTACTCTCCAGTATGTGCTCAGAACTACAGCTTTAATCTGAGCATGATTTGGCACTGATGTGATCTTAACTGTGAATGTCTACACTTTTGGGGACCATGCCTCAGTGGTAGAATTCATGCTTAGGATTCATAAAATTCTGGTTCAATTCTTTGCATCTGTGAATAAATGGACCATGGTGGGAGACCCTGAAGCTGATGTTCTGACTTGTTACTTGTTAGAAGTCTAATTTGTTAGAAGGCAGCTTCAAATGGTCTTGTAAAGTTTGACTATAACCTCAATATTTATGGAGAAAGTTCCCATTTACTTTCATTCTTGATCCTAGGCTGCAATCACTTACGAGTATGCTGACAGTTGTTTTGTGTAAAGAACAACTTAATTTAGAACAAAGAATTGCAAAGGCCTTTTACGCATGCGTCTTCTCCTTCGCTTTCAGTGTTTATCAGGTTTTCTTTTTCTTCATGGATACGTTCTCCACTCTTCAGCATTAACCCCCCCCCCCTTTCAATTCTGTTATCCCCTGCGTTTTGTGATTGTTCACTAAACCCACCCTTCGTTGGGAAGGCAAAGGAAATTCTGAAGTGTAAAGATTTGCACAGGGCTTTTTCCTCCATCCTCCCTCCCTCCCTCCCTCTCACCCACACCATGGTCATTTGATTGCCTCCCCCCATTGCCAAGCCCCCCCCCCTCCATTTTGAGACATTTGGAAGTTTTCTGCAGGTTTGCCTGGTATTTTTTTTAATTCAGTGGTACCCATCTAGTGGTAAAATGCTGAACTCAAGTCAAACTGACAAAGCTAAATTCAAGGAGAAAGTATGCCCAAGCCTCCTGATTTTTTTTCTGGGAGTCTTTGATGTGCTGCTGCTTCTCTTTTGATCCTGCCTACATGGAGGTGGGGGCTTCCCTGGCACCTTGGAAACACTTTACCTTATCCCTTTTGTTTTTAAATCATCCCTTGTAAGTGGCCTTCCCATGGGAAACCTCACCCCCATCACAGGTTAGTACTTTCGTTGCAGAGAAATCATTCTGCCCAGTATTCAACTACTGTGGGACCAAGTCTAAGGAGGTTTACTCAGAGGGAAGGTCCATTTTATTCAGTGTTACTTACTCATAGGAAAGTGTTCTTCAGTTTGCTGACTGTGTTATTGGTTGCATGATTTTGCAATGCTACTGAAAAAAATATTTGGCAGGCAATTTCACAAAATGGAATTTTTTTTGACAAGAAGGAGGTAATGCCAGCCACCAAAGCACTGGGGAGAAATGTGCTGCTTGGCTGCCTTCCAAGACACACCTTTCTCTTTTGTAGGTGCTGCCTTTGTGTTTGTGAGTGTGACCTGGTTGTGTGACCTATAGATTGAGCCCTGTAAATTTCACTTTTAAGATCAGCGTTCTACTGTTAGTCAGGTGCTGGCAATTTTTTTAAAAAAGCAAAACTACAGGGGAAAACTGCCCTAAAGGGATGTTTATACTGGGAAAACTTGGGAAGAAACTTCTAAAATGAAGAATATATGGCAATGAACAGGGGCAGGCATCAATAGACCCTGCAACATCAATAGACCCTTCACATGAAAAAAGGGAACACCCCCCCCCTCACCATGTGACCAGTGACACGCTGCACCCATGCAAGCAAAAGCCGACTTCTCACTAGATATACAAAATAAATATGCCATGGTACAGGAAACAATTACCACAGAGACAAAAGGATGGTGCAAAAAACAAAACCAGAATAAGAATGAAAGGCTGCGAATCACCTGCTTCCAAACTGCACGGTAAGTAGTACATACATAATGGACCAAAGCCTACCAGAATCCTTCATGGCAACTCACCTAGCTAGCTTACCCACGACCAGGAACTAATGTAAAATGAAATGGATTTCTGAAAATTACAGTACTTTAAGCTTATCATGAAATATGATTGGCAAAACAGAAAGAGCAGCTGAGATTTACTTTGGCTGCCATTGCTACCTGGGGGTGGGGCAGGGAGAGGGGCAGGCTCAGTGCTGGCATCCAGTCCAGCATGGGGCTGGGCCACCCAGCTGCTGGCGCTAGCGAGTGACGTGTCTAGAGGAGGTGGGGCTGTGGCCTTATATGGGCAGGGCAGGCCATCCCGTGCCTCTTCTCACCCGAGCACCTACGGCTTCTCTTCTCTCTCCTTCACATCACCTGGCAGCTGTTTATCAGGCCATATGGAGCTGGGAAAAGAGCTTTTTAGCTTAGTGCCTCTAGCAATGGAGGGAGGCCTGAATTGAGCAAGATAGCAGTAGCAGACATGCAGCAGGGAGCGATTGGGAATTGGTGGATTGTGCCCAATGGATCGTAGTGCAACCTTGAGGAGCATGTGAGGGAGGACAAAAAGGGACCTGCTGAAGTAGGCCCAGTGGTAACAGGGACCCCTTTTTTCTTTTTGGAGCTCGGGCAGGAGATGCCAGGGAAAAGAGCAAAGAAGCCGGGGTGGTGGTGGTAGAGTGCCAATGGCCGGAGGGAACAGCATGGGTGGTAGGGGCATCCCAGTCAAGGGCCCCCTCCAGGCCACAGGCAGTGCCAGGCACCTTAAGAGAAGGGGTAAGCAATGACATCAGGGGTGGCAGAAGCACCACTGACCCAGTGACCCTCTGTCATATAGTAGGGATGAGGGATCTTGCCCAGCTCAGAGCAGGACCAAGCCTGTGGCTTCCAAGGAGTGCTCTGCACAGGCCCTTGCAGTGCGAGCACCCAGAGGGAAGAAGAAGGCCTCCCTGGGACATCAGAGAGGAGGGGCATCAGTCACAGTTTCCAGCAGTTATAGGAGAAAAAAGAAGCAATGAGTATAGGATCAACTGAAAAGAGATCATAATCGAATACAGAAAATCTGGAATTGATTTTCATGGCAGAGCTGTTGCTTGCTGGTGGTATTTTTATATGGAGCAGTAATCCTGCTCAATATTTCTATAGGTTACTGGGGGGTTTCTGCCATTCCAGGTGTTGTTGTGTCCCTGGACAGAAGAGGTCCCCACCATATCTTGATTTTGAGCAACATCAGATGGATGGATACTTCAGTAGTTAATTTTCAGGATCATTTCACTCAGGGTGGACTTAGGCAGCATTCAGATGCCATAGCAAAGTATAATGGAAAAAAAATGGTTTGCTGGCATTGGGCATGGACAGAGCTGGCTTGCTATGCTTGTGTCCTCTTCTTGCTTCTCCCAACTTTCTTCTCCAGATTGGAGCTTGCTTCCCTATATAAGGTGGGACTCTTAAATGGGATTTAGCCAATATTTAGATCTATTCCTTGTAAGAAGAAGCAAACTTTGCTGATCTGCCTGCATTAGACATTGTGGTAGAGTAAATCAACCTGGAAACTGTTTAGTCAAGCTGCACATGCCAAAGGAGGACCGATAAAGGGGAGCACATGAGCAAAGGGGGAAGAGCTGTGGGTGTGACTGATGCTGCCGTTCTGTCTGAATGCAGCCTTTCTCTTTTGTCTCTTCTCTCAGTCCCACCCACAACACATAGTAGAAACTGACAGAGATGCAGGATGGGAGGGAGATTCAAGCCACCAACAGTGGATGAAGGTCAGATATTTTGAAAGCAACATCTATTTTAAACAACAGGGGATCTGCAAGGACTTGTGGGGGAGTAGAAATCCCATTCCACTCTTTTTCTTGCAACTGGTTTGCCTCTTCAGGCTTGGATTGTCGGATATCCAAACAGCTCATTTCACTTTGCCTCCCCAATCACCACCGTTGATCTCTTGCCAGATCCATCTCTGGCACACGCTTTCTAACCATGGCACCAGTGGACTTACACTGGTAGCTCTTAGACTCCTTTGCTAATTGCCATCTGAACTCTGGGAAGTGTGTGATGGTGGGGTATGCACAAGCATTGCTATTATATTGGGGGAAGGGCACCTCCAATTAGTTTTTTGTTCAGTTTTTGTGCCAGCTTGGGATTTCCCCCAAGTGTGTCAAACCCCAATTAGTAGCCACGCAGACATGCCTATCTGGAAATGTGGCATGTGTGTGTATTAGACAAAATGATAGAAGTTGATCTTAACTACATCTATTTGAAACTGCTGCATGGCCTGGTAGATCTATCATTCATCTCTGAGTTAGCTATATGAGCAAAGTTAGAAGGGCAGACACTTTTGGTAAGAATTAAACTTTGATGGGAGTGTGACAGATGATGGACTTCAGCAGCATCATTCAGACATGTGTGAGTCACCAAGGGAGAGAGAATGCTTTCCAATCAGTCTTGTAAATAACCACTTGCCTGGTCACCTGTGGTAAATCAGTATCACCAGCAGGCAAGGAAAGTCTCGTGTGCTGCACATGCTTTTTAGAGATATGTGTGAAAATGGACAGGCTAACATAAAAACATTTTTTTTGGAATATTAACTTTTGTGAGCTGGTTTTCAAGGCTACCTTCAGGTAGGTGAGACCAGTCAGTCCTATTAAAGTTTGGGTTAAGTCAAGCAGAGCCATAGCATGATAAGATGACCTATAAATCATCACACTTGCTTTGTTAAGTATATTTACTAGAAAGTGAGTTCCATTTAAATAACTGGAATTTATTTCTAGGCAAATCTTCCTGGGATTGGGATGCAAGACTTTTCTTTTTGATGCCAGTGCCGAAACTTTAAAATGGTCATGTTAACCATCCGTGGTAGCTTCACTGGAGTTGTCTGAGCCCTGAGCATTTGAGACATCAGCTGCCTCCACACAGTTAAGGCAGTTCCAGATAAGTTCATTGCCATCTGCTTGGCTCCATAGAGTGGCTTTAAATATTTCTAATGATACGGAGTGCCAGACTCCCTGGAGCCAGCTTTTCCAGAAAAGTCCTGCTGCATGCAGGCTGCATGAACTATATAATTTGCTACTGGTCTTTTTAAATCCGAAGTCAATATCTATAAAGCTAGCAGAGGAGGGGTGGAGGGGGAGAGGCTTTCAGATTCAGGCAGAAGTCAGCTTGCTTTATTATTTGCAAGAAACAGACTTCCAAAGAATAAAGGAAAAGTCGCATGGGCTTTCAGAATGACCCTAGTGATGGGTTTGCAAATTACAAGTGGTCCTGCCCCAGTTCCTGATCCTTGAAAACTTTATTGCAGTTGGCTGCTTTTTAAAATGGGTATATTTATGTGGGTTTTCATTTATGTTACTTTGTTTCTGCAAACTTGAATGGAAAAAATCGTGTGGAAATAACATGATATTTGCAAAACCATTGCTATGTTGGCTCTGAGCGTGTGCTGGACCCATATGGGTCTTTGGAGAACCACAGAGACTGTAGTGATGCTGAGGAAATTCACAGATAATGGACCTGAAGTATGAATGTTCATTGTGTTGGATACCCTTACCCAGAAGCTCTTACTCTGTTCATAACTATTTTAAAAACAATCTCTTTTTTATTGTTCACTGAGGAGCCACATAAGGAGTGCCCCAAATACAATCTGCACATTGAGGAGTGACAGGAGAGCAGTGGGCAGAAAATCTTAGTGAGACTCATATTACTTTTGGGTTGCTTCCTCTGTTTGTGGTGGGAAAATTGCCTCTCCTGAGAGGAAGCAGAGGAAAAGGGGGAAACAGGATGAGAAAAGCAAATGCCCATTCAGCCTGGCATCTGTTTTTAATCATTAATTGCAAGTCACATCGCTGCAACTTGCCTGTTTGAAGGAATATATACCCTTGAACATGTGCAGAATGCCTTTTATTCACTAGAGCATCACCACTGTCAAGCCCCTGTCATCACCTCCCACAAGGCTCAGGGAGGCTTAAATCTTAGAACTTCTCTGTACAGAAAAAGAAGAGCTTCACTGCAGAGGGTCATATAATGGGGAGGGAGTGCAGCATCCAGGTAGACCACAATGCCTCCCACTAGCAAAAAAAGAAAAAGAAGAAAAAGAAGAGTATTTTTCCAAGATCCAAACTCATTTAGGCCAAAAATAACCGCATCTCTGAATATGAAGGTCATAGATGTTCTCTAGGCATGTGTGGACTGATTCTCTTTCTGTACGTTGTACTTACCTACCTGATTATTAAAGGATGAATTTCTAGGCTGGAGGGAATGATTTGCCTTCACTAGACAAAACTTTGCCACTGCTACTAATGAGGTTGTGGTTTTTTGTTTTGCCAAATGCAAAAATTTGCAGATTTTGCTACAGATAATGCAGATAATGCTACATTAGAGAAATAATATAATTTCCCCACTGGGGTCAGAAAATTAATAAGTAGTCACCCAGGAAAACAGGGCTTACAAGAGCATTTAACATCCAATTACACTTAAATTTAAATCAATAATTTAACAGTGCGGTCCCATGCATAGACAAACATCAGCAGATGATTGCACTGTAAGTAACTTTAACCTCATCAACCAGTGTGGTGTAGTGGCTAAAAGGACCCTTTCACTTACCTGGAGGGCCATATATGGTGCCCTGAGGGGCCCCGGCAAAAACAGCAGCATTTCCCACACCCCGGTCGCGGTCGCGAACAGCACCCGCCGGGGAACATGCTGTTTCACCCGTCCCTCTCTCCCACCTCATCATTCACGTTGTCCTCGCGTGCGGCTCTACTGGACTGCTGAGACCGTCCCTTGCTGTCCTCCAACCCTGGAGGTTGGAGGGCAGCGTGGGCGGGTCTTAGGAGTCCAGCAGGGCGACGAAGGCGACGAGGTGAGTGGGGGGGACGGGGAAGAGGGGTTCCGCTCCCGTGCGAACGGCCCCCCACCTCCACCGGCAGAATTCCTGCTGGTGGGGAAGCACTCTTTGGCCCGTGCGGAAAGGGCCTAAGAGTGGTGGACTGCAATCTGGAGAACCAGGTTTGTTTCCCCACTCCTCCACATATGAAGTCTGCTGGGTAACATTGTGCTAATCACAGTTCTCTCAGGACTCTCTCAGCCCCTCCTACCTCACAAGGGATCTGTTGTTGGGAGAGGAAAGGAAGACAATTGTAAACCGCTTTGAGACTCCTTAAAGATAAAAAGAAGCGGGGTAAAACCAACTCTTTCATATTTATATTTTTGTTGTTTTGAATTATAAAAGCCCCCTTCAAATTTGTGGCTATGAATCTTCATTTAAGACAGTGAACTGTCTTAGATCTTCACACTCTGCAATGAGCTTGTTCTATGGTTAGTATTAAAAATATAGGTTCAAACCCAGCTACCATCACAGGACATTAGTCACCATGCTCATAAAAGGCTGCACATACATACAGGTCTCTGTTGCTGGGCTGGGAGTGATAGACACAGAGGATCCAACAGGTTCTCACAGGTTCCCGAGAGTAGGTTACTAATTGGTGATTTTGCCACATGATTTTTGCCTTAGTTACGCCCCTCCTCTCAGCAGTAGTGCACAGAACTTGAAGCAGTCTAGCAGGAGGTGCACCGGCGTGCATGGCAGCCTGCGCCTGCGTGCATTCGTTTCTCGCCCAAGGACCGGTGCAGCGGCTGCATCCTTGCCGCAGCCCCGCCCAGGAATGTCGCACCCCCGGAATGCCTGGTCATGCCCCCATCGTGCCCCGCCCCTCCCCATTGGCGCTATGCCACAGTTTGAATCCCACCACCATGGGAACCTGTTACTAAAAATTTTGGATCCCACCACTGGATAGACACTAAACCCAGAGACCTTACTTTGTATCAGTGCCCTCACACCTCCCACCCCACTCATGTAAACAATAATTTCATAATAAAAAACCCCTCAGAATTTCATGCATTTGGGCAAGTTCAATCATCATGAAAATATGTTCATTTCCACCATGTATGTATCGTAGAATATGCATTAGTTATCATTTAAACGTTTCAGTAGCCTACCTTAACCCAAGCACTCAAGGAGTGGTGTACCCTGAATGTAATAATAAAAGGAGTAATCTCAGATGGGGTTCTTTAATCTATAGTTGAGCCAAAGTATTACACTGAACACAGCTGCATTTTGTAACTGCATGCATGCTGGTTTTTCTAGATATGGATGTATTTGTGATTATTACTGTTCATTAGTCAGGTCCTTCTAAGATTTAGATTTTGCTAGAATGTAATTCTAAGTCTTATGATTTAGTGTTCAGTTAAGTCTCCTTCATTCTTAAATCTCAAGTGTACATTAAGAGCGAAAAAGAAGAAAAGTTTCTGGTCTGAAGGGTTACAGAGGTGTATGAACTGCCTGTGAAATCTCAGAAGCCAAAAGGGGGTGCTAGGGCTTTTTTCCACGGTCATAAATGCCCTGTGGTTGATCCAGGAGTGTACCTGCTGTGGCACTTTTTGCCCTGCTTCTGATTCTCCACGGCTCCTTGGTTCTTCCTGGGAGGCGAGGCAGGGCCTGCACATTATGGCCCAGCTGTTTATTCATGAGCCCAGGGCTTCTCCATGTGTACTGTGATCCTCTGAAACGCACATGGATTTCTGACATAGGAGAGGCGAGAGGGGCACCCACCCTCTCAAAAGCACACAGATTATCACATGGATTTCTAACAGAGGGGAGGCGTGGGGGGTGCCCACCCTCTCAAAAGCACACATATTTCTGACAGAGGGGAGGGGTGGGGGCGCCCACCCTCTCAAAAGCACATGGATTTCTGAAAGGAGAGGCATGGGGGGTGCCCACCCTGTCAAAAGCACATGGATTTCTGACAGAGGAGAGGTGTGGGGGAGACCACCCTCTCAAAAGCACACAGATTTCTGACAAAGGAGAGAAGTGGAGGTTGCCGATTCTGTCAAAATCCAGTGCCTGTTGATTGGTGGAGCGGGACAGAGCAGCGAGGCAGGAAAAATGGCTCTGGTTGCAAAGAGCAGACATCTGAAAAAGCAGCCTGGATGGGCCACCGCCCAGCCCAGCCCTGTGGCCCGGCCCTGCCAGGCTGCTCCGGGCTGCGGGGCATGGCTGATGTGGCAGGGCCAGGCAGGGGCACCCAGCAGCGGTCTCCATCAGGTCTGGTGAAGTGGGGGAAGGGGGAGGAGAGTGGGGGTGATTTTCTGCCCCCATGTGACCCCAACGGTGCATGCCCGGGTCGTGGAGCCTCCCTGCCCCATGGTAGCATTGGCCTTTTATGGGTTTACTACTTTCCCTTTGATCCTGCCTCAAAAGAGTGTGTGTGGAGGGGTGGGGGTGGGGGTCACTTCCTCAATCATAGTCAGCTTTCAAGGTGATCTTGTGAAAAAAAGTCAGGAACTTCAGTTTTTTAAAAAAACCCAGTTGAGATGTTTAGCAGAATAATGCATAATATTCTGGGCACACAGAATAATAATGCACTCAGAGACTGAAGAAGGTGCATATGTTAATCAAAAGCTTCAGTGAGAGGGGTGGGATGGGGTGGGGGTGGGAGAGAAATATTCCGCCTACTTTTAATACCTTGCATCACATACACACCTCTTGCTTACACCAGAATAGACATAATGAAGCCAGTGGGGGTACTCTCACGTAAGTGAATCTCTGTGTGTGTCTCAGACAAGAATTAAAAAAGTGGGGGGGATACACCCTTTCCTATGTGGCCCTGCACGCAGCCAAGCAAAACCCATTTTTTTGCAGAGATGCAAAACAAAAACCTGGCAGTGCAAGAGATAAGAAACACAGGGAAAAAGGGATGGCACATAAAGAAAACATTGTACTGCAAAGCAAATATTTTTTAAACAACTGCTTCTCCACATGGTGAAGGGTGCATGCATAAAAGGGCAAAGTCTTGCAACAGTGAAAAGAGCTGTATCTGCAGAGCTCTTTTTCACAACTATCTCTTTTCTCTTCTTTATCTGTTTAGTCGTCTCCGACTCTTGGATACTCTGTTAGCCAGTCCCCTCCATGCTTCCCTGTTTGACACAACTTCTTTCAATTGGTTGATGTTCATGCCCATGTCCCTCTTAATGGTTTCCAACCAATGAGTCATTGGCCTACCCCGTTTCTGTTTACCACTGACCATTCCGAGTAGCATCTCTTTTTCCAGTGAATTTGCCCTCATCACATGTCCGAAGTTGGTCAGCTCCTATGATCTTGCCCTCCAGGGACATCTCTGGGTTAATACGCTCCAGGACAGCTTTGTTAGTGACTCTAGCTGTCCATGGGACTCGTAAAAGTCGTCTTCACAACTATACATATGTCCAATAAGCACATGAAACTGGCTTCTAATTTGCCATACCATTGGTATATCTAACCCAGTATTTTCTATATGGTGGTAGATTTCTAGGACCTCAGACAGAGGTCTTTATTAGCCCTGATACCCAAGTCCCTTGAACTGGGATTGCCTGGGACTGAACTTGGAACTTTTCTCACGCAAGGCTTATAGATTAGAACTGAGCAATTATCTTTCCTCACCACCCCCCTCCCGCCCCAATTCTTGGCAAACTATTTCAAATGCTACCAAATGCCAAATACTGCAATCATAATGGATGGTGGAAATTAAATAAAACCATGTAAATGTCTACACTTTGGACCAAAAAACATAGGTTTTCAGGAAACCACATCCCAAACCACATCATGCTGCTTGGTAGAATGAAGTGACATTTTGCTCTGTTGTTTTGGCCAGGTCTTTCCTTTTTATGTCACAGGGGCAATAAATGCTTTTGATCAAGGAAACCCAGAAATCCAATGGATCAAGTATGCTTCTGAAAGCTGTCTCCTTTGTTGCTGTTGGTGGTGTGGGCTGGATGTTTATTAATGGTATTGATCTTGGCAGGATCTTGGAAGACGCCCTTTTGAAGCAATGATGTGGCTGGGTCCCTGCACCTGGGACCATAACAAGTCACAGTTGGATGGCCTTGTGCTTTCAAAACCAGCCTGCTGAAGCCAGTTAAACACATCCTCTAGGCAATTTAAATGTTCCTGGAAAGTTCTCCCAATAACAATCACATCATCCAGATAAACCCAACATGTGGTCCACTGAATATCTGCCAAAATCAAATCCATTAGCCTTTGAAAAGCACAGAGGGAATTGTGGAGACTGAAAGGCGTCATGCTGAACTCATGGAATGAGACGAGAAGTCTTTGGACAACCCACTGGATGTGTTTCCAATCCTTGGAAGCCAGTGGCTAAGTGCAAAGTAAAATATCCACATGTCTGTATCTATATATACATTTGGATAGATCTGTATCTATGTTTTAGAAGAAGCTGAGACATCTCTGCAAGGCAATGGGGCATGTGGCTTCCCAGGGAGTGTGTGGCTCTTTACTACTCATGAAAGAGGCTGTTAACATCCCATAGAAGGCTGATATTGGTGAAGCAGGTGTAGCTTGGCAGTAACTGTGCAGGCATCTTTGTGTTCATGTTATAAAGCCTTTTTTAAAAATACAAGGCTTGGAGAGTACTATATCCACAAAACCACATGCAAACTGAAAATGTTTTCACCTAAAATATACAAACATACTTTCCACCAGTTCTCTCCTCAAACCTTTGGAGAGTCCTCCCCCCCTACAGGTGCCAGCACTCTGTGCTAATGAGTACCACCATTAAAAATGCCTTGGTTAACATTATGGCTGAATGTAATCACTGGATTCTGACATGAGTGGTCTCTGTTACTACCCCCCTTTTGTTAGTTTCCAGGTGAATTTAGGAGATGGGAGCTCCTAAAAGAAGAAGTGTGATTGATAGCTGCAGATCTTTTCCACACATCAAAACCTGGGGAAAGGTTAGAGAAAATGCAAATACAACATGACACTATATGTAGAGATGTTTAGGATACAATCACATCAAAGGGGAAGGGAGAAATACAAGTGGCATGAATTGATTATTTCTTGTAGTTTTCCAAATGAATCAGGGGATGCTTGGTGAGAAAGAAGAGGGTCTGGGGCTGAACTTTGTCATACTCCGTTCCTCTCACACAAAAGCTATTCCACCAATAAAAGATGCACAGAAAGTAGCTGCTGTTTCTTAGTGGGAAGACCATGGCACCTATGTGCATGTATATAAGACACAGTCCTAAAAATATCTGCTGTAGAAATCCTAATCTGAGGAAATAAAGGGAATGGGCTGCAACTCAAACAGTTTAACAAATCACAGATTCTAAAACACAATTGTATAACGGGTTGCAGTCAGGATAAAGTAACCCGTTTTCCTGTGTTCATGATTACATGCATTCAAGCAGGCAGCGATTGAAGCCCATGGAAACAATCCGGATTACTGTTGCACCTTCACACAGAGATGAATCTCTTTTCTTTATTTACTTCCCACCGATGCATAGCTATGCAGGCATGCGCAAATAAATCTCCAGAACCATGCTGATGTCTCACGATATGACCATCTGCGCCTGTGTAGCTATGCAGGTGTAAGCCGCAGAAATTTTTTAAAAAGGAAAATGGAGACTAATAAAGTGCCTCCTGCCCAGTTGTTCACTCATGAGTGGCTGCAACACAGGATTTTTGAAAAGATTAGCTAATAGCGTGATTCTCAAAAAAAACCAGTTTGGGGAAATAACATGAGGCGGACTTGTTTTAGTGGCGGGATCTGTACGAAATCCCCCCTATGGGTTTTTTACCATCCTCCCCCTGTGTTTATTGCCCTGTGCGGAAGGGGCCTAACAATTTCCAGCCTTCTTGTTCTAAGATACAAAATTCAGTTGAGTAGCTGTGTTGCATCAGGCCCCATCAAAACAGGACCACCATTCTATCCCAGCCCTGGTAATCTAAGCTCTCACCGTTTCTCCTGCTCTGTTTGTGTTGTGTCTCTGGGCATCAAGAGAAAGGAAAAGAGGGCTAACCTACATGCCAGCAAACTAAAAAGGAAACAAAAAGATGCCAGGTAACAGGCGACAGCTTTATTGTCTTGTAAAAGACCTATGTGTTTTGCTATACAAGCTTCATCAAGGGGATGAGATGAAGCTTATACAGCCAAACATGTAGAGGCTTTACAAAACAATAAAGTTGTCACCTGGCATCTTTTCTACTTTTTTGCTTTGTGTGCATAAAGTGCCTGCAATCACAGCAGACTTCTAGTGACCCCCAGCAAGGAACTTTCAAGGCAAATGAGAAGCAAAGATAGTTTGCCATTGCCGTCCTCTGCAGACTTCCTTGGTGGTCTCCCTTCCAAGTACTGACCCTGCTTCGTTTCCAAGATCTAATGAGTTAAGGGTACACCTTGCCACCAGCTCTCCCCCTTCCCACTGCAGCTTACAGTTGATATGTACCTTAGTAAATAAGGAATTATTTATTGAAACACCTGATTTCATGAACTTTGGACAATTTAGCTGTCAAGGCATTTGGATGAAGTGGATCGGTCTGTCGAATGAGCAAACAATTGTTTGCATAATAATTCAGTCCCATGTCACTTTTTAAGAAAGGATTGCAATAGCCATCCAAATACATGTTTACAGGTGTGTAACATTTGCATCAGATTTTATGCAACAGCATATATAACAAAAGAAAACCCATCTTTAGACTTCAGTGATCAGCTTCTTGTCTGCCTTTGCCTTTGACAGAAACAGTTTGGAAACCTTTTCTTTGTTTTGCAAAAAGAAGAAGAAAAAAGAACCACACACACGCACCTGACAGTTCTCTGAAATAACTTACCTGATAAAATCTCCTTCAGTCTCCAGTTTGTCAGACTTTCAACTGAACGGAATGTTGGCAAAACTAAAAATGGATGAGATGTCACTTTCTTGACACTCTTCCTCCATCCCACATCTTTTCTGCCAACACAAGAAGGCTGGTTTCAGAGAAAATTAAGCACTGGTCCTTGCCAGTCAACTGATGGATAGCGGAGTTATGATCAAACACAAGAGAGGGAATTTTTGACAGCAACTCCAAAGCTGTTTCAAGTGCAGGCCTCAAGACTGCAGGTCATGTGCTGGTCTTTGATTTCAGGACATGGGATGGAACATTCTGTTCAACAGCCCCCGTGGTTTGAACTTATGAGGTGGTGAGCTTTCACACAGACCTTTGTCTTGGAAAGTTTTCCATATCCTGAGCCTGAAGGATTCGTGATCTCTGGCCCGCTATGCACGCAGTACTTATTGTGCAGCTGTTTGCTTTGCAGGGGGTTTCTTGCAGTGTAGTTTATTAAATACGGTCATAGACCAGCATGGGTTTTCCCACATTTTTCTATTCAGTCTGCGAAGTATAGGGATAGTCCATCTCCTCTCCCCCCCCATGATCCGGTAGTTTCTGCAACCTCCGTTTGGGGAGGTGGCCTGTTGTCTTTTTTTTTTTTAAAAAAAACAGGGTTTTATGTGGTGTGTTGCTCCTGCAATAGATCAACAACATTAAATTTAAAAAAGAAGCCCCTCTGATTCTTCTGGCCTGAAGAATGGGAGGAACTGTTGCTATGTGGGTAGGGGAAGATGGAGAGGAGTGAGTAAAACGAAGAAAGCCAGACACACACTGATCTCCTTCATGCTCCTTGTGAAGAGAGAGGAAAAAGTTGCACTTTTACAAGTTTAGGAAACCTCCAGGAGAATGAGGCGAGATTTGTGGTGAGTTCTGAAGATGGGAAAACATGTGTGTAACAGAATCAAATCTGAAGGGAATGTACACTCCATGCGAAGGAGACCACAAGTGCATAAATAGCTTTCGCCTCTTCACCACCACCACGGCTGTGTTCAACCTGTTTCTTTTTTTTTAAATAAAATTTTATTGATATTTTGGATTGTTGCAGATTTATGTTATACATCTTTATGTTTCATCTTCCATATCCTTTTATCCCCCCTCCCCCTCCCCCTTCTTCTTTTCTTCTTTAAATGTGCAGCAGCAGGTCCATTCTTTCTAATCTTCTTTTCCAGTTTTCTTCTGTGATTCCAATTTCGTTTAACCAGTCTTTGAATTCAGTCCAGATCCACTTCATATCTTTTTGTTTTTCTTGCCATATTTGGTTTCTTGACATTATGTCAAAAATTTCTAATTGTATTTGTTCCCATATATATTCCAACCATTTCTGTATTGTCCAGATTCTTTTGTCCTTCCACCCTAATGCTATTACTGCATGGGCCGCTCTGATCATAAGTTTAAATAGCATTCTCTTTCTTTGTTCTATTATTGTATAATCTAGTATGCCTATAAATAATAGATCTATGTTTATCTTTATTTTTACATTCACATGTTTTTCCATATACATTGTAACATTTTCCCACAGGTGTTTTACCTCTGGACATTCTAACCACATATGGGTATAAATTGCATTTTTATCCCCCCAATGCCAACATTTCGGGCTGAGTCCATTTATCATATATGCCAACTGTTTTGGTGTTCTATACCATTTTAATATTAGTTTCTTCTCCAATTCTGCATATTTCTCTATTTTTATCTTATTTATATTGTCTATTATTTGTTTTATAGAATCTATGTCTTTTACTCCATCTTGTTGCCATTTTTCCATTACAGCTCTTACCATAAATTCTTGATCTTCTATCATGTATTTATATAAAACTCCTAACATTTTTCCTTTCCTTTCATCATATGTTTTTATACAATTTTTCATTATACAGTCTCCTTCTATCCTGGAGACTGTTCCACCTGTTTCTCAGATTGTAAGCTCCTCCTTCTCCTTAGACCTCCTGTTTCTAACGATGCTACTCTGGTTCCTGCTGTCTGACAGTCCCTCAGCAGCACAGTTCAGATATCTAATTGACAAAAGTTGGGTTCACTGTCTTCTTTTTTGCCATGACTCCTGAAATTTTCTTACCATCCTGCACCCCAAGAAAAATGCTAACAATGCAACCTTGACCAGAATTCCATTCTTGTCACTGAAATAAATTGGGCTCAGAAGGGCATAACTCTGCTTAGGGCTGAGCATTAAAGCTGCATTTCAGTCACTGATGAAAGGAGTAGGTGAGCTATCATTGTTGCCCCCTGAGAAGGGGAGGAAGTGGTCTGTCTGAGGGTGCAGAAGGAGAGACAGAAAACCCCATTGCGTGGGTAAAATTTTATTGGTGTGCTGGCAAAAGGAATCAGAGGCCCAGCAAAGGGGATGGATTTGGTACTGGGCAGCCCATCTGCTGTTACCCAGTGACCACTGGGCAGCACATCTGCTGTCCCCCAGTAATAACTTTCATAGAATCATAGAATCATAGAGTTGGAAGAGACCCCAAGGGCCATCAACTCCAACTCCCTGCAATGCAGGAACACATAATGAAAGCACTCCTCCTGACAGATGGCCATCCAGCCCCTGTTTCAAAACCTCCAAAGAAGAAGACTCCGAGGTAGTGCATTTCACTGTCGAATAGCCATTACTGGCAGGAAGTTTTTCCTGTTGTTTAGGTGGAATCTCTTTTCTTTCACCTTGAACCTATTACTCCTGATCCTAGCCTCTGGAGCAGCAGAAAACAAGCTTGCTACCACACCAACATGACATCCCTTCAAATATCTAAACATGGCTATCATGTCATCTCTTAACCTCTTCACCAAACCAAACATACCCAGCTCCCTAAGTCTCTCCTCTTAGGGCATGGATTCCAGTCCTTTTACCATTTTGGTTGCCCTCCTCTGGACCCACTCCAGCATGTCAATATTCTTCCTGAATTGCGGTGCCCAGAACTGCACACAATATTCCAGGTGGTACAACTACATCCCTCAACCCTAGACACTATACTCCTATTGATACAGCTCAGAATCTCATTGAATTTCTTGACTGCTGCATCACACTGCTGACTCATGTTCAGTTTGTGGTCTACTAAGACTCCCTTTTGCATGTAGTGTTGTCAAGCGAGGTGTCACCCATCCTATATCTGTGCATTTCATTTTTTCTGCCTAAATGTAGTATCTTACATTTATCTATGTTGAAATTCATTTTGTTTGTTTTGGCCCAGCTCTCTAATCTGTCTAGGTCATTTAGAATTCTGGCTCTGTCCTCATGGGTATTAGCTACCCCTCCTATTCTGGTGTCATCTGCAAATTTGATTAGCATGCACTCTATTCCACCATCCAAGTTGTTGATAAAAATATTGAATAGCACTGGGCCAGGACAGAACCCTGTGGCACCCACTAGTCACTTCTCTCCAGGATGAAGATGAGCCATTGATGAGCACCCTTTGAGTCTGGTCAGTTTGTGGTCTACTTTCCTCTAGCCCGATGCATGGGGGGAAACACCAATGCCCAGAGCAGCAAGTTAGCGTGACCCATCTGGGCGCTGGCCTCTGGATGAACTTCCCTTGCTGCCAGGGGGAATGACCCACCAGCATTTCCCATCTGGGCATGTGGTTCACAGGGTCGCTCCACCCCCAGGCCTCTTATGGAGCCTCCACCAGGTGTGGAAGGCTGGCACGCAGGCTTGTCTTCCCTGAATGGATCAGTCCCCATGTGCAACCTGCCAGGCTGTGACAGATGAAATGCAAATATCAACAGTCACTGTAAACAGAATGCCAAAAACAAAAACCCCGACTCACAAGGGAGGAAGGGCGGGCAAGAAGAGGTGTGAGATGGCCTGCCCTGCCCATATAAGACCATGGCCTCGCCTCCTCCAGGCACGTCAATCCCTCGTGGTGACAGCTGGGCAGCCCAACCCCACACTGGGCTGGATGCGAGCACTGAGCCTGCCCCTCTCCCTGCCCCACACCTGGGCAGCAACAGATAAATCTCAGCAGCTCTTTCTCTCCACTGTAATGGAAATCTTTTTCCTTCTCTGTTCTCTCTTTTCATTGGGTGTTGACAGCAGGCATAATTTGCGCAGTTGTGAACTACCTCTTCAGGTGGGCTACTGCTGTGCCTTAATGCCAGCTTTCTCCTGACCTGTGGGCCAAATCTTCAATGTGGAATAGCAGTGACTGCTGTGCTTTGCTACTACCTGCTGCTATCAATCTGTGCATGAGCAGGGACTCTTTTCTTTTTAACCTGCCTGGTGGAGAAGGACAAGGAAGGACAAGGAAAACTGAGTGAAACTATTGGATTCTGAGGAGCAATAGTAAGGTGGTGGTTCCTCTCCTTTGGCCCTTTCCCGCTTCCTGCTCTTCCGCCCTTCCACATGAGAACATACCGATGAGAGATGGTACTCAAATGAGAGATGGTACTCAGTAGTTCTAGATGTTGCTGTTGTACCTGTTGGAAGCAACTGCTGTTTTCTGTGCCAGAGGCTGGGCCAAACAAGTAACTGGAAGGGGAAGCAGTTCACTGTGGCAAGAAGCAGCAGCAGTCACTGCTGTCTTTCCCAGAAGTATGTGGGAAGAGGCAGGGATGTAGGTATAGATTTTTATGGGGGGTTGGGGCTGGGCCATACCCCCACCTGCCCCTGGGGGCATGGCCATGCCTCCCCAAGCCCCATCCCCAGACTCAGTGCTTATAAAAGTAGCTCTTCGAGGCCAATGATGGCAGACTCCCCTGCCCCGCCCACCCCCCCACCAGCTGGGCTCCCAGCTGGCAGACACCAGTCCCTTCTGCTCCCCCCTCCAGGCAGAGGCGTAGCTAGGGGAAATGGAGCCCAGTGGAAAATGTGAGTTTTACGCCTCACCCCCAATGGGCAGCTGCTGTGATGCTGGAATCCACCCTCAAGCAGCATCACTTTCAAAGGTGTTTAAACTAGCGAGCCCAGATTCTCCTTTTAAATCATTTTAAAGGGAGAATCTGGGGTCCCCAGTTAAAACAACATTGAAAGTTATGCTGTTTTTTGGGGGGGATTATCCCCCACCCTGAAACAGTATCACTTTCAATGTTTAAACTGGGGACCTTAGATTTTCCCTTTAAATCCAGGCCGAAGGGGGTGGATTTAAAAGGAGAATCTGGGGAAATTTGGAAGGGGGGGGGTGCCTGGCTGTCAGGGGTGCAATTGTTAAGCTAGCAGCACAAAACTTTCAGGGTATCTTTAGGAGACTCTCCTGATGTTATGGAGATGGACCCTCAAGTTATGGACCCTCAAATGTGTAGCCCCCATCTTCTATTAGCTCCCATTGGAAACAATGGGGGATGGGGCACACCATTTGGGAGTCCATAACTTTGGATCCCCTGAACCAAACCTCACCAAACTTGGGTGGTATCTTCAGGGGAGTCTCCCAACAAATCCCTGAAATGTTGGTGCTGCTAGCCTAAAATTGTGCCCCCTGCAGGCCAAAAGCAGAAAAAACACTTTAAAAATACTGTACAAAAAAAACACAAATGGGGGGCAGAGCTTTGGACATGTAATGGTATTTTTTTAACCCGAGGGACCCCCCCCCCTTACGTACGTCCTTGGGAAGAGGTGCTCATTGCAGGGTTCTTGCCAAGGCTTATAGAAAGCTGGTGCCAGCCCAGTCCCCACCTTTCTTCATGCTCTGGCTTTAATGTCGTAGTATATTCCAGCCCCAGACCTTTATTCTCTGTAAACTTCACTTGACTAAAGATCTCCTGCTCCTTGAATCCATTTTATCTGTTGCTTCCTACCTGAAAATCTCTTTCAGGTTAGGATGTTGTGGGTTATTTGTGTTGTGTCTCATTCTCTGATTTATCAAACTGAGACCTTTTCAGAGCATTCTGGAGTGAATTTGACCTGCCACAAGACCAGTCAGAGGAAGGAGAACCTAACATGCTGAATTCTGAAAAGAAGTGACTTTAGTCCACTTCTTTCTACCCATCTGTCACATTTTTCATCCTATCACCAAGAAGTTCAACAAGGCTATGAGGTAGGTTAGGCTGAGAAAGAGATAAAGTTGTCCAAGGTCTCCCAGCGAGCTTAATATTGAGTGGGGATCTGAATCCAGGTCTTCATGATATTAGTCCAAACTTTTATACCACTATGACTTTTCCATGCAAGAAATGGGTGCTATGGTTAAGTCATTTTAATGTTTATTACCCACAGGCCATTGGGTGAAAATAAAAATGTATTCAGAAAATTACTTTCGTTCCACCCTCTGGCAGCTACTTTTTACATAACATTTGTCTTGCCAGTAATGCCATTGACTTTGGGTCAATGTTAATCTCCTTTATCCACAAAAAATCCTGCAGGTTTTTTTTTTTGGTCAAAGTATATTGAAAAGCTTAAACTCAGTTTTTGCACCCTGCTTTGGGCCTCTTCCTTTCAGCCTTCCACTCATATTCTGATAGTGTTTGGCAGCATGTGGCTCATAAAATGTGATCCTCAGACCACATTCTTCATGGTCACATGTCACTGACACTCGTACACTCGTACACAACAGTGACAGCCTATGGATGGTGAAATCCTTGGGCACAGTTTCAGTAGAGTGTACAAGAAGCATTTCTGAAGTACTTTTTATTCACACCATCAGAGAGAAGCTTTTTCTGCTAAATTGTGATTTTCTGCTACTTTCCAAATATTTTAATAACCCAGGAACTACCATCTGCTCAGCGGCACTATTCCACGTGTTTTGAGGATGGCCAGGATATTGATCAATAGCAAAGCCCTAATGGGCCTTTACAAATCCCTTGAATAAGACAGTTTGAGTTTGGAGCAAGGAAATTAAAATTTACTTTTCAGGCACCTAGGAACACTTGATGATGTAGCTCTGCTGATGTCAGCCATGTGAGAACCCAGTCACTTGGAGGGTATTTGGGGCCACATTGAGATGGAAGCAGGATGTAGTCTGAGATCTCTTTTGATCTTGATCACTAACCAATAGTGATAGGATGCTATTGTGAGCACTTTGGATAAATGGCTACTCCCTTCCCCCCCCCCCCATGGTTCCAACAAACTGTGTGTGTAAAGTGCCATCAAGTCACAGACAACTTATGGCAACCCCAGCAATGGGCTTTCAAGGCAAGTGAGAAGCAGAGGTGGTTTGTCATTGCCTCCCTCTGCAGACCATTCTTTGGTGGTCTCCCACCAAGGCCTTGCTTAGCTTCAAAGATTTCATGATATATGGCTATTCCACGCTAGTTTCTTTCCGTTCCAGTTAACACAAACTGCAGAAAATTAATTGGAAAGCTGTTTCAGCTAAGGGCTACCTAACTTCAACAAGAGAAGGAAGTTCCTAGACAATGAAATTAAAAAAAACAAAATGATCTTAGAACCTGAAGAAGTGGTACATAGTCCTTGACAGCTTATACTGGAATAATTTTTTGTTAGTTTTTAAAGTACACCCAGATTCCTGATTGATTTAATGGCACCAGTCGAATGCAGCTGCCATACCCTAGTGACTACTGACATCTCAAACCATCAAGTACTGCTATTTGAACAATAATGATAATGTATTGTCGAAGGCTTTCGCGGCTGAATTCAACTGGTTGTGGTGTGTTTTCCAGGCTGTGTTGCTGTGGTCTGGTAGATCTTGTTCCTAACGTGTCTCTTGCATCTATGGCTGGCATCTTCAGAGGTGTATCACAGAGAAAAGTCTGTTTCACACAGTGTGAAATAGACTTTTCTCTGTGATACACCTCTGAAGATGCCAGCCACAGATGCAGGTGAAACATTAGGAACAAGATCTACCAGACCATGGCCACACAGCCCGGAAAATCCATCATAACCAATAACGAGAATATTTGCAGTAAGTAATAATACTAGTAATGATTAGTTCTGTACTACATAGTCACAAGAGGAGTAGCCAGAATTTACAAAAGAGCAACTATAGCGGAAAACTGGGTAAGATACCTTTTGAGAAAGTTTGCCAGTCAAGTTGCTGGTTTGCATTCTTCTCTTCTACATCTGTACACCTTAGATCTTCATTGTGGTTGGAGATGTAAGGGTCTGATTGTTTCAATAAATTTCTAAGTGACTCAGCATGTGGCTTAGCCAGAATATGTCTGTGCTGCAGTAAGATGAAGTCCTTCCAAGTATCCAAGCTATTTGCATTCTTCACAATGCGTTCTATGAGAGTAAATCATAGCCCAAGCCTCTCAAACTGGAAGCATTCTGTGGTCTGCTTCCTTAATCTAATCTAATATAACATAATGTAGCTCCCCCCTAAGGCTACGCACAGGGGAAATATTGCTCCCCGTTTGTTTGTAACTCTAGTGTAGTGCGTCAGTTGATTTCTGTCATGTCTCACATGCCTACCTAGTAAAATGGACAACACATGGATAGTATTAGTTTGCAGAAAAGGACAATAACACTAGATGATGAGCACAGGAGAACTGGAAAACTTTAACTCTTTGACTCCTTGTGCCTTCTTGTGTTTCTATTAGTTTGCCCCTCTTATTGCAACATTCTGGAAGAAAAAAATGCTGCCTATCAGTGGAGCATCTTCTAAGCAAATCAGTAACATTCAAGCACTCAATGGCCATATAAAACTAGTATGTACATAATAGAATTTGGCAAGTCCAGTGTCATTTCTAGACCTGAGTTGGTAGCAAAGGGTCACTTTTGGCTCCCATAATAAGTCGCCATCTGCAAATTTTAAATTGTTTAAATTCTATGAATTTAATATTGTTATAGATTGTTTTTATATTTGTATTTATGATGTTGATGTACACCGCCCTGAGCCCTCCGGGGGAGGGCGGTTTATAAATAAATAAATAAATAAATAAATAAATAAATAATATTTGTGTAGCAATTTGAATTCTATAAACAGATGGTGGTGTGTGTGTGTGTGTGTATGCACACATATGTATGTGTGTCTGTGTATATACATGCACGATGTGCATGTAGAGGGAAAGAAAGAGGGAGAATTTAAGGAAGGGAGGAGAGTATCTGTATAACCTGTTTGATGTTGAAGTTAATTCTGCAAGCTGGTGAAAACAGGCAGATTGAATAATATCCACATTTACCCCGATTTTAACTCAACTTTGCATTTATGAGCTTGAAACATCACTACAGTGCTGAATGTCTTTTTTGGCCATTCCTCTCTAATCTTTATTTTGCAATTTCTCAATTGGTCAACTAAGAATTTCTTTGAAGCAGTACACTACCCAAATGCCTAGACTGTAATAATATCTATGAGCAGGTTTGTGGGTTCATGGCTTCCGATTATGAGTCTCTGGTTAGAGTTCTTCTGCCATTGTAGCTTTGTCAAAGATGCTTCGGAAATTGTGTTGGCCACAACAAGAAAAGAGATGTTTCAGTGTCAATGCAAAGAAGGGAGGCACCCTGAAATCTGCCTTGTGAGGTGGGCTGTCCCACCTTGCCTGTTCCAACTGGTGCTTCTGATTTTCTTCTCCTAGGAATGGGAAAGCAAAATATATGAATCTGTTTAGCTCTTCTCCCAGTCCAAATTTTCCTGCTGCAGCAACTGGGGTGAGAATGAGGCCTATAACAGGGATAATCTTTTTCTTTCTTTCTTTCCCATCACTTAGTTTTTATAGGATCTCTTTCAGGAACTCTGTACTCTGACTCAGCCAGCTTAGGTTATAGAGTCTCTGAGGGGATGGGATGAGGTATTAGGTCAGTGACAGAAGATATTGACGCAGAACATTTTAAAATAATACAATCAATCTCTCTGACTTCGGCTGCATACTTACTTGGAAGTAAATTCTGTTGAAATCAATTAGATTTACTTCCAAGTCTGTGTTGCCAGAGTGTAAGCATATAGCATCATTTGGAATATATATGCAGTTATTCACAAAGAACTGGCAAAACCCATAATACCTTTTCAGCCATCCACAACAGGACCCAAATAAAGGCCTCTCCTCTCCCTCTTTGCGTCTACAGACATATGGATTTTTGCATGGGTCATTAAGACTGTGTCAGCCTGTGGAAACCTATTATGATGATTATTGGGAATGCTGACTTTTCAGCAGGGGAATCATATGGGACCGGGGGGGGGGGGGGGTGCTGCATTTTTACAAGTCTTCCAGAAATGTTGAGTCAAATGATCAGGAGGCTGAAGCATTTTTTGCTGTGGGCTAAAAAATGTGTGCAGGGCAGGGGGGGGGAGTGCTTTAGAAAAGGGGAAAAGGTTGACTAAGTAAATAAAATTGCTAATGCTTTAGAAAGTAAATATGAATTATTTTTCACCCCCAAAATATTAGTAGATGGTATCATCCTATGAAATTGATTGACTCTGAGTTTGACACCAACACAAAAGTATATTTCTTCAGGCCAAACTTATTCCAGCATAAGTGAGGTCTGACTCACAAATGACTGTTAGTCTTAAAGGTGCTACTTTATTTCTGCTTTACCTGGCTACAACAGACTAACATGGCTGTGCTTCTGAAATATTCAGTATTCAGAAATCATGTTCCAAGGGTGGTGTTGTGATATTCATTACAATAGCTCAAGAGATCTCACCAAAGCCACTTGAGCAGAAGAATGTCTTTGTCCAAACCTACAGACAGTCTCACAGTCATGGCTGTGGGAGTCACTCGTATACTGCAGTTGCATGAAGTCACACCTCAGAGAAACATTTCCTAGCCATCAATATATATGCGTAAAGAAGTTTGGGGGCGTCCTTAAAAAAGGAATAACTCAACTAATCAAGGCGGTATCTGCCATGGATAAGAGAAGAAGGGGAACTGTTTATTCTTAGGAGGGAGCTGACATTTATGAGTCTGACTGTGTTTCTGTAGACAGTGGGGTGGGGAACCCATCTTGCCAGATAGGCATGCCTTTCACAGCTGGGAGTGAAGGCACTGGATCTCTCCAGTGGTGGGTCCAGGCTCTCACAGCTCAATACCCAGATTCACTAAGACCTTTATACATGCATGGGAGGGAGAAGTGAAAAGAAATTGTTCTTTCTTTGTTCGAGCATGTGTGTGAGAGATTGGTGGGGGAAGAGTGACCTTGTGAAAGACAGCCTTTATGTATCCACCATTTGATTTTTCCCATGGGGAGAGGATATCAGATATTCAGGTACTGTAAATTCCAGATTAAGTTAGAAATCTTTTTTTTATTTCTTCAGTTTGCATTATACATCTAGCATTATGCTAATTGAATAAAGCTTGCATTTGTTAAGACTGAAAAAGTCCAACTGGATTCCTACCTGGTTACCAAGGAGCCCTGTTTGATGGTCATCCCATCCTACCATCCCACCCCCCATTGTCAAACTGAGAAGAGAGTGTAAGTAAAACCAAGGTGTGGGGGCAGCCAAAGAGAGAAAAGGCCCTGGAACTGCTTAGGAGAGGGTCAGAGCCATAAGGGATTCTTGCTGAAGACTGTCTAAAAGCATCTGGCTTGCTTGAGTTAAAAGCTGAGTGTAAGGCTAGGTGACCCCTCAGTCCGATCCAATGAGGCATCCCCTATGTCCTGATGCTTTTACTCCTACTTGTAGTGGAACTGATTACAAATGCATCGTATGGGATAAACCCGCTTGCTCTCAATGGATCTGGAACTATAATGTGCGTTTCAATGGTCTGTGCACCACTGTTCGGCAACCCAGGTACGTGACTGTTTAGCATAGGGTGTGGAGGAAAAGAAAGAGTCATGTTTGTTCAATAGAAAACAATGCAAAAATTGAGGAGTGGAATGTAAATATCGCTGACTGAATATTATAAATGTGACATCATGGAATTCCTTAGTTGAAATCCTTTGCTCCCAGCTGATAAACTAATTAAAATGACACACTTTACTGCTCCCTTGGCCTTGTTATTTAATTAAAATCAGGAGTTTTATTTTTTTCCTTTTACACACTTGATCCAAATGAGAAAGAAGGACTCTAAACATTTGTGTGCAAGGGAAAGGTTGCTGTGGTCAGCTTTGTTATCAGAAGAAGAGTTGGCAAGGAGAAACAGGGAAGGTGAAATGTCAGGTTTTTTTTACTGTGAGTATGCAGGTCAGTTTTGGCGAATACTGTAAAAACCTCCAACTGAAATGCTGTCAACATGAACCATCTGGGCATGTGTGCAGCTGATGTATAACTCAGCCAAATAGCAAATTCAGTTGTTGTTTTTTATTTTCTGTCTTTCTGCTCTTGGCTTGGAGAGTCTTATTTTCTCCTTCTCACTGCTGTCTGTGGCACCTGTCTTTGTAATAAATTAAGTGTCCAGCCGCCTTTGATGAACCACAAGGGAAAGAGCTGGAAGGTTGTTGCATGATGACATGCCCTTTTGACAACAGCTATATGCATGAAACAAGTACTCATTAAAATCTATTAGTTTTTATGGTGGAAACTGATCCATGACTCTCAGCCAAGGGATTTTATAGAAGTTGCATTCTAAACACACACACACACACACACACACACACACACACACACACACACACACACACACACACACACACACACACACACACACAGGGAGAGAGAGAGAGAGAGAGAGAGAGAGAGAGAGAGAGAGAGAAACTGAAGGGTGAGGGAGGGAATCACCAATCCTGACATTGAAGCAGAATTTTTATTGAATATATTGAATAACCTTTAAGTGGTAGGAATGATCAAGAAATTACAAGTAGCTCAACTGCTCTGCCATAGTTTCCTCAATTTCAGCCAGTTATAAATGATAAACCCCAGTTACCAGACCAGTACATAAGCAGAGCATTTGAGAACACTGCTGTAATCCCAGTTATGATGCCAATCCTACTAATTTGTTCTCAGCCACGCAATCTGGTACGGGTTTGATAAGTAGAGATATACATGAACACAGGAAGTTGTTTTATATTGGGTCTATCCACTGATCCATCTAACCTAGCAGTGTGTAATTTGATGGGCAGTTGTGGCTCACAGACTAAGGCAGAAGTTTTCCCCTGCCCTGTCAAGATCCTTTACATGCAGAACCTGGACAGCAAACTAGACCATGATTGTGTGATGGACAAAAAGAATGCCTGGTCCCACCAGCATTTTTAAATGGCTTGAGTTCAGCATTAAAATGTCATTGTCCGTAACACCTAGTTTTGTCCTGGAATAGTCTGCTTTGCAGTGAGTTACTGTTATTTTCAAGTGCAGATCCCCTGGAACATCACCTCTGTGGTATGTTTATTGTATATATTACAATGGAAGAGTCTGCTGCCCCCTCCCCCCTTTGGAATTAGTTTAGTCTCAGGGGGTGGAGTCCCTGCTTAGTTAGCATTGTTATTGGATAGAAGAACAGTCTGTTTGAGAATGCTTATTCTGAAATCAGCTGCTCCACCTCTGTATCTCCTCATTTAAAATGATGCATTGTTTGGGTCATACCCACCTCTGTTGTATGAACCTAAGAGCACGAATCTGAATGAGTCCCTTAATTTTGACATATAAGTAAAAGGGAACATTACAGGGTGTCAGACATGATTTATTATTAGTGGAGACTTTAGGGAAGAGCTGAGAACAGAAATTGAAGCCGTACCTTCAGCAAAGGCTAAAAAAGAGTCTGAGGATTGGAAAACTGCAAGATCAATTGCAATGAATGGAAATGTCCAAAGCACATCTCTTACAGGCTCACCAGGCCTCCTGTTGGCAAGCCCCACTGCCTGCTGCCACTGTAAGTGGAGGCTGGGGTGGGGGTGGGGGTTGGGGAGAGAGAAAGGCAGTGACATCACTGATGTTGCTACATCACTTCTGGATGTCATCCTGAAATGACAAAGTAGTTCTAGGAACCACCAGAAATGCTAGCAAAGCATTGACATTGCAGGCCTTCTACTGGTTGCCATGCTTGGCCTGGCAACTCTTATCTCTTAAGACCCTCAGAGGTCTGAAGCCACAGCTTTCAACAAGAGACTAGCACTGCAGAATTGCATGGCTAATTACATACTTTGTAGAAGGTTCAATATAGCTTCCTGTTGGGAATTTCTTGGAGATTTTGAAGGTGGAGCTTGTGGAGGTGGGGCTTGGGGAAGGATGAGACCTCAGCAGGGTATGAAGCCACAGAGTGCAGCCTCCAAATCAGCCATTTTTCTCCAGGGGAAGTGACCTCTGGAAAAAAAGTTGCAATTCCTGGAGAACTCCAAGCCCCAACTGGACATTGGCCACCATATATAGACAATATCTTCAGGCAATAGGGAGGTGTGTGGGACTGATTTCCTATTCATTCTGATTTATGAAAACTTTTTTTCACGCATCTTCTGCAATCAAAATCCACAGTTCCATTTCTGTCTCTAAAATGTCTGAATAATCCACAGATCTGCAATTGAAACTGTGGGTGTTGGAGCAAAAAAATGTGAGCAAATATGAAAACGCTCCTATGTTAGTCTCAGCAGCTTTGCAATTAAACACTTGAGTTGCAAATTTGCAGCTTTCAGTTTGGAAAAAGCCAGGTTTCATCTGCTTCCATTAATTATGTAATTGCCAGTCATGTGTGGCTTACCACTAACAATGACAAGCAGGTTAAGAGTAAGATGAGAATTGTTCAGCGTAACCTTTCTCTTTTTCCTGGATCCATCACCAGGATTGCTTAAACTTTGCACTCGCTTCCCCGTTGTTCTCCAGTGTTTGCATGAACTCTGTGAACCTTGTCACGTGTGCTGGTGTTTATATTGACACAGGCCGCTCTGCAAGTTCTCTGTTTGTCTTGCCACCACATCTATATGGCTTGGCTGGAGCCCTGCAGTTTGGTTTCGGCTGCATATAAATCAGCTTCCCTCATTCATCAGTGTTTCCATGAGTTGATCTTTCCTGATTCTTGTTTCCTTGACAAGCCTATGATACATCAAGGCCATTCTGCTATTGAACTTTCACTGGCTGGAATGTCATGAGCTCCATGATCATCACCTCCTCCAAAATACAGGAAAACCCAAAGACCTAAGGTGACATATCAAAAATCAGAACTGAAGCCCATGTAATGTCTTGGGGTGGCTTTTCATATTTTTCCCTCTCCCCATGTCACTGGAAAGCACTCTGGAGGCAGCAGGGTGGCACACTGTTCCTGGCAGCATCCAGGGACAGAATGGTGCTGTTAATGTGCACGTACATGCATGTATTACTTCCACACTTCATGCATTTGCTGAGGAAAACACTTGAGGTAAGACCAAAGTTTCACAAAACAATTGCAATGACTCCCTGAGCTTTAACAATTGGGTTAGGACTACTGTAACGATTGTAAGGTTGGATTGAAACGATTGTAGGTTTGTGTGTCTTTAAACTGAGTGCTGAATAGGAGAGAGGGTGTGGCCATAAAAAGGCAGGAGAGCTGTGGTCGATTCCCCACTTCAAAAATGAAACTAGATACAAACCAGTTTGGGTAGATTCGGGACCTTTTGATCACGGTTTCATGGTCCTCACTGCAGCCTGTGCCCCCTTCTTCCCATAAACGCAGCAGCCACACAGGAGTCCCCACTGTCGGCGGATTAAACGCGCAATCCTCTCAGCGGCTATCCTGATTGGCTGCTGCATTGTGCTGGGGTGGGAATTTTTTTTCAAAGTGACAGATCCACATCTCTGCGAGCCTGCACAGAACGAGCCTATGCGGGAGCAGGGAACCAGGTGGTCAAAAACAAAGGTACACACACACACACACACACACACACACACACACACACACACACACACACACACACACCCCTCTCCACAACTACTGAAAAGTAAAAGTCTCCAAAGGTGGCCATTTATGCTTGAAACCATGAGTGTGGTGCAAAAAGGACTGTACTTTGCACCATGAGTGTGGTGCAAAAAGGACTGTACTTTCTCAAGCAGTTTCAGGGGCTAAAATAAAATGAAATGAAATAAAAACAGCTTCCTTTTCCCTGGCTGGGATCAAACCACCAATCTCTTGGCCATTAACTGAGCATTCAATCAATTGTGCCACAGAGACACCACTGTTTTCAGGTTGGGGGAAACACAACTTAAGTCTCTCCGCACAAGTTGAAATGGGAAAATGGGCAATCAAAACGAAGCCCCGTTTCCGCATCCCTTAGTGTTTTCGTGTTCATGTGTGAATGAATGAATGAATGAATGCAAGGTTTATTGCTGTCTTATTATATATTCCTTTAGTCACAAAACTATTCCACGTTGCTTCAAATCGACGTCGATCTCGGCACCGGGAAATAAAAAAAGGGCTGCGCACTGCTTCCTGATTGGATGGGAGGCTCCACGTCACTTGCAAGGGTGGGTAGTTCGAATTTGGATTCACCCCCCACCAAACTTCCCCACTGCTCGAGATTGACTGCATGTTTTTTGAAAAGGTCTACTTTCTTCCAGGTTCTGAAATAACACGCACTGAGCAGGGGGAAGAGCGGCAGAAATGGGGTGAATGCGTTTTCGGCGCTGGTGTAGTGGGGAGTTTTGAATGAAAGCTGGATATTTGGAGTGACGTGTAGTCGTGACCGCGAGGTCAGCGCAAGAACGAGACGAGACGCGGTGATAACATCTGGTGGAGAGTGCCAGCAGCGGGAGCGCGGGTGTCCGTGGTTCCTAAGCGTGACTTCTGCTGCGTGCTGGTTCCGGCACCTTTTATTATGATTCCCTTAACGGGTGCGTGTAGAAGGGTGGAACGGGGAATTCGAGAGGCGGGAGAGCCGGGGAGAGGACTGAGAGAGATCATCATGTGATGCATGATCTCATCTGGCTGCTACGTGCGGAGAGGAGCATCAGCGTCTGGGCCTAATCCTCACCTGGGGGCAAGACCATTGCATCCCCTTTGTCCGGGGACACCCGGTGGTTGTCGAGCCAGAGTAGTTCACTTGACCTGCTTGACTCATCGGGGGATGAGGGGTGGGGA
This sequence comes from Sphaerodactylus townsendi, assembly GCF_021028975.2. Classification (NCBI taxonomy): domain Eukaryota; kingdom Metazoa; phylum Chordata; class Lepidosauria; order Squamata; family Sphaerodactylidae; genus Sphaerodactylus; species Sphaerodactylus townsendi. The sequence goes on from NC_059426.1 coordinate 64,379,203, forward strand.
AGCTGATGCGACCAGAAGAGCCGAAGTCAGGAAGGCCGCCCGGTGTGCCAGCACTCTACTTACGGTGCTGCTGGGTCAGCAGTGCATCCCTACAGTGACGAGCGTGCATTTAGTCATGAGTGGGGAATTGACCTGTGATTGAGTTTTGTGAGGAGTAGAAGAAAGAATATAAAAGAGGTGGAGACTGAGTGTGTAAGTTTTGAGATGGAGAGCTCTGTGTGAGATTGAGAGTCTGTGCTGAAACACACAGGCCCTTTCCACACAGGTCAATTAAACCAGGATAAACCTGGTAAAAAACCCGGGTTGGGGAGAACTTTGCACAGATCACAATCCTAACGGGGATCTGCTCTGCGTTTCCCTCCAACCCAGGTTTTTTTACAATTGTGTTGTGTGATTTTTTTTGTTTTAATGCTGCTTGCAGTCACTGTAGAGTGAACAGCCATGACTGTGAGCCACATTAAAACAAGAGAATCACACATAACATAATTCTCAACAACCCCTTCCTCAGCTCCCATCTGCAGAGCCATGCAGAGGAAACGGGCTATCTCATGGCCCAGGGTCAGGTTGGTCCTGCCTGCCTGCAGAAACAAAAAAGCCAGGCAGAGAAGGGGGGGAAAGCGCCTTCGTGCAAAGGCACACGCCCTGGCCAATGCGCAAGCCTCATGGTGCCCGTGGCACACGCCCCTGGCCAACACACACACCTATTTATGGTATGGTTTTCCATTGCCTTCCCCAATCATTTACACTTTAACCCCAGCAAACTCATTGCATCAACCTTGGAAGGATGGAGGGTGTAGTTGGCCTTGAACTGGCTACCTGAAACCAACCTTCATCAGGCTCAGACTCAGGCCATGAGCAGAGTTTTAACTGCAGTACTACAGCTTACCAATTTGCATCATGGGCTCTTTCTGTGATTATCCAAGGTTTCTCATAAAGGTGCTTTCAGTCAAGGAATTGGCTAGCTAAACAGACGCAAGTTTGTAAAGGTCAAACTAACGAGAATACTGGATACGATTTGGCTTACTTTTTGAAGCTATAACAGGAAGGAAATGTGATATACTTACATGAATGCACATCTATTAAAATGTCTGGGAACTTTTTGATGACTGCACTTTGGTGGCATTTAAATAAAAACTAGAGACTGACACAAAGATGTGTTGGAATGGTTCAGGGAAGGCTCATATTAAGAGGAGGAATTTTGCAAAGCTGGAAATTTCTTTTCGATTGCCTCTCAGTTATGTGTCATTGGGCCCATTTCTAAATTAGAGAGACTTCCGTTCCATCAGGGTTGCTGAAAGGGGAAGGTTTAGCAATGCCAATTCAGTCTTGGGAAATTCCTGGACTGTTGGGGCTGGTGGGTGCCTGGAGTCAAGGGAAGGGAGGAAACTCATGAAGGATGTGATGGTACAAAGTCCACCAAGTTGGCATTTCTTCCCAGGGAACTGTAGTCTAGATGCCAGTTATGATTTCAGGAAACCTCCAGACCCAACCTTGAGGCTGCTACCTCCAGATGAGGGTTACAAAATTTCCCAAACCACCATCACTCAGTGGGGATGGGATTTTTAGAAAAAAAAATTAGGTCTATTAAACCTAAATACAAAAATATATTTAAAATGGTGCATACTCCTAATTGTTTGTTCCAGGAAGGATTGGTGGGTTCCTTTCTCCCCCCACCCCCTTCCATGTATTTCTCCTCTTTTTTTCTTTAAATGGGGTTTGTACTCCAGAAGGAATAGTTTTCCAGTGGCTCATTATGCTCTCAGCAGCCCTGTATGTTGTAAGTATGTGTGAATGCCACAACTATGTGGAGCCTGTGATTAGACAAACCAGGAAATTCACATGAATGATGAATGTAGGATGGTCATAAGTTTCATGACAGTTACTATTTTTCTTAATGGCACCAGGTGAAATTAAGATGTGATGAGTTTTTTTAAAAAAGAAAGGCAATAGTTCTGTCAACAGGATACAGCCAGCTTTGGAAACCAATTGCTGTGTTGAAAAGACCCACAATATCTTGAAATAACAACTTATCTGAAAATTCAATTGAACGTAGCAGGCCATTTGGAAGCATACATGCATAGAATTGGGCTTTAAGACAAATTAATGGCAAGGTTTGCTGCTCGCTCTTAGAAAACTTTTGGGAATCAGAAACTGGTATACACCAGCCTTGCCCTTCACTGGTGTCACATGGCACCTTGAGGAAATCAAAAGACCAGAGAGTGAAAAATTCACACAGTGGAAGAACCAAGATTCCAGGCAATGGGATATCTTTTCCTTCTATTCTTTCTTGTTTGCTAAGGTACTCATCTGAAGCCACACAGATAAGCTTCTATGTGTTTCCTCTAAACTATCCCAGCTATATAAGGGCAAGTTAAAAGTATCTGATGGAATTTGCATGTGAGTCTTTCTTTCTTTCTTTCTTTCTTTCTTTCTTTCTTTCTTTCTTTCTTTCTTTCTTTCTTTCTTTCTTTCTTTCTTTCTTTCTTTCTTTCTTTCTTTCTTTCTTTCTTTCTTTCTTTCTTTCTTTCTTTCCATACTTCATTTACAACCTGCCTTTCTTCCCAATGGGGACCCAAAGCAGCTTATGTTTTTCTTCTCTCCTATTGTCCTTCCTATTGCTTTCTGTTTCCACTGGAGAATGCTGCCCTCTCCTCAGACCTCCTGTTTTGTCTCAGAAGCTGGGTTCCAGGGGAACAAAGAAAGTGGCCTTTGCACAATAGCAGAATGGTTCAGTTCACTTGCTCACATCCCATTTCTAACCATCTGCAGAAAACCCTTCAAATATTCACTAGAGAGCAGGGCTGTTCATCTCAGCTATAACAGCAGGAAACATGTTTATGGCTTTCTGTTGTTCCTGTTTGTGCATTTTAAACAGCCTCTATCATATTTTATTAGAGCAGTTTAACAAGGCCTCTGGGGGAGGAGGTAGCAAAAAAAAAAAAACCCAGCCCAAAACCCTCTCCAGAAGAGTGTTTGTGTGAGAGGAAGAGAGGGACTGTGTCTGTCTACCTGCTGGTCCTACTTATAGTACGATTTCAAGAAGTCGTCTCTCAGGGAGAAGGGTTGTCTTTTTCTTTTACATTTATTTACTGAATAAATGTCAGCCCCCTACATTCACGCAGGATGCCGCTGGCCATTCACCAGCCGCACACCTGCATGGTGCTGACAGAGCTGCTCCCTGCCTTGGTTTCCAGCTGCCTGCTGGGCGGGCGAATTTGAGGGGCAACTGGATCTTGACACTGTTGGTTTACAGTAGCTCTTCTCACCAATAAAATGCCCTGTTCTTATTTTGATGGCATAATATTTGCACCGTACGTATTAATGGTCTGGTAATCCTCGCCCACCAATCAGGTTCCCCCAGCTCTCAACCAATTATTTTATGGTAGAGTGAACATGAAAGGAATAAGAAGCTGTAAGGAATAGAAGGTGTAAAGATTTTCAGTGAAATAAGCACTGTGGAGGGGCTGTGGCTCAGTGGTACAGCATCTGTCTTGGGATCATGAGATCTCAGGTTCAGTTCTTGGTATCTCTACCTAAAAGAATTAAGGTGTTTGGTAAGGGTGTAAGAATTTTGTTAGGGATCCCACATTCCCACTCCCCTAAACTAAAAGGACAGATTTGCACACTGCTGGGCTGCTGCAAGTAGCAATTCAAAGTGCTGCTGGATCTAATCTATCGGACCTTACCACAGCATGAGACTTCAACATTTGAAAAGTGCTAACTCCCATGTCAACCTGCCCATAGGCTTTGCTTGGCTTTTGCAAGCAGACTTGAGTCTCTGCACAGTGAAATTCTATAATCTGGCTGTTTGAGAAATCAGTTCACACGTGGACTTGTTGCTGAGAAAAGAAACAGAAGTATTTTATTGTAAGAGAATTCCATAACAGGTAGGAAAGGCAGAATAAAGGTTTCTAGCTATCTATCTAAGGCTGATTCCGCATGGGCCAAAAACAGCGGTGTGAAAACAGTGTGAAAATGGTGTAAATCCTTTTACACCATTTTAAACCCTTTTACACCATTTTCACACCGTTTTCACATTACTGTTTTTGGCCCATGCGGAATCAGCCTTTGCTAGAATATAGAGATTTTTAAAAGTGTGTCTACAGAAGTCCTGATGGCAGACAGGAAGAGAGAGAGAGAAAGAAGGAAAGTGACTGGAAGGAAGGACCCTCTGAGAGTAGCATTTTGGGTAACAAAGGCATAGCAGCAGGAGTGGACAAAGCAAAAGTCAAGGAGGATCCTATTTAGTACTTTAGTGACTCTCTACTGCCTTCCCCCGCCATGTTGGTGAGTGTGTTTTAAAATAAAGACCTGCAGTTTGCCTAAGGTTTGTCCAAGATCACCTTCAAAAATAGTTTTTGCATAATTTCGGAAAAATGACCTACAATACAGTAAATAAATAAGCCAATTTAAAGTATATAGTATACATATAGTATACAGAAGCATATTTTGGATTGCTTTTTAGAAGCATTATATTAATTAACCAGCAAGGACAATGCTAGCAATTGGGAAGGAGACACAAGCAATAAGGGGAGATAGAGGCAACCTTACACAACAGAGCTATCTCCAAAAGTCATTTCAGATGTTGATCATTAGAGGGTCAGGTACAGCACCAATTGACTATTGAGTTTTAATGAAGTCCACTGTTATGGCTTGAAGGCATAATAAGTAGGGGAGATAGGGAGGGCAACAGCTGAACACATACTGATGTGCAGCAAGTTGGGACACAGTCAGCAGAGGAGCAACAGGGCTAGGGATATGTCCTACATTGTTGTGCCAATGTGATTTCATTTCTAGTCCCATGCCAAAAGTGATATCATGGCATTGGAATGCCAGGTATTTCTCTTCAAATTTTCTTCTGTTGTTCTACTGAGCAGTGATGAGCAACCTGCATTACTGGTAGGCAGTGTCCCACCATAACAGGAGACCAGGCAGTGCTAGGATGGACACATACACATACACATGATTATGTAAAACTGTTTTATACTGATTCAGACCATCTGTCAATGTAGTTTAGTATTTTCTGACTGGCAGTAACTGTTCATCTCTTCAGACCATTTAATTTGAGTTATCAAGGAGTGAACTTCAGACATGCTGAATACAAAGCATCTGCTTCACCACTGGACCACAGCTTCTTCAAGCAAAAAAGAGGAAGGGGAGGAGAAAAGAGAACTGAGCAAGAGAAACTCTACCTAGCCATCAGCTGACAGCTGAGAAGAGACAGAACTTGCTAAACTACAGCAACGTGATATTCTGCATTGAACTATTTAAAGTTACTGTTAAGGGGAAAGAGGGAAAAAACAGAAAAGAAAGGGCTGGCAATCCAGCTGGCTGGTTTCCTTTGAGAAACAGTTAACTGGGGAATTGAGTAAAGGATTTCAAGGAGTGCTCTCTTTCCTTCTCTTTCCTTCTGTCTCTCTGGCCATTTTTGCACAGCCAATAACATCATTATGCCATCAATGTTATTGGCAGTGTTACACCCACGTAGCATTCGCATGGGCGGGCACTATGTGGACAGGTAGCGCATCAGCTGAACCATGGCTGTGCTTTGCAAACAGTGTTCTTTTTCCCCAGGGTAGACATCACGGGCGTACGGTGCCAGGATTGGCCGCCGTTGTGGGGGCAGGCTCTGCGGCACAGATTCCTGGAGGGCACTTCACATAATGCCGGCTGTGGAGCACCATTGTTGAAAAGACTCAGTCGCTGAGTGATTTTCGAATAAACCATTGTAGGGCCGCTGGAGCATCGCTGCATCGCTGCAGTGTTCTTTCTGCAGCGTCGACTGTGCGAACTCTGTTTTTACCATCCTTTTACCGGCTTTTTTGGCCTGTGCGGAAACTGTGTGTGAAAGAGATTGTCAGACATCTCCCATTTTGAGAGATTGTCTATTATTCCAGATGGCCATATGCCCAGTAGAAGGCAGAAAATATCAGCTGTTGCTGCTCTGGTCAAGTGTATAGAGCCTGGTGTTTCTACAGCACAAAGATGAGTAGCTCCAGCTATGGCTTTTAATGTGCATAAAAACAGATATTGCTCTTTCCTTCTGTTTTGTATCTCTGACATTATGTTGGGACCCCTTTGTCATGCCCCTTTATAATGATCTGTTCTTTTAATTTAAGCAGCCAGTATCAGCTTGAACAGAGGTCAGGAGCTCGCTGGAAATTACATAAACGAAGCATATTTGTGGAGAGGTGGTGGTAGTGGTTGTACATGGGAATACAGGAAAGGAGAATATAATTAATTAATTAATTAATTAATTAATTAATTAATTAATTACGGCCTTTAGGCCAGCCAAAAGGAGAATATTAATTATTTAATTATTATTTCGTTAGAAGTTTTATATCACACCTTTCAGCCCAATCAGGGCTACCGATGTAAGTAACAACTAAAACCAGAGCAGACTAAAACACATAGAATGAATTAAAACCAAAACTAAAATGCATCTACATAAAAACACAGAGACATCACATAAAATACAGGGCAGGAAGAAGGGATCATTGACGGAATGCTAGGTAAAAAGAAGTCTTCACCCACTGGCAAGACAGTGATCAGAGGGGACAGGGAAATACCTGTGGGGAGTGAGTTCCACAATCTTGGGGCCACAACTGAGAACACAACAGAAAGTTTCTTCTGGTTCCTGCAGGGTGAACAAAGAATAGGGCAATATAATAGAACTGTACAAGGCTAAATCCTGTTCACGAAAAGACATAGAATACTCATAGTCCAACATATATGAAGCAGACTGTACTGTAAAGATTTAAATGGTTTAATTCTTCTTTCCAGGGAACTCTTGGAATTGTAATTTGGGGAAAGGGGTTGAGGCATGACTTGGAGTGGCCATAATATTATCTCTCCCATTTTCACAGTTGTTTTCCTGGTTCCCTCTTCTGATTCTAAGAAATGACTAAAGATTGGACTTTCAGGGAACAATCTTAAACACATCAACTTGGAGATGTCCAAATTTTATTTTATGAGATTTCCTCCCATGAAAGTGTATCTTAAAATTACAGCCTTAGTCTCCAGGGCCTACATTTGCTGGGACACCTGTGAACAGCAAAGGGGCCAAGCAGAGAGGTAGAGAGTACAGAGAGAGGAGAAGAAGACAGGCACTCATCCAAAAGAAAATAAACCTGTAAAAAATCAGTAAGAAAAAAGACAGACTGAACAGTCTGAATGGTATTCTCAAAAGCTTAATTGCAAACTCTGCTGCACTTATCTCCCCCACCCTCACAGTCACAGTTTTTCATATCTGACCAGAGGCAAAGTGAGGGGGAACAGTGCCCAGGGCACGTGTTTGTGTTGCGCCCCCGGAATGCCCCTGCCTGCCCTTGCCCCCGGAACACCCCCAGAATGCCCCCTTCACATCATAAACACGCCCCTGAATGGCACGCGCCTGGGGTGTCACGCTCCACCCGGTCCCCTGGGTGCTACACCACTGAATCTGACTGAGGAACACTGCACACATAGCATTTTTTCTGATTTTCCCCTCATTGCTAAAAAGCTATGACATTTTGGGTATCTCTGAATACTCTCAAGTATGGATGTCACCCTCTAGGTAGGACCTGGGGATCCCCTGGAATTACACCTCATCTCCAGACTACAGAGATCAGTTTTTCTGGAGAAAATGGATGCTTTGGAGGGTGGATTTTATGGCATTGTACCCCACAGAGGTCCTTGCTCTCCCCAGCCTCAATCCCATATCTTCAGGAGTTTTCCAACCTGGATCTAGCCACCCTTTTCACCATCCATCCTTCACTACTGACCAGGGGGACCTGTAAACCCTACTCCCATGGGGTGAGGGGTCAGGTAAAGCTAATGTCCTATAATGCCATATGCATTGCATTTTCACCTCAACTGACAGCATCTTGGTTGATGTTGTCAAGGCTTTTCTGAGACTTCAAGATGTGGTACCCATCACTGAAGAGAAAGCTGCCTATCTGAGAAAGACAGTGAAGCCAGCATTTCAGTCGAGGAAACATTTGACCCCTGGATACAGAGGTTGTGTGGTCTGTCAAGGTTAGGAGCCAACCAAATTGCAGATTCTCTCCACTTCCAGATCTAGCATGTAACTCTCAGTATGTTACTCAACCTTAGTCAGCACAGCTGGAAAGTTAAGCAAAGAAACAGTCTGGCAAGTGATGGGAGAAACAAGAGAAAATTTGGTAATTAAGCTGATCTGTCCTAATGTTTTGTTGAGTTTGAATTTAAGAAGACATGTAACAAATTGAAGAACCCATGTGCATTCAAAGGAATACATAAGGAAACCTTGAAAGTGAAGTTAAGAGTTTTGCAAAACTGAGGAGCCTGGCAAAGGGTTATGTTTTACCTCTATTTTATTACAGTTCACGCCAGCCATTTCATACTATTTATTTGATCTACATGGTATTTTTACAGAACTGGTTCTTTCTGGCATATTTGTGTGACATGCAAATTTTCTTCACTGTCACTTCAGCTGCCTCACAAGTAGTAAACCCATGTCAAAACCTCTCCCTGTTTTTCTTATGGGCCTTATATTCCACTGTTCTGTGTTAAATGAGGATTTATCCCCATGGGGAAACTTGCAAATATGCATTCTCTTCCATCAGCAGCCTGAAATCCTGGTCTGGATTAAGACCCAATGAGGTCCTAAACTATGACAATTTTAAGAGACCCCATAGCATTACCAAAAAAAGAAAGGGAACATAATGTAATGATTTCAGTAAATGTCGTGTATTTAGAGGTCCCACATAATCAGCTCTAAATTGTAGCTTCTTTAACTTGTACATAAATCCAGCTCTGCTAGAATAGTGGAATCAAGGAAAAACTTTGCCACGTGATTCTGCTGATCACCATGCAACCCTTAATCTTCTGAGACCTCTTCCTTGTACATTGGCAGTACAAATTTATTCCAGTTGGGCTTAGACTCTGCACAGTTTTGCACTATTTCTCTGGTAACAATATATTCCAAGTCAGATCAAAGTTTTAGCATAGCAACAACAAATTATTTTGTCCAGTTTAATTATGGATCTTCTGCCCCATTCTTCTTTGTAGATCCCTGTTAATGATGACCAGTACAATTCTCTTTAACTTCTTAGGGAACTTTAGGTTGGATCTAACCATCTTTTCTGTTGGTGAAGAGGGAAAGTGAGGTCTCCATTAGCCAACCCTTTATGTTTATCTTAGTAAAAGACTTTGTCTTCTTGAGAATTCTGGTCATTTGAAACAGTAGCTTCTGGTTACCATATTTTTCTTTTGCAGCAGCAATTCCCAGACACTAAAGCATTTTTCTTCTTCTTTTTTTTAATTTTACCAACTGAAGAAATGCAGAGAAAAGAAACAAGCAAACATAATAGTCATAACAAACTCCACAATTGAAAAAAAATATAATGAACACATAAAACCTTACATAATCAAACTCAAATGTGATCTATATCAAAATTAAGTATGAAATGGATCTGCGTTTATAATCTTATTAATAAAAATAAAATAACATTAACTGGTATGCTGGACACTAAAGCATTTTTCATTGAATAGCCCAGCTTGGGATTCTAGACTTAGCTACATGTTTAGGAGATAATGTAGACGTAAAAGAAAAGTGTATCAAAGTCATGCCAGATTGGATTTCCCTCTCAAGCTGCCAAACAGCTGCCAATCCTGCTGTGGTCTGGGGATGTAGCCAGGCTCTTTGGGGTGGGATGGAGAAGGGAGGAAGCATGCAGAAATATTACAGAGTTGTGGAGTGGAATTTTAGAGTTGCCCTCCCTGGCAGGCATTTTATAAGCATCTGACTGTGTTCTGCTTCATGCAGCCATATCGACATGGCTGTCCAGTAAGTAAGGATTGAAGTTAGTTGATCTATGGTAGGAATTTAAAACAAGCGGCACTAACAGTTAGCAGCTGGTGCATCAGAACACAGACAAAAACTATTTGCAAACAGTGGATGTTAAAAAATTCAGTGACGCAGGGTGACAAACTGCTTCTGGGAATCTGTAATGGGATACGATATGAGCTTTTCAGTTTAGCTCAGCAGTAGGTATTTAGTATATGCCAGTCACACTCACTGAAATGTATGCTTTAGTAGTCTAACGGTGCAATCCTTAGCAAGCCAGGTTACACCCTCTAAACCAGTGGGTTTAAAATGGTGCAACCTTTTCTTTAAGGATTGCGCTGTAATAATCTATCATCAGCAGTGTGAAAACTAAGGGCTGTTCAAGTGTGGATATTACAAAAACCCTGCAATAGCACTTAGCATTGGCATAAAGGCAAAGAACTTGTTCATGTACGAGGCTGTGGATTGCTTATTTCAACTGCTCCATAATTCAAATGTGAAATGGACATATTAGCTAGAATCTACAATTAGCCAGAATCTTTCGCTATTTCTTCTGCATTCCACACAGTCATTAACCAAGAAGCTCAAAGGTGCATTGTGGCACACTTTCATATGTAAGCTGCTTGCCAGGCAAGTCTAAGTTTCAAGTAAAACCTTAAGAGCCTTGAATTCCTCGAAACTTAACCTACTTTTCCATCTGCAATATGGAATTACATGCACCTCTGCTAAAACTAATCCATTAAAAGGATGTACTAGTTGCCTGATGGTAGCACACCTCTTAAATCAGAGACATCACAGTATAGTAGAAGTTGGGCTGCTAGAAGTCGTGCAGACCCCAAAGGATTCTGTGCTCTGTAAGTGACACAGCTTGGTGGTCAGTAGAAAATGTTATATTAGATGCAACTCAGCAAAGTAACTGACATTTGCATGCCAAGTTTAGGCTTAGGTCAGTGTTGGGCTTGGTTTGCACTCAGTGTTGGAAGACAGCTGTGCAAATTGCACAGTCAGTGTGGGCTGTGCAGTCTTCCTCATCAGTCTTGTGAAATTAGCAGGGAGACAAAGGCAGATGACCAAAGTGTTTTCTACAAGTAAGATTTGAAGCCTGGACACTGGATGCCGCAAAACCTTTGTGTCTGTGCTGTCAAGCCACAACTGACTTATCGTGACCCCATAGGCCAGAGGTGGTTTGCCATTGCCCACTTCTGCATGGGTTGAGAGAGTTCTGAGAGAACTGTGATTTGGTCCTTGGTCATCCAGCCAGCTTCATGTGAAAAAGCAGGGAATCAAATTTCGTTCTCTGGATTGGAGTCTGCTCATCTTAACCACTATACCACACTGGCTTTTCCTGTAAATATGCCATAATTGGATAAAAGTGGTATTTTTTTAAGGAGGCCTTGAAAATGAAGTGGGGAGATTATTCTACTATAACAGCCCTCTGTTAACCACTGCTGCTTGGCATACTGGTGGGGGGAAAGTGGGAGGATCTTTGTATGACATTATTCATAAGCTTGACCCTATAAGATTAATCAAAAACTGGTTTAACCAGAAAGTTTGGGGTGAATAGAGTGCTGGCCAACACAATGACATCACTTCCACTTTCACACCAGAAGTAACATTGCTCTATGGCATTACACCAGAGAGCCTGTTCCCACCCACCCAGATTCTCTTGCTGGGATACCAGCTAGGCTGGCAACCTACCTGGAAAAGAAAGGAGAATGGCCTTTGTCTCCATAATTTTCTCCTAAAGACTCTATTTTGTCTACCTTGCTTGATGGATGTTTCTCTCTCAAGGCTAATGAGATACTATAAGTTTACTCCCAGATAAGAACAATCAAGCTGATGGATTCGGAAAAGGGGCTCTGCCAGTGTAAGAGCAAAGGTGGGAGAAAACACAAAGAATAGCTAAGTCCCCTTCCCCTGTCAAACAAGAAGAGTGGTCCATTCCGCAGAGCACAAGAAAGATGTCTGTAGGACTTTTTTAAAAAAGAGGTGAGTATCTCTTTTCACTCTACACACCTAAAATAAGATGTCTGGGGGACATCTTTTTAAAAAGGTGGCTTATGGTGTGCTTTCCAAACAGCAAAGATGTCAGAGGGGGAAAGAGGCTGTTTTCCACCCAACTCTTGCTCTCTGGTCAGTTTCACTTTCAGCTTGCGCCCAACATTTTGTGTGCAGCTGAAGGGATTCTCCCTGCCACCATTTTCTGAAGGTTACCCCCAGGATATTTTCAAAAGCTTTTACAGCTGGAATCACTTGGATGTTGTGGGTTTTCCAGTTTGTATGGCCATGTTCCAGTAGTATTTTTCCTGATGTTTCGCCTGCATCTTTGACTGGCATCTTCAGAGGATCCTCTGAAGATGCCAGCCACAGATGCAGGCAAAGCATCAGGAATTATTTTAATTCTGGCAAGTCTACCTAAAAGTTAAAATCCTTGATAAATGCTTTGGAGAGTAAAGATGATATTTCTATGAAGTATGTAGTGTTATGCCTGAAGAAGAGACAACTAGAAAAGCAGAAAAGATAGCAGAGGGAGACACAGAAGCACTTTCTATATAAAAGCCTTATGCGTATAATGTTAAAATGAATTCTACTTTTCAAAGTATAAAGAAAAGAGGCAAATCAGAAATTGTTATATTTGTGGCAAATTTGGTCATTTTTCTAAAGATTGTTTAAGACAAAGAGACTGTTTAATGTAAAATGGAACTGACAAAAAAAACCACAGGGTGGCAGTGGAAAACATGCTAGTGTTTTTATTATACCTCAAAAACAACATAGCAATCTCAGATCGCAAAAATATTAATAATAGTAACAAAGTTACTATTCTCTAGATGGTTAATTCATTCTCTAGATGGTTAATTCATTCAAGGGATGCAATGCACATGACCTGTAATTCTGAATTTTTCAGAGAGTTAAATAAAAATTTGAAAGAGATGGTTACAGTTGCAAATGGTAACAGAATTTCTGTTCAAGGAAAAAGATCAGTACTGCTTCAACGAGTTGCAGGTGGAATAACAGTGCAAATGTGATGTGCAAAATCTAGTTTACTTGCTAGAACTAATAGACAATTTGCTCAGTGTGTTAGCTTTGAGCAAGCATGGTTTAAATGTAAATTTTAATTGAAACAGATGTGCAATTACCAGAATGGACTTTTCTATGCACAAGGTTTTGAAAATAGCAGAGTTTTTGTACTAGACGTATCTGAAGAAAGAGCAAATACAGTCAACAGTAACTCAGGTACAAGCCGTATCCACTTGTGGCATAAGAGGCTTGAGCATAGAGATTTTTCAAGACTATAACAGAAGAAAGGACTGGTGAGAGGGATGGAAATTAAACTTTTCAATGTTGAGCTAAACAGTAAAACGTGAAGGTTGTCTCTTGGGAAAAGAATCAAGACCTACCTTTTATTCTCAAACAAGATCAGAGAAGTTCAACAAAGCTTCTGCAGCTTATTCATTCAGATGTATGTGGTTCAATTCAACCAATGCCATGTAGACATAATAAGTATATATTATTTATTTATTACTTTTCCAGATATGGCATAACTTATCTCTTAAAGGACAAAGCAGAAACTGCAGAGAAATTGAAAAGTTTTGTTGCAAATGTTTAAAATCAATTCAAGAGGAAACCACAATCAATACTTACTGACAATGATGGTGAGTACACATCACTCCACAAATGAACCAGAATGGAATAAAACACTTGCACACTTGCACACTATACCGTACAGCCCTGAACAAAATAGAGTAGCTGAAAGGAAAACCTGTTCTTTAATGGAGATGGTTAGATGTATGTTGACAGAGTCTAAATTACCAGACCAATATTGGGGTGAGGCAGTAGTGATAGCAACATACTTGCAGAACAGACTGCTAATAAAAGCTGCAGGCAAAACAACATTTAAACATTTTTCAAAGAATACCAAACATTAGTCATATTAGGACATTTGAATCAAAGATTTGGCTTATGTATCAGCACAGAAACATTCCAAGCTTATCAATAGAACTGAGTTAGCCATAATGATTGTATATGAAAAGGGATGCAACAGTTATAGAATTCTCAATCCAAAAACAGGAGAAGTGCAAGTGACAAGTGGTAGGGTTGGTCAATACCGGCCAGATTCGTTCCAATTCGGATTCGGCCCAGATTCGGATCAATGGGTTCGGATTGTGAATTCAGGCTGCTGCAGGTTCGGTTTGGGCCGAATCTGTGCAAGGAAAATCTGTAAGAATTTTAGATGTTTTTTTATTTTTTAAGGTGTTTTTCCACGTTTCGGCCTGCAGGGGGTGCATTTTTTTGACATATTAACAAAATTTTCAGGGTATCCATCAGGAGATTGTCCCTTATATAACACCCCAAGTTTAGTGAAGTTTGGGTCAGGGGGAACAAAGTTATGGACCCTCAAATGGGGTGCCCCTATCCCCCCTTGTTTCCCAATGGGAACTAAGGAAGATGGGGCTACCCCTTTCAAGGTCCCATAACATTGGCCCTCCTGATGAAACTTCACCAAACTTGGGGGGTAGCACCTGGAACCAATCTCCTGATGATACCCTGAAAACTATAAACAATATGTCAAAAAATGCACCCCCTGCAGGCACCCCATAAAATATGTCCAAGATTCTTTTGTTCTACATTTTACACAATCCATTGCTGTCAATTCAGAATTTCTGGGGGTGCCTGCAGGGGGTGCATTCCTAAGGCTAGCAGCACCAAACTTTCAGGGTATCACCTGGAGACTCTCCTGATGTGCCTAAAAGTTTGGTGAAGTTTACAATTAATGAAGAACCCAAGGATTATGGACCCTCAAAGGGGGTGCCCCATCCCCCATTGTTTCCAATGGGAGTTAATAGGAGATGTGGCTACATCTTTGAGGGTCCATAACTTTGGCCCCCATGATCCAAACTTCACCAAACCTGGGTAGTATCATCAGGAGAGTATCCTAAAGATACCCTGAAAGTTTGGTGCTGATAGCTTTAAAAATTCTGGTTTGTGTTTTTTTCCACCCCTCCTCCACATGAAGCCTGCTGGAGTGAGTGAGATCAATAATATACAAGTATGGTGAAATTATGAGACATTTGCACCAGTAGTCAAATATAATACAATCAGAACATTACTTTGTGTTGCAGTATCCAAGAAACTTCATGTTGAACAGCCAGATGTAAAATCTGCATTTCTGAATGGAGAAATTGAGGAGGAATTGTACAAAGTTCAGCCAGAAAGGTTTGAAATAGGTAAAGGACTAGTTTGTAAGCTGCAGAAGGAGATCTGTGGATTAAAACAGACAGTAAGAACGTGGAATGAGAAATGAAATAAAATGCTTTTACAACAGGTTTTATACCAAGTAGACCAGATCCATGTCTTTTTATAAGATAGCAAAATGGAAAAAAGACTGATGTACTTATTTATGTAGATGATACAATAATGTGCAGTGAAAACAAAGGATTGTGCTGATATTGTTGCATGTTTAAATAAGGAAGTGGAAGTTAAAAGATTAGAAAACTTGTTTTATTATTTGCAAATAGAAAGAGAAGACATCTTGGGAAGAAAGCTGTGCAGAGTGCCTTCCCATGATGCTTTTTTAAAGCAGCCCTATGACATCTTATTTAGCTTGTGTGGAACAGACCAGTCATCCTCATTCAGGGAAGGCCACAGCTTATAAATAAACATGAAAAGGAACTGTCTATTTTTGGGCTCTCTTCCATTGCATGCATCTTTGGACTCATGCTTGCTGGTATGATCTTGGACTCCAGGTTGACCATGTTGAACCACATAGTGGGAAAAAGCCCAAACCTTGAACTCAAGCTAATGGAACTCCTCTGAGGACTTGAACTTCCAAGAATTAAGTGCCTGCTTATTCAATTATATTTGCTAGGGACATGTTTAGTCATGATGTTCACTAGAAGTCTGGATTCTTTACGCTACTAATACTATGTTGTTCTCTCAACTATGTTACCAAATATGAAGCAAGAGGAGAGGGGCAGTTGCCTCTTTCCTTACAAAAGGTGATAAAAAGCAACAGGAAAATAATAGAGGCAAATCTGTTTCATTTAATATTCTCAAAAAGGAAGCGGGGAGTGAGCTGCAGAAAGGAGTAGTCATTTGAAGAGCATGAAGAATTGACTTGTAAGTGATCAGTTGTTTTTTTACTTATGTATCAGTGTCCCAAGTACTGTTGAGAACCAGTGATGGGAAGGAATACAACACTGATTCTTGGAAACTAGTGGACGATACGCAGCATTGATTCAGAGTGTGCACACTGAAAAGGCTTGCCATTGAATCACCATGTTTCCCATGAGGTGGCTACAATCATACTGTGTGATGTCCCAATAGGTTATTTATGCATCAAGCAGCACTAATAATCTCATGCTCTCTTTCAGCACAAGTCTGTAGATGACCCCTTGTCATCTCTTGTTACAGCTACAGGGAAACCTAGATATAAAACCATCTGAAAACTGACAATTTACTGAGGGAAACTTGGCAAGCTTTCTTCAAGTTTGTCATACATACTTAGGTGTTGAAGCTGCCTTATCCTGTCTAAACAAACTCACAGTGGGCCACTCCCCACTTACCTCGTCTGAGTGCAACCCCGCAGCGACCCCTCGTAGAAAAGCCTCCGTGGCTTTTGACAACGGAGACATTTGTTCCCCACTCATTTTCCATTCAGGAAATAGTGCGGGGTTCCACATCAAGAGTCAAAGAGGCAATCGCGAAGCGTTCTGATTTGCGGCTGGCGCGGCGTGTGCATCATTTACACGTGGGAGTTGCAGCCAGCCGAAGGCGGGGCTCCATTTTGATTGGCTGACCCGAAAAGTTCGTTTGGATAAGCTGAACGCATTGTTTTGAGACGTCTGCACATGCTGACGTCACTACCTGTTGCAAATTGTTTGGGCAGAAAAATGAAAGTAAAATTTCACCACCGACAACCCTGTGCTCAGCGGCACTTTGCCAAGCTGCAAAACAGTGGAGCTCGAGCAAAAAAGAGCAAAAAAGAGCAATGTTGGCATGTCTTGTTGTGCACACGTCTCAATTTCCGAGCACTTTCTGACGGGGACACCCTCCCTAAAGAAAATGGCAGTTCCTGTTTCCTGATTAGCCGGAAGCTGCGCGTCAGAGTGAATCAGCTGCGCCTAAACAGCCGAGGTTCCCCACCCCCCTGCGGCACCTGCGGGTTTTTTGAAAATGTTGCTCTTTTCAGAGGACCTAATTTGCCGCGTGACAAGGAGATGGGAGAGCGGCAAATTAAGGGCAGCTGCGCAGTGGGCGCTGGTGACGTGGGGAACATCCATCCTCCTTGTGTCTTTTAAAGAGGTGACCCCGCGGCTTATGGTGAGTGGGGAGTGGCCCAGTATCTCTCCATGGTCTCAGGCAAACAAAGTTTTCCTCCTGCACTTGAGATCCTTTTAAGTGACGAAGCTAAGGACCAGGGGCATAGTTTAATAAAATGGGGCCTCCCCCCTCAGCTGTGCCTGGTCTAGGAAGTTTGAGGTGGGGTGCATGCAGTTAAGGCTGGTGAGCTGGGTTCACACCTCCAATCCCAATATGGAGATTGGGAGTGGGCCAAGAGCTCACCCCTTATCTCCATGAGGAGGTTAGGAGTGGGGCCAGCTGGCTTAGCCCACCATGATCAGCATGTGGAGGTGGGAAGTGACAGGGGCCCATTTGAGCCTGGCTGAGATCAGGCTCAGTTGCTGTTGATCCTCCAACTTTAGATTGTTGGCTTCACCTTCCCAAGTGTCACCTGACTGGAGGTGGAGTTTGTGAGGTGGAGCCAACAGTATAAAGCTAGAGGTTCAACAGCGGTTAGGCTTAGTCTGATCCTGGCCTCAGCCACACTCAAATAGCCCCTTGCCTTTGCTTGGGAATCTGGGGTGGGGTGAGCTAGCTGACCCCACTCCTGACCTCCATGTGGAGATGGAAAATGGGGCAAGGCTGGCTTATCCACTCCCAATCGCTACATGGAGATTGCAGTGGGGTAAGTCTGGCTTGCTGGTGTTCAACTGCAAACCTGCCTGAATTTCCCAGATTTCGGGAAGGGCGTAGTTGCGATGGGGAATACAGTCCTCCTGTGTACCCTTAGGAAGTGGTACCCAGGGCTCAAGCCACCCCCTAGCTACGCCCCTGCAAAAGACTGAACCTGGAGCTTTCTGTGTGAAAAGAATGTGCTTTACAACTTAGCCACAGCTTCTCCTGAATTTGATTTGTGACAAAAACATTAACATCTAGATGCTAAGATATTGCCTAGGGTCACAGTCCTAGACAGCTAAAGAGTAAGTCAAGGAGATTCAAGCAAGCAGCTGGAGGAGTTTTGGACATCTGGAATTTAACTGGGCTAAGCAGACAAATCAATTTTAAACAAAAGATTGCAATGCCAGTGCAGCAAATAGTATCTTAACATGGATTAGTGTATGCTCATTAGATAATAAATGGGTAATGTAGCAGCGATTGGGTTGTGATGGATAGTTAAATTCAATCTGGCCTTTTGCAACATGAGAAGCTCAGGTATCATTCATGAAGAAAGTATCAAGTGATATCTTTAAGGCCTTAAATGCAGTGTAGGCATATCTCATTTGGAAGGGTCATACTAGGAGCCAAGATTTCTTTTTGATATGGTAGGAAAAACACATTCTTTTCTGTTATAGAGATATGCTTATTAAAATGGCTAGACAATACAGCAAGAAGATATTTGGGAGAATGGAAGCTCCAAGAAATCATGCTATAAACGTTAAGGGCAGGAGGTGAATAGTAAGGCTATTTATGATACTTCTAGAACATTTTCCACTCAGGTTTCCCAATCTAGTACACAAATATTGCAAAAGAAATCCTTTTGTAATTTGGTCATATCACAAGTAATGGATAAGCACTTTGTCCCTCTTTTTAGAACGTGTGATTGTACCCAAGATGTGCTCTATGAGGCCCATTCACATACTACCATGCCACAAACCCACGTTTGCCTTAGATCTCAAACTTTTTGAAGCAGGAGCCACTTCTACACACACTCTATCTTTTTTTATCTGCTGCTGTCAACTGCCAGTCATGTGGATCTGGGAACAAATGAATGCTGGATACGCTCATCCCCTCACAAATTTGTAATGGCTATAAGTGAGTATTAGTACCAACTTGCTGAGCGTAAAATGTAGATGACTGGGGAAGGCAATTGCAATGGGGAAGTTTGCCTAGTAAACGTCATGATATAACATCATCCCATGGGGTCAGTAATGACCTGCTGCTTGTAGTCAGCTTTACCTTTATAAGTAAACTAATCCCCTGGGATTGAGCAGTGGGATTGAGAGGGTGAAAAACAAAAGGAGGAAAAAATGTGGCAACTTCACTTTCTTGACCTTTTCTCATCATGGACGAGGGGAAGAACTACATGCCCAGTTCCAGAGGTTGAGCCATGATGCCCATATGACAGACACCATCCACTTTATGGTCACACCCCACTGTTAAAGAACCCCCTGCAATACAGTAAATACTCAACAGGCTACAGCTGGTTGAGCTGGCGAGCTGGCATATAACTCATGCATTGCAAATGATTGTTCATGTGTAAATGTTAAACAGTGTACGTATAAATGTAAAACATTATATATTTAAACATGTTACTTGTCAAGCAGCCCTGAAAGCACAATGGTTAGTATACCCAGTGCAAAGAAATAAAGTTGACTCCATCTGTGGTCAAAGCAAACTTCCAGGCACTTAATATGCTTCAAAGAAAGCAGCCAGATAATTCTCATCCAGTGACGTTAAAGAAGTTGGCATGTGAAACTGCAGACTCACTTGCAAAGATATTTAACAAATTGGTTCATCCTGTAAGGTTGCTCACTCATTGTAGGGGGTCTGACTAAACAATTCTCAGACATTCCAGCCTCAGTTTTGTAGCTGCCTTTTCCTTCATGGTCATGAAACTTTCTGGTTAGGTGACTGAATCTGATTTTCCATTGTAATAAGCTTTTGGAATATCCTGAATAGGCAGGAATATCTAATAGAGGGTTGCCAGGTACAATTTAGCAATTGGCAGGAGATAGGGAGGAGGGGACTTATAGATAGGGGGTGTTGATCAGCATCCTTGGTTTGATAATACTACTCCAAGCATGACTCAGGAGTGATGCCCAGAGACATAGGTATAGATTTTTTATGGGGTGGGGTTGGGGGGCCACACTCCCATGCCTAGGGCATGGCCACGCCTCCCAAAGCCCCGCCCCTGACCTAGTGCTTATAAAAAGCAGCTCTCCGAGACCAGAGACGGCAGACTCCCCTGCCCTGACCTCCCCTGCCCCCCACCAGCTGGGCTCCCAGCCGGCAGCCGGCAGTTCCTTCTACCCTCCCCTCTGGGCAGAGGCATAGAGGGAAAATGGAACTCGGTGTAAAATCTGAGCCCCCCCCCCCCCCGCCCGGGAGCCACTATGATGCTGGAATCCACCCGAATACAGCATCACTTTCAATTGTGTTTAAACTAGAGAGCCCAAATTCTCCTTTTAAATCCACCTTAAAGGGAGAATCTGGGGTCCCTAGTTAAACAACATTGAAAGTGATGCTGTATTCGGGTGGATTATCCCCCACCCTGAAACAGCATCACTTTCAATGTGGCGTAGTGGTTAAGAGCAGGTGCATTCTAATCTGGAGGAACCGGGTTTGATTCCCTGCTCTGCCACTTGAGCTGTGGAGGCTTATCTGGGGAATTCAGATTAGCCTGTGCACTCCCACACATGCCAGCTGGGTGACCTTGGGCTAGTCACAGCTTTTCAGAGCTCTCTCAGCCCCACCCACCTCACAGGTTGTTTATTGGGGGAGGAAGGGCAAGGAGATTGTAAGCTCCTTTGAGTCTCCTACAGGAGAGAAAGGGGGGTTATAAATCCAAATTCTTTTTCTTCTAAACTGAGGACCTCAGATTCTTTCTTTAAAGCCATGCCGAAGGGGAAGGATTTAAAAGGAGAATCTGGGGAAATTTGGGGGGTGCCTGCTGTCAGGGATGTAATTGTTAAGCTATAAGAACCAAACTTTCAGGGTATCTTTAGGAGATTCTCCTAATGATACCACCCAGGTTTGATGAATTTTGGTTCAGGGTGTAGCCCCCATTTCCTATTAGCTCCCATTTCCTATTAGCTCCCATTGGAAACAGACTCCCTTTGGGAATCCATAGCTTTGGACCCCCTGGACCAAACTTCACAAAACGTGGGTGGTGTCAATAAAAGACTCTCCTGATAATACCTCCCAGGTTTGGTGAAGTTTGGTTCAGGGTGTCCATAGTTATGGACCCTCAAAGGTGTAGCCACCATCTTCTATTAGCTCCCATTGGAAACAATGGAGGATGGGGCACCCCCTTTGGGAGTCCATAACTTTGGACCCCCTGAACCAAACCTCACCAAACCTGGGTAGTATCATCAGGAGATTCTCCCAAACAATCCCTGAAAGTTTGGTGCTGCTAGCGTAAACAATGCGCCCCCTGCAGTCCAAAAACTGAAAAACACTAAACATGTTTTAAAAACCCACAAACGAAGGGGCGGAGCTTCGGACATGAATGGGGGGGGGTTGAACCCGAGGAACCCCCCCCCCCTTACCTATGTCCTTGGTGAGCAAGGGGAAGTAACATTCTAGCATTCACTCCATACTCTGGTTGCAACAGAAGTGGCATCATCACTCCAGGGAAGCTGATCCTCTCCCCTCCATTTCACCTCCAATTTTCCTACCATTGTCCAGCTGGGCAGTGGGTAATGGTACCGGTAGGAGGGGATGGAAAATCTTCCTCTGCCAGTTGGCAATGGGTAACCATAGGATATGAGCAGTGGTGGGATTCAAATAATTTAACAACCGGTTCCGGTGATGGCATTCAAATAATTTAAAATTAGTACCCAGTTTGTGAGAGGTAAAGTGTATATCAGTGGTGGGATTAAAATAATTTAACAACAGGTTCCGGTGGTAGGATTCAAATAATTTAACAACTGGTTGTTTACAAGCACCATTTTAGCAACTGGTTGTGCCGAAGTGATGCGAACTTGCTGAATCCCACCACTGAATAGGAGTACATCTACTTCTAGGTAAAGATGAAGCTAGCTCACTGTGTATGCACCGGGTCATTACTGGCCCATAACCCCATGAGTAAGTAATGACCAGGTGCATCATGATATTTACTTGGTAGACTATATTTATAGGGTGGTTTGCTGTTGCCTTTCTCAATCATCTACACCAGTGGTGGGATTCAGCAGGGTCACACCACTTCGGCAGAACTGGTGGTTAAAATGGTGCTTGTAAACAACCAGTTGTTAAATTATTTGAATCCTACCACTGGAACCTGTTGTTAAATTATTTGAATCCCACCACTGATATACACTTTACCTCTCACAAACTGGGTACTAATTTTACCAACCTCGGAAGGATGGAAGCCTGAGTCAACCTTGAGTTGGCTATCTGAAACTGACTTTTGTCAGGGTTGAACTCAGGTCATGAGCACTTTGATTTCAGTACTGCAGCTTACCACTCTGCACCATGCGGCTCCTAGATCTCCTTCTAGGCCAGTGGTTGTCAACCTTTTTTCACATGCATACACCTTGGCAACCATTTCCCTAAAAATTGTAACGCCATATGAGCAAACGCATTATGTTTTTGTTTTTTTTGCAAAACATTCTGGCATGTATCCCTGATGGTACATATATCCAAGGTTGAGAACCACTATTCTAGACAATTACAAACACTGAAGATTCCCAACTATGCAGAGAAAACTGTGCACAAGTGGACTCTATGCATGTATTCTAATGAACATGAACTG
The DNA here is from genome assembly GCF_021028975.2 of Sphaerodactylus townsendi. Classification (NCBI taxonomy): domain Eukaryota; kingdom Metazoa; phylum Chordata; class Lepidosauria; order Squamata; family Sphaerodactylidae; genus Sphaerodactylus; species Sphaerodactylus townsendi. The sequence continues at coordinate 64,401,765 of NC_059426.1, forward strand.
GAATGGGAGGGGGGGGGAGAGAGAGAGAGAGAGAGAGAGAGAATTACTTCAGTAACAACTGGACAAAGATCCAGTCATTTGGCCCATCTCAGCCACTAATGTGAGTTTCCCTGACATTTTGTCTTTACCTTACCTGAAAAGGGTGAGGCTTGAAGAGAATGCTAAGTAACAATAAAGAAATCAGAATGAGAGATGCAGTAAACAGGACCTCCAGTGAATACACATGGACAGGCTCTGTTTGAGAGGCCCATTGTCAGGCCCAGAAATATCTCATGTCTCATACTTGAGGGCTGAAATACTTGTTCCTTGTTCCACAGATCAAGTCCCTTGAGCTTTTTTTGTAATATTTTCCAGCCTTTCTAAGGTGTCTGAATTAATGAATAAGAAGAAAGACTGACTCCATGGACCTGGGAGAGATTGGTTACCACTTACATCACTCAATTGATGAGGGTCCAGACAGAGTGGAGTGAAGGAAATTCACAGGGATTAATCAAGCTAGATTGAATTTATAAACAAAGGTGGAAGGAGGGAGAGATCAGGTAACAATTTCCCAAGCATTGCACACTGAGAGACATAAACAGGCACACAAGTCAGGAAAACAACACACAATGGAAGTCTTAAAATCGCCCGTACCCCTGGAGTTCCCTCCTTTACCAACTGAGATGATTTGTTCACTCAGTTTATACAGGACAGAAAGGCAAGCTATAGTCAGTTCTGCTTTTCTGGAGGGCCTTTCAGAACAAAATAGAGGCACCAACATTTGGTATGCCAAGGTACATCACATCTGTGCGTTAGGCAATACTTCGCCTTTTTTGTTCAACCTTCAGGTGATGTGAGATTTCACAAGATTCACTGGTAATTGGTAACACTGCAATCTTTCCACATAGCATGCTTGAAAGTTGAATCTCTCTTTTTCACCATGTTAATGTAAGGAATTCCATAGAAGCAGAAATAAAAGGCTTTTTGGGTGTAAAAGTCCGTTTATTAAGACATCTTAGAAAGCTCCCGCATTTTACACGTGAGTAGCAGAGGCCAAACACTTCCATGAAGCACAGGTTATAACACCATTCACCCCATCCCCCCTCCTGCTTCCCCTTAGGAGCGGAGTCTTCATCTCAACATAAAGATAAAGTCTCCGTGATGAAGCAGCAAGCCCATCGCCCGGGCTGTGGAATGCACTCAAGGTTACTTCACCATCAACACTATTGAATCCTTTACACTCTGCCTCCCTTAAAGAAGACCCCTCCCCCCCAGGTTTATGTCTTTGAAAGCGCGATTGAAAGCAGAAATATGGGGAGTAGGCGTCAATATTTTTTTCGGAATAAACCCATTATTGATTATACCCAGAGGAATATCCACCCAAGAAGCTAAATAATGTGCAAGCGTTTGCGATTAAAGCGAAAGTCCAGGATAGCGTCAATTTAGTAGTGCTTGTGACCATCAATAATAGTGGGTGGGGGCCTCTCTCCGGCCCGGTCGTGCCAGGCATCGGAGGCCGGGGAGCCTCCTTGAGCAAGCTGGAATGGAAGACAGGATGAATGTTACTAAGGGGATTGAAGCCGTCTAAAGGCGGGCAGTAGCATCATTAATCACTTTAGTAATCCTGAAAAGGTCCCCGCAGAATCTTTTGCCAAGTTTGGAAAATTTATGCTGCGTCTCTAAGATTTTTTGTAGATAAATACACCCAAGCGCCCTGCGCAGAGGAAATCCGAGCGGTGTTTATCCAGCTTTACACAGCTTTTGGGAGTCCTTAGCTTGTTGTAAAGCGGTCTGGACCGTTTTTCCATCCCTCGACCAGGGATAAGAAATCCATTGTTGAAGGCTTCTGGAGGGTTCCAAAAGCTACACCCTTGAATTGAGATTTGTAATAACAGCGGCGGGGAAGGAGCGACCGAACACAATTTCAAAGGGGGTTTTCTTTGTACTGCTATGAACCACCGCATTGTTATGGGCGTACTCATAGGCGGAATCGCTTCGCACCAAAGGTATCTTGGTGGTAGTTGGTGTAGCAACGTTAATGCTGCTCTAGGGTTCTGTTAGTTCTCTCATCGCCGTCACTTTGAGCATTGGTAGAGGGCGGTGACGGCCGGGGCGGCCCCCAACAACCCCAAAAACGCCTTCCAGAACTTTTGAAATGAATGGGTGGGGCGTGGTGGGAGACCACCTTAGCAGTGAGAATGGAGGCGGTAAGCATGTTGAATGAACGGTCGTGCCAACTTAGGAGCGGAGGGATGGAAGCACATGTATGGAATAAAATGGGCTGTTTTAGAAAATAAGTCCACCACCACCCGCAAACCATTGTTGCCATGGCTTTTCGGGCAAATCCGTGTCGGCAAATCCATGGAGATGACTTTGAAGTGAGGGAGGCCGCGAGGAGAGGTTTCAACAGTCCATGTAAGGGCTTTCCCGGGATGGTTTTGGCTTCTGCGCAAAACCCGAGCAGCCCTTAATGTATGCCTCAATAATCGCCTTAGCATTGCGGCGCCACCAGAGTATTATTGAGGGCCAAATGCCAGAGTTTTTCAGAAAGCCAAAATGTCCAGCCGAGCGGGCATGGTGGCAAGCCTCAAGAACCTGCTTTGCCCGGAGGGGGGGAGCCGCGTGCCAACATTCCCCCCTCCGGCCAAACTCCATTTTCCAAACGGTATTGGGAGTCACCTTCTTCCGCTGGAGGCTCGTGCAGCCCCGCTTCCTCGAGTTCCCGCAGGAAAGGAGAGACGAGACTTAAAGGAATGGGGGGTGAAGGAGGAGTGGACGTTTGAGATCGGGTGACGTGGCATTTAACTAGGAGGGGGAGAGAACAGTGCGTGGAATGTCTCAAGTAAAAGGCAGCTCCACCCCCCTCCTCGGGTAGGCGCGAGTAGCGAGTCAGCCAGTTTATTGGTTTATCCGGGGAAAAAAAATGGACTGCCAAGGAGAAAGCGAGAAAAGAAATCGGCCCATTGCCGAAGTTGTTTTGCGGACATCTTGAGGGGGGGGTAAAGAGCTGCCAAGGTTTTGTGATCCTACCAAACCTGAAAGGGGTGTTTAGCCCCCCCCTCCGAGAAGCCAGTGGCGCCAAGTGGAGAGTGCTACTGCGCTGGCGCCGGTCTCTTTATCCCCTACAGTCCAGTTGAGTTCAGGCACCAGAGAATTTCTTAGACAAATAAGCTGCGGAACCAGCCTACCATCTTTATTTTTCTGCAACAGGGCTGCGCCAAGTGCTTTGTCCACGAGGCATCCATTAGACCACAAGCTGAGGAGATCTGGGTCAGGGTGCTTTAGGATGGGATTGATTAGTAGCGCGCCAGACTTTAAGAGTTGAAAGGCTGTTTGACACTCCACCGGACCAGGAAAGGGGGGCCCTGGGCTTGGCCGGACAGTGGATCTTTACCCTTGATGCGTAAGAGGTCTGTGAGAGGGAGAGTCAGTTCAACGGAGTGGGGTATAAAGTCACGATAGAAATTATGGAAAACCAAGAAAAAGATTGGAGCTCTTTGCGGTTGGTGGGGGCAGCGAGCCATTTGGAGGACTGCGTCAATCTTAACAGGATCCATTTTCAAGCCCACCAGGCGAGATCCGTAACCCAAATAGTCAATGGAGGTCTGGTGAAAACAGCATTTTGGAGAGTTTGGCAAGAGAGAATTGTCGGAGCAAGCGTTTCAATACCTCTCAGAACCAATGTTTCATGCTCTTGCTATGGTTTGTGAAGTAAATCAAGAAACGTCATCTAGGTATACCACAACTCCCTTGTACAATGAAATCGTAAGGAGAACTTAGGTTGATAAAGGGCCATAAAAGGCCCGGGGGCCCCACTTAACCCGAATGGCATTATCAAGTATTCAAACTGTCCAAGCTTTGTGTTAAGCGCCAGTCAAGTGTTCATAGCCTTCAGCAATTCTGACCCTGTAGTAAAGCTTCTCTTAAGGTCAATTTAGTAAAAATGCGCCCTTTGCCGAGTGCATCTAAAAGGTCCTTGATCACAGGCAAAGGGTATTTATTGTGGACAGACAGACTGCATTGAGACCTCGATAATCTGTGCAAAACCGTAAAGACCCATCTTTCTTTTTTACAAACAAAGCGGGAGCAGCGTGTGTGTGTTTACGGTAGCCCGCCCGTATGAACCCGCTGGCCGAGGTTCTTGTCCAAAGAAGAGCACGGAGTTCCTTCTCCTCATTGGGACTCATGCGATAGGAATTCTACCTTTGGGCGGTTGCGCCCCTGGTTGTACTCGCGATTTTGCAGTCAGTGTCTCTGTGGGGTGGCAACCCCTGATGCGCGATAGCATGCTCCTGAGAAACTCTGGCTAAATCGCCCGTCATACGCAGGTGGGATGCCACTAGGAGAATCCGGGGAGCAATAAGCTGAAGAAGGCCAGGGAGGGGGGGTGTGTGTCAGAAGAAGCTTCCCCCTTCCCTGGGGTTGTTGGGTTTTCCCCCCAATTCATGTGTATGTGTTCACCGCTGAGGGAGGGTCAGTGAATTCTAAAGATCCGTTCTTTCCAAATGAACTTTTGGTTCATGTAACAATAACCATGGCATGCCCAAAACTATGGAGTGTTTGGCCACTGGCGCCAAAATAGAAACTAATTTTCTCCCAATGATTACGGTATAGCGGAACGGAGGAGAACCGGCTGTGTTTTGAACTGGGCCGGTCCTTCGTTCCCGAGGGGGCTGCCGTCCATTTTGAGTGAATGGTATGGGCTTAGCCAGGGGAATTTGGTCCAGACCTATAGCTCCTCTGCCACCTGAGACCGCATTAAACAGTGGGAGCAGCCAGAATCCCACAAGGGCCGAGGCTATAATGCGAGGTGTGTTTAGCGGGGTTGGCCAGAAGCGCTTGGACGGTAATGGGAGCGCTTCGCCTTCACTCACGGCGCGTCAGGAGTCGGGCCCATGTCCGGCATGGGGGCTGAGGAAAAGGCAAACAGCTGCTTCCCCCTCCTCTGGAGTCGCGCTAACCGATGACCGCTTTAGACGAAAGAGCCGTCGGAGCCGGCCCCGATCCTGATGGTGGCTTGGCAGATGGAGTGCGCGTAGCTGGAGCGGTTAGTTTTTTTGTTTCTTGGGACAGTTGGCGGCTAGATGACCACCACCAGCCCTCCGCAGTAAAGAACACAACCCCAGTCGGCGACGGCGTTCAGAGGTGTAGTTTCCGGTAGAGGCGGCTAAGGCTTGGCGTGGAGGGCACAGTGGCGGGTTTTAGGCGTGGGCGGCCTCCGGCTGAGCGATATTCCAAGCGAGGCGCCACCTGGGACTAACTGGATCCAATCTGCAATAGTCACGAGGAACCCGAATTAAAAACACCGTTTCACGCAGCTTGCCGTCCACAGCATCCGAGGCTATTCGCCATTTCATGCGTTCAGGCCACTCAGGAGGAAGTCGAGGCAGCACGCCGCACGCAAATTCACGCGAACCAAATTCTGCTTGAGCGGTTGCCTTGCTGGATAGTTTTGATAGTGCTGGATAGCTGGTGCTCGGCGCCTGAATCTTAGAAGCGCGCTCTTAAGGCTTGGAGGAATCGCGGGCACCCGTGCGCAAGTCTTCGTCTTGCAAATCCAAAAAAGAGTCACGAACCAATCGGCTACTGCCCCATCCAGGACTGAGCTACGATGTCCGATATTTCAGCGCTCAGACCGGTATAAATCATCGCAGATCTTCCAAGTGGGCATTGAGTTACCAAAATGAAGTAGAAAAGGGAAGTTTGGAAGCGGTCCCATCAAAAGCGGAGGGCTGGTATGAAGGGCCGATAGTAGCCCCGTTCCACGGCTCTTAGCGCCTGCTAGAGAGGCGTGATTTAGCCTTGAGGTTGAGCAGGTTGGGCGAAACGCTGTTGTATGCAGAGGCGGAATCGAGGGCGCTGGCGGTGCCGCTGGCGTTTGGGTGGCAGGACCCAATAAGCTGGCCCCCCTGGCGCCGGCGTGAAGTCAGTAACAGCATAAACTCCAACTTAGGGCTTCCTGATCTGCTGCCTCCCTTGGCTCCCTCTCCCAGCGCCGCCAGCTCCCTTTCCTTAGCGGGTCAGTGCATCCTGGATGCGCATGCAGAGCAGCTTTTTCTCGTTCAATTTTAGCCAGTTAAGTCCCGTTTAAGCGAAAACTTCGGTGAGCTCGCGGCGTGCGTCATGAGCCTGAAGCGCTTTCGCGTTGCCGTTGTATAGAAATCGGTCTGGAGTGTTCCAGGACTTTTATCATGGACCGACAGATTCTGGAGCGCCTATTAATGGATGGAGTAGCATCTTTGCTTGCGGTCCAACTCGAGTTGGACTTCTTTGCGTTACCGTTCCCGGTCCGGCTGCGAGTTTTACAGCTCTTGCTGCAACTGTGCGGTTCCTCCTCCCATAGCGGACGTTCCGCGGGTCCATGCTTCTTGGAATATACGCAGTCGCCCCCACTTCTTCATCCCAGGTCTCGCTTCGATGGGAGAGGGAACAGATCCGGCTGGGAGTGCGGCCTTTCTTCGGATTCTTCGTCATCTGGAAGCGAGACATCCAGACGCACCGTATACCGGTGGCTCCAGAGGGGCACCTCCAGGAATGCGATCGCGGCAATCGGGATCAGGGGGGAGTCGGATCGGAAGACGATGCGGATACCCCTCCCAATCCCGGGTTTGAATCCCAGTATCACTTCGGGCGGGCCCCAGTGCTATGCCGCGGTGGTTCGCTTTAGAAGCATCACCAAAATCACGAGTCCAGGAATGCGTTCAATGGATTCCTGGGTTGCCACATGAAAGGTAGTCAGGCCCGTCTCCTCCATGACAGGTTGCATCTGAGGTTTGTAATCCCTGCACGAAAACGGTGAGGAATCCGATCTGGCGCTCGATCCATAGACAAGCGCTAAGCGGCTCATGGAAGTCCCCATGGTGCGTCGTCACGTCCCTCGTTCATGAAGGAGTAAAAGGAAGACTTCGTGTTAACAATCACGAGGGCCGGGAAAAAACCACCACCAGCGAGGCCGGATTCTCCTGCCGGTTCCTCCAGATCCAGAAGGGGAAGGTCGAGGCCCTCTTTGAGGCTACCGCACCTTCTCGCCAGTAACGTCCAACCTCTCCATGTCAAGACACCAGAGGTCCACTGCACTAGGAATATAGATGAATTTCAGATTCCTGCCACAATGTAAGGAATTCCATAGAAGCAGAAATAAAAGGCTTTTTGGGTGTAAAAGTCCGTTTATTAAGACATCTTAGAAAGCTCACGTACACGTAGTGGCAGGAATGACACTTCCCGCCAGAAGCACAGGTTATAACACCATTCACCCCATCCCCCCTCCTGCTTCCCATGGGAACGGAGTCTTCATCTCCCGCGCAAAGATAAAGTCTCCGCCGATGAAGCTGGCCCATCGCCCGGGCTGTGGAATGCACTCAAGGTTACTTCACCATCAACACTATTGAATCCTTTACAGTTAATTTTCTTCCCACTATGCCATAATTTTGCATTGCTGATTTGTTCATAATTTAAACAGAACACTGATTTGAACGTATTTGCATCTGCTGAGTTGGTGTCTTGTGTCAACACTTAGTCAACATGAGCTGCTGTTGGCTTGGGTTACTAGCTCTGGGTGAGGAAACACCAGGAGATTTGGGGGGTGGAATCTGGGATGGGCAGGCTTTGGGGAAGGGAGGAACCTCAGCAAGAATTTCTACAAGGAAACTGATCTTGGTCATCTGGAAATCAGTTTTCAATGAAGATTTTCAAGTGTTCGGTAAGGATCCTTGAAAAACTATGAGTGGTTTCAAGTTGAACATGGAGGTATTTGTCAATTATTAAGGTTTTGCCTTCCATGAATCCCTAGCAACACCGATCTGCCCCATGAGGAATTGGAATGAGACATGCAATTTGTAAGTATTGCTAAATACTGCCCTAAATATGAGCACATCAAGCTGCCTTATACCTAGTCAGACCACTGTTCCATCATGTTCCATCACTGTTCCATCAATATTTTTAAATTTTGTTTGACAGCAACTTTCCAAGTGTCTCAGGTGGAGGTCTTTCACATAATCTCCTGTCTGAGTCTTTTAACTTGATATGCTGGGGATTGCACGGGAGGCCTTCTGCATGCAAGGAAAAAGCTTTATTGCAGAGCCATTAACTACCATTTTGTCTTATGCAATCCTTATTCTCTGTAGAAATGTAGTTTTCTACTGATTGGCATAGGTGTACAAAAGCTTGTTTATCATCTAGCAGTTCCTTCCTTAGTTCAGCCCTTTGCAGAATAGAAAGGAAGGCTGGGTTACTCCTTTCCTGTTATCCACTGCATTTGTTCAAGCATCTTCTATCATATCTCTTGTCACTCTATCTATGTAGGTCTTCTGAAGAAGGAGCATCCATTCTAGCAGTGGTGGAAACTATCCTATGAGAAGAGTGGAATGGGTTCAAAAAGTCGTCTTCCATGGGAATGACAAACATCGTTCTACATGAGCATGCATCCTATATGATTTTGCAAATTCTCAGCTGTCTATTACCCAGACTGTTACTGAAATAGTAGGGTCTGTCCCTTTTAGAGTGGGTAATTAGCAGGACAGGCCTTGCTTTGTGAGAGGGGGCAGCCACAAGATCTTTACTACCTTTGTTTATAATAGGTCTCTCTCCTCAGAAATCAGCAGGAGTCAGAAGTAAAAGTTTAACACCTTTATTTGGAATAGTAAAATAATAACCAGAGGTGGTGAACCAGAGGTCCTCTCCCATAATCCCCCCATAGTTACTTTAAAGAGTCAAACTATACCTACCATTTCAGTCTGGCAGGGGTGTGTTTGGTTGTGGATGTTTCAGCACTAGAAAATGTGCAAGAGGGGAACAAGAGTGTTTCATCTTACCTCATGGCATATAAATTACCCCTTCCCCTTAAGCTCTAAAATGAGCCTGGAGATACTGTCACATCTAGTTGTGGCCTTGGAACTCCAAAGTTACAACACATAGGTCTCTACTCCATGAACAGCTTACCACAGTTTTCTCCTTGTGTCTCAGAAACTTTTTCTGTGAAATTGTTGTACTGCAATGAATTAGCAGAGTAAATAATAGGGCAGAGATGCAAGTGAGTTGTTTTGTATACATTTACTAGATAACAAATGAATTTACATTAAATATAAGAACAGCAAATTCTATGTAAGTGGGAATGGAAGAAATTGATCTGTGTTTTTAATGGTTTAAAATAAGATTTTTCTGTCAGAGGGAGAAAACTAGTGAATAGGTTGCTAATTGATTAAAAATAAAGCTTGTACTGAGGAAAATAGAGCAAGTGATTTTTCTGATTGGCTGTTGCTTTTGAGTGACAGCTGCAAGCACTTGTGAGCTTGCCCAGTATCCCACATTCTGATTGGCTGCTGTTTTTGAGTGGCAGCTTGAATGAACTTCAGGCAAGGAGATCAGCCAGCTGGATGGGAAAAATAAACCGGTCCTGCTCCTGATTTGTTTTTGCATGGCACAGGCACAAGCAGCATCACACCAGGATTTTTTAAAAGAACCTCCAGACTGGTGATTTTTGAAAATCCCAGGCTAAGGTAAATATCGCAGGGGGACACCGGGGCAGACCCTTTGCAGCTTCAGGAGCCCTGCAGAATTCACAGTATATTTTGACTGTGCAAAAAATGGTCTGGGTGTCTGTTCAGTCTTTATGTGCTTTGTCTCTCCTCTTTTGCTAGAAGAAGAAAAGAGAGATCTTTCCAGAAGCTCATGTGATTCCAGGCATGTGACTTCAACAGTTAACTCTTGCTTGACTGAATGAAGCAGACACTTTCAAAATCCTAACAGAAATCGTTCTGCACCCCTCCTTTCCTTGTCATTTTCCCTCTTGTCTCTTCAGTTGCATTTGTTTCACACGCTACTGCTGAAAATATATTATTCCTAATGGTGGTATGGTGTCATCCATGTTGCAGAAGAACAATCGTATCTTTTTTCTTTTGCACAGGTGTTCTAACATTACTGAAAAGTTACATTGATGCAGCAATTAAAAATAAATGTCTCAGCCTCCATTTCTACCATTGAGAACTATTCACACAAAATGGAAACCAAAACACCTCTTGGAGCAGGAACAGAAAAACATAGCCTCTACCCCCCCCCAACATTTCCCCCCAATTAGAACTGCAGCAATACACAATTCTTACTACAGCAGTCCCTTGTAAATTTCCCTTGCTCCTAACTGCAAACAGTGTCTCTTCACCTGGAGATTACCTCCCTAGTTCGATATGTAATTGACAATACTGATCCAATCACTCCTGCTTCTTTCTATCTGTGCCTGAACTTTGATACTGCAAAATCTCAGTTGAATTGACAAAGCTGATTTATTGCCCTGCTTCTTATCTCTGCTGCAATGTTACATTGCTAATTCGATTTGACGAAGAGAAAAAATTCCTTTCAAAAATGGAGGATGAAGGTGAAAATAAAATGGCTGAAGGGGCGGTTGGGCGAGTACACAGGCCATGAGGTTAAAGTCAGTCTGGAACTCCAGCACCCATGGGAAAGACAAGGAGCTCTTCATGATCCTAGACTTTTACTACAGCAAAAGGAATGTCAGTGTAGCACTGATCCGTGCACTCACACCTGAGCTTTATCACTAATCTATCTTCAGAAAAATAAAAAAGGATGGGTGGATGGAGGGATGGAGGGTGGGAGGGGATTGAGGAAATAGCTGACCAGGGGCTGAGGGGGAGGTTGGATGACTGCACAACATAGATAAGGTCCAGGTGTTTGAAGGAGTGGGGAAATAAACACTGATTCAGTATGATTGCACTGTCATAGGGAATTGGCTCAGAAATGGTTCAGGGAAAAACATTGTGATAAAATTGTTTGTAAAAACTGTAGAGCAGAACTGGTTGTGGTAGGTTTTCCGGGCTGTGTGGCCGTGGTCTGGTGGATCTTGTTCCTAATGTTTCGCCTGCATCTGTGGCTGGCATCTTCAGAGGTGTATCACAGAGGGAAGTCTGTTACACACTGTGTCTAGTGAGAAGGGAATATTTAGTGGGATATATGTTATCCATGTCCCAGGGTGGGGAACCAATCAGCAAGTGTTTGGGTGGAACTTGATATGCAAAGATGTGGTTGATAGTAATGTATTGCGGGTGGGATTTTTCAGACCAGAGAGTGATTCACATTTTCATGCCCTGCAGCAGCAGCAGTATTGATGAATGCAAATCCTGTGTTTGGGTGGAATCCATTGTTCATGAACTTAGCATGCCCTTGGGGTTTGCTTTTGGTGTTTTTAAGTACTGGTAGCCAAGAATTCTCAGAGTCTCTTCTTTCCTGTGGAAATTGTCTTGGTGTTTGTGAATTTGCAGTCTGATATAGTAACCTTCTGAATTGTACAGAATTTCAGTGTTTTCAAACAAAATGTTATGTCCAGTTTTATTTAAGACATGTTCTGCAACTGCAGATTTTTCAAGATGGTTAAGCCAAGAGTGTCTTTCATGCTCCTTAATACGAGTCTGAATGCTGCATTTTGTGGTTCCTATCTAGACTTTTCCACAGCTGCATGGTATGTGATACTCCTGCAGAAGTGAGGGGGTCTTTCTTGTCCTTTGCTGAGCGTAGCATCTGCTGTATTTTCCTGGTAGGTTTGAATATGGTTTGTAGGTTATGTTTCTTCACCAGTTTCCCTATTTGATCAGTGATACTATCAACCACATCTTTGCATAGCAAGTTCCACCCGAACACTTACTGACTGGTTCCCCACCCTGGGACATGGACAATATATACCCCACTGAATATTCCCTTCTCACTGGACACAGTGTGTAACAGACTTCCCTCTGTGATACACCTCTGAAGATGCCAGCCACAGATGCAGGTGAAACGTTAGGAACAAGATCTACCAGACCATGGCCACACAGCCCAGAAAACCCACCAGAACCAGTTGAATCCGGCTGTGAAAGCCTTCAACAATAATTGTAGAGCAGAAGTTAGGTGGAGAGGTTTCCAGAACCAAATGGGTCAAAAGATGTGCAGAATTCTAGCAACAAAATGTAGCATCTGGTGGCAGAAAACATTGTCAAAGACTCATATGGAAAAGGCCCTAGCTGAGGAGCTACATTCAACATGGTAGCTCATAGATTAGGCACATGTTAGCCACATGTTATTTTACACAGAATGGCAAAAATCCACCAATTATTTAAAAAGGTATTATTGCAGTTAGTCAAGGTCAGTCCAGTTCACAGGTGAACTAGGATGGGATGATCCATATGCTCAGAGAATAGCTCAGTCCATGCTTTTTGGGCTATCTATAGATCACATAAATATTTCTTGGACACAGCATACATAATATTCTATATGACTGGCTGGAAGAGGGTGGGACTGCAAGACCAAAGCTTGCTCTCATCATCCAAAGCATGTAGCTCTGCATGCCTAGGGGTGGGGGAGACATTATAAATTACTCTTGAGTCTACATAGAACCCTTAAACATGTTTTTGAAAACTAAGGTGGCTAAATCTTTTACTATTTTTAAGCATAGGAGAAAATGATATAATGTTAAAATACTTTTAAAAAATCTGTCCCTGTTTATTTTACTAAAGCTGCAGCAAAATACAGTCCAAATTTAAACATGGCCAGGACTTAGCTCTGCTAAAACCACAGAATCCAGAACTGAATGTTCATAGTGCACCCAGACGGTTTTGAAAAATTCCTTCTGATTGCTACTGTGTATTACAGAGTAAAAGAACATAGGTCTCTTCCCATATCGGCATTCCCTGGCTGGTTATACAATGGTGCTCTGCCCTGCAGCAACGGTATATTTCCTTCGGGGCAGAGTTTTGGTTGCAGATATTCTCACACTTATGGTGTAGCAAATCCCAGAAGCTCCGTGTTCCTGAGAGCAGACGAACTCGATAAACATATCTGACTTTCTTGTTTAGGAGTTCTCAAGACAAATGGCACCAGAACAATCCTATTCTGAGTTACTCTAGTTTTAATTCATTGATTTGTGTGGGCTTAGACTAGAGTCTCCCTGCAAAAATGTTTTCCCCTGGAGCGTAAGTTCACATAAAACTTCTACCCAAATATAAATACTACCTGCTAGTTCTGTTGTTACATTTCATATTTATAATCATCCCTCCAGCAACAGAGCCATTCCCTGAATCCTATATACTTTGCTGCCACTAGTCAATCTCAGCAGACTCTGGGAGTGCTTCGAATACACATGCGTTAGAGTTATGGTAGGATAGAGAGAGTCCTTTCCCTCTTTGAGAATCTTCTTTACTCTAATACTGACTGGATTTTGTTTACAACTGAGGGAACAGGATCACCCACCATGTATTCTGCATGGGTTGCATTTGCACTGTTCCCCTTCATTAAAGTAAACACGATTAAATTTCAGACTTCTTTGCAAAACAGGGTGAAAGAAAAAGCCACACACTTAGATAATTTCCATATAAATCCAGCATGGTCACCGGTCCCAAGCCACATCACCATCCTTGCCACCAGTACCACCCAGCTCCCAAGACAGAGGAGCAGGGAAATTTAATGCGCTTGTTTGATCTGCTGCACAGAGCATGACCAATTATTCATAACCAACCAAAGTCCTGGAACAAGGAAGCTTGGGTCTACATCACGTACGCATCCAACAGCTGAACAGTCTGGGATGCTGTAAAGACAACGGGGAGCACACTTAGAAGGGTTTTTAAAGTTGAATTAACAAGATGAAGTGATTTCCTTAGAAGAGTTGAAGGGGGTGGTTATTATCTGGCAAGGGAACACATGAGAAACAGTTTCAGAGAAGTCCTCCTCTCCTGCTTTCTGCCCACCAAGAAAAATGTCAACACTGGTTATCTAACTAGAACATTCTTTTTTCATAACAGTGAAGAAAGAAAGTGATTGTCTTTTTAAAAAGCCCCGTGGAGGCCACAAAAGATGCATTGTTTCCAAATGAGGTGCTCAGGGGAGGAGCTGGGTGGTTTAGAGGTAGGGGGTTGAATTTATACTATCATTTTGTCTAATTATTCCTGATGTTTTCCTCTTGTCATGTGGGTTACTACAAAGGCCACTGCCAGCTTTCGTCCCTGAAAGCAGACTAAACTGTTATGCGTATGAGGCCTTGAGGTTTGGTTTGGTTTTATCCTCCCCCCCACACCCAAAAGTATACAGCAAATATATCCACAGAGCTCTGAAGGAGGCTCTGACTGACAAGATGCCCCTCATTGTTCAGACAGCCTCTGCGTAAGAACATTTCATCAACTTTGTGGACACTTGGCTAACTCTGTCTTGTTGGACATCACTGGGATGTTGAAATGGATTTTCCAGAAATTTATCATCTGGCAAATGATTCTAATCTGAAATAATTAAGTTTGACATGCAGATTTCCACACACAAATTCAAAATTGTTGAATGTGAGGGAAATATTTTCCTCATATTCCTTTCAGCTACATTGAAACAACTATGGAAACCATGTCAAAATCATTAGCACAACGCCAGTCTTTCTGAAAACATCGCACACTCTTGCTTTCTGTCAATATTAGCAGTTATTACTATGTCAAGAATTAAGAATTAATTCTTCGTCAGAGCCCAAACAGCCTTAGATCTGGCCTTTCAATCTCCAAAATCATTTAATATTAAATGCTGAAAATGAACGTTTACCAATATTTTAAGTATGATAACTTTTCAAAATCTGTGAGTAAGAAATCATTAGATAGTAACATTTGATGGAATCTGAATAGCAGGAAAAACTCACACATGGCAATCATCCAGGTTTTTTTTTTGCAATCTTTGTCAAACCTTTGCAGCAAAGCAAGTTCAGGAAAGATCAAAGAAACAGTAAGGTTCATGAATGTGCAACAATTTTATGGTGAAGTAGGAAACCCCTCCGAACTTCTCAACATCGAACTCAGAGCAAATAATCCATTTGGAAACATTCCTTATTTCGGGGGGGGGGGGGGGATCATTGTTTAAAAACACACAATTTCATTTTTATTGGACCCAAACTTGTAGGAGATTTTGAAAACAACAGTTTCCCTATCTATCTGTTGGAATAGTATACTTTTATCATTCTCTTCCTCCATGGAGCTAGATATCATCTGCAGATGTCTCATGGTACTCCCCCTCCCCCCAATGATGGATACACTTTTTAAAAGTCAGACCTACCAATTTCTGTTAGTGATACATCTATCATTTGTATCATTTGTTGAGATAATCCAGTTTTCCAATGTTGCCAAGTAGGTCTAAACGGCAAGTGTTTTATCTACATCCATGAGTAAATTTGGCTTACTGATATGTCTAGCGAGAGCAAGTACTCGTGACCAAAAAATGTACTGTTCCTCCTCAGGGTTCAATAGTTGCTAGAAGTCAGTCCTCTAATACCTTTATTAAGCATCCTTGAATCTTGGATAAGATGATCCCTCCCGGCCAAGGAGGAAGGGATGTGCATGTAAAGAAACATCAGGTTTGAATTTGAGCTATCGGGAAAGCATATCATGAACTGTAAGGCAATTTGGAAAGGAAGCACCTTGGAGTGCAGGGTCTCTTTCTTTGGGCTGAACCCACACACATGTATGGTGCTTGTTGCACTATAGCAGACATTGCAACTGGACTGCCTTGTGGACACAGGAAAAACTGCTTGCAAGTGACTGCCATAATGAAAAAATGTGTAGGTGCAACCTCTCTCTTTTTGTGTGTGATGTAATGAAGAAGAAGAAGAAGAGGAGGAGGAGGAGGAGGAGTGTGGATTTATACCCCCCTTTCTCTCCTGTAGGAGACTTCAAGGGGCTTACAATCTCCTTGCCCTTCCCCCCTCACAACAAACACCCTGTGAGGTAGGTGGGGCTGAGAGAGCTCCAAAAAGCTGTGACTAGCCCAAGGTCACCCAGCTGGCGTGTGTGGGAGTGCACAGGCTAATCTGAATTCCCCAGGTAGGCCTCCACAGCTCAGGCGGCAGAGCGGGGAATCAAACCTGGTTCCTCCAGATTAGAATGCACCTGCTCTTAACCACTACGCCACTGCTGCTCCCTAGAAACATAGATTCTAGAAACATAGAATCATTGGAAGAGTTGGACAAAACTATAGTTTTGTCTAGTCCAACCCCCTGTTGTATGCAGTATCACCATTCGTGACAAGTGTTCATTCAGCTGCTGCTTAAAGACTCTCAGTGAGGGACAGCTCACCACATCCCTAGGTAGCCAATTACACTATTGAAGAACTCTCACTGTAAATTTTTCCCCATAGGTTCCCAGGTCTCTTTGTGAGCACAAGAGCAAACCTCACTGTTGATAAATAAGTATGACTCAGTTGTTTCTTTTGGTACTGGGATCATTTTATTAATAAAATATGAAATTGTCCTTTATTGAGTCAGAGCCTTGCTGCATCTTGCATAATACTAGTCACTCTGACAGCTGTCAAGTGCATAAAAGCCTGCAAAGCATATTCCCAGCCACAAGCCGCTACACCCCTACCTTACCCCCATTCGCTCTTTGTGAAAATAATTGATAAAGATAATTTTAACACTGCAGTTGGACACTGAAGCAACATGCATCAGAAGCGTAGGAACTACACTGAGTAATTTGGATACCAGCTATATTAGTAAATGTTCATTTTTAGCATTTAATATTAAATGATTTTGGAGATCTAAAGGACAGATCCAAGGCTTTTTGGGCCCTGAAGGAGAATTAATTTTTAATTCTTGACATATCCACTCCATTAGGGTTGGAAGATACTAGCCAGGCAGGCTAGTCGGTGCATGATTTCCCAGTGAAAATACCTGCACTTTTGGAGTCTGAAAATCAAAAGGCATGATGTATCATTCCCCAAATAACAGCTATCAGGGAAGGCTTTAAGGGACATGTGTGGAGGTACCTTTTGGCTATTAACCTACTGTAATATCTAAAAAGGCAAAGTTTGTACATGCATTTGATTTTTGGCACTTGGAAAACCAAATCCTCTTTAATTTCTGTTTCATGAGCCTAAGATTTTTTCTATTAGATATCAATTTTGGATAGAAAAGTTATTAAAGGGAGAAAACAGGAAAAACCTCAACTTACTCTCACTTTACATGTGTGTTTGCATCATTAAGCTTATTGGGAACTCACAAAAGTAATAGGGTCATTATCTTTTATGGACTCGGGAAGTTCATTAAAACTGTCCAAGTCCTGAAAGCCAGAAATGTTCCCTTCTCAGGGGTCTTGGCAGTTCTTGCACAAAGCTAAGCTTGTGTTGGACAAATCGGGTTGTCCTGTTTATGACTGAGGTTTGTATTGATACAAGACAGGGCAAAGCATTTGTGCAAGGTGGCTGCATCATGTTCCATACCCTGAATAACAGCTATCAGGAAAGGCTTTAAGGGACATGTGTGAAGGTACCTTTAGGCTATTAACCTAAAGTCTGAACTGCCTACACTATTGGCATCCTGGCTAGTTCAAGGTAATCAGCAAAGCAAAAAAGGGTTGGGGGGGGGGCTTTCAAAATGGTGCTCAGAGTACCTTTTGCTTCTGATGCTTTTCAGAAAATGTGAAATAGTGCATGTGACCTATAAGCAGAATTCTTAAAAGGAAAATTGTATTTCCTATAAACTAGGCTATATAATAGACTTGAGCACATAGACTTGCGGCGGGTGGGGCATCTCAGTTTCCTCTCCCCACTAGCTCCTCTTTCCTATCAGCCAACCTACTTTTATCCATTCTCCTTTCTTCAGCTGCCCCTCCTTCCTTCCTCCTGGCAGCCTGTCCATGGGAAAACTCTGTACCAGTTTGAGGTGCTGACTTAGCTGGGTCCAGTTGTAATGTGAGAACCCTCAAGAACGTCCAAGGAGCACTTCATTTCTCCGCCCCTGCACTATTTCTTCTTTTCTTCCTCCTAGAAACTCCCATCTTTAACTACATATATTATTTCTATAGTGCATTTGCACAGTGCCTTTCACTAAGGATCCAAGACAGCTTATATTGTTCTTCTCAATTTTATTCTCACAACCCTGGGAGGTAGGTGAGGCTGAAAGTGTATGACTTGCCCTGAGTAAGATTCCATGGCAAAGTGGTGATTTGAACTTGAATCTCTCATATTCTAGTCTGAAACTCTAGCTACTACCCCACATTGGATTTTGTGGGGTGGCTAAGTTGAACAGTAGTTCGAATCTGGGCCTTGGTGAGATATTGAAGTCACAGTGTATCAAGTCACACAGTGGTTCCTGCTAGATGTCATCTTGATGAGTTCTCCCTAAAAATCCAAAACAGTCCCCCGCCTTTTAGTGAAAGAAACCAAGGCTTCAACTGACGGTACTGTTGTTGTTACCTAGCAATTGTGACAGAGAACATTTCTTTTTTAAATATACAGGGGCTGCTTCTATCATTTTGTGTGTGTTTGTGGGAAGGGGGAGGTTCTCCAAATGTTATGTGTTCATGGTTCCACACTCTGGATTTAAATATCCACAGATTTGGACACACTTAGAAATTAGATACATCAACATCATGCATATAATAGAAAATACCAGACCTTAGTTTTATTTGAAATAGCCAAAGGATGTCCTGGACCTGTCTCCGGAAAGATCTTTTTTGGCATCCTATTTTCTGCATTTCAGCTGACCTGAGACAGTGATGTTTGGGATGTGTAAGCACAGTGTGCGTGCTCCAAGCAATGCTCTTGGTCATTCTGTAAAAGACAGCCTTTCTTAATTATCAGTGCTGAAGAAACACTCAGCAAGGTAGCAGGTGTCTGAGGCTGATATCAGTATCACATGAAATTTTAAATCCAAGGCCCTGCCAAATCACAGTTGTTAAAAATCTCATGGCACTTCTGGAAACACAGGGTGTTTATTGTTTATAGTTCCTGGATCCTCATCTGATTTCAATCTAGGCAATTACTATATAACTTGTTTCACATTTCCACATTGTCATGCTTCCTTAGATAGCTACAGAGTTCACATCTGCAGCAGGTAAACCTGTTCTTCTGTAGAAGAACCCAGCTAAGAAATCCATTTACACAATTAAGAACATAAGAACAGCCATGCCAGATCAGATGAAAGTTAATCTAGTCCTGCATCTTGTTTCACACAGTGGATAACCAGGTGCCCCTAGAAAGCCTACAAGCTGGGAATAGAGGGGAAGGCATCTTCCCAGTGGTGTAGTGCCCATGGGGTGGGGGTGCGATGGCCTGGGCGAAGCCATGGCGAAGGCATGGTCAGGCCATGGAGGGGATATGGTGGGGGCATTCCAGGGTGTTCCGGGGCAGGGGTGGGCGGTGCCGTGGCAGGAGCGCAGGGCATGCCCCGGGTGCAGTTTCCCCTTGCCCTGCCTCTGCATCCTCTTTTTGTCCCCCCCCCTCAATACTGAGAAGTACACTGCCTCCAAACACAGGCCTTCCGTTTAATCATCATGGCTAAGAACCATTGGTGGACTTATACCAAAGGAATGTCTTCAATCTCCAGAATATCAGTGGCTGTCACTGCTTTTCAATGTAGATGTCTTCTTGAGGAACCAGATTTGTTCCTTGCCTGATTTGTAACACTTTGCCTGTGGGTGGTGGACTCCCCTCTACTCTGCCACATCCTTAGACATAGGAAAGAAATGTCTGTTTCATTGGACATCTTGAAAAATAATCTATATTCTGGATTGCCTGGATTATATCTGGGCATGAGGTAATGACATCACACCACATATCAGGGCCCAAAGTCCTCAAACTAGTCATTCTTAATCTTTGCACACTTGTGTGAGGTGAGAGTGGGGAGAGCAATCTAGAAAGCTCCATTCATAACATGAAAGATGCAGCCTTGCCTGAGACTAGGGATAATACCATGTCAATCATCCAAAAAAGCTCCAGGATTCCAAGCTTCTCTGAAAACTTGTGTTTATCATAACAGGTTTGGCTGTTTATTATAACAAACACCCCTTGTGTCAAAGACTTGCCAATGTTCCAAAATACCATTTTAACATGATAATCCTTCAATTGTCACAGTTTCATACATAAAAACTGCTTTTCCTTTAAGGCCAACTTTTGCCTAGGCAAATATTGGGGGTTGGGACATGCCTGGGAAGTGTAGTTGGGG
This sequence comes from Sphaerodactylus townsendi, assembly GCF_021028975.2. Classification (NCBI taxonomy): domain Eukaryota; kingdom Metazoa; phylum Chordata; class Lepidosauria; order Squamata; family Sphaerodactylidae; genus Sphaerodactylus; species Sphaerodactylus townsendi. The sequence continues at coordinate 64,421,680 of NC_059426.1, forward strand.
GCAACTTTGGAAGGAAAACATGGGCAAAGAATTAATGTCTGGGTCTTTTTCTTTGCAAGGGTAGTAGCAGCATGGGTAGGGTGATTTCTGTGAGATGATTAAGTCCATTCTTCCATACCTGATTTGGAGCTTCCTCAGATACAATCTGAGCTTTAAAATCCTGGGAAGATTCAGGCGTTTTTCACACGGACCATATGTCCTGGGATAAGGAGGTGAAATATCCCAGTTTGGGCATGACTTCTGCATGGCTTCTGGGCCTAACTTGGGCCTGCCCTGCAAGATTTCCCTTATCCGGTGGCTTTCAAAAATCACTAAATTGGCAGTTCTTTTGAAAAGCCCGCGCCGTTCTCTCCCCCATGCAAGCACCGCGGGAGATGGACCGGTTTATTTTTCCCGCCTCGCTGCCTGAGCTCCCTGTCCCCTAGCTGTGGCCAATCGAAATGTCAGAAAAACGGGACTGTTCATGCATGTACAGAAACATTGCCATGGAAAATGAAACTAAATCGTGGTCATGTTTAATCACCTGGATATTTTCCTCCCAGTCTGAACACGATAACAGGCAGCCGTGCGAAAGTAGAAACCGAGATAGAAAAATCCCGGTATGTATGATCCTGGTTTTCCCCCAGGATATTATGTTCATCTGGGAAATGCCACAGTCTTTCTTAGTTCTGGGACAACACCAGATCTTAGGCACATATCTTGAGACAAAGAATTCTACTCAAACCACATTAATCTGATCGCTTATTACTGTGTCTTTCCTTGATGATATCAGTAGCTCAATTAAATGGTGATTTTTCTAGATCGCAGCTGAGTTTTATTATCTAACTGTAAAACACTTAAAGTTTTCAGGTTACCAGCAAGCAAGGAGATGGACTTTGGAGGGCATTGTCAGGAATAGCCCTTTTGTCGGAAATTTCTCTTGGCAATGTAAGTACAGAAATGACATTATTCTGTTTCTGATGTTGGGCTTTAGTGACATTCATGCATGCAAGTCAGCCTACTGGTTTGCAGCTTGTGAATCACACACAATAATCACTACCCACAAACTGTAACCAACGGAAAAGTGTTCTGCAGAAGCGTGCAATACTCCCTTCCCAAAATTACAAGCTACCTAGTTCTTTTAGGCATAAATAAACAAGAACTTTGTCCCGTCAAAGACTATCTTCTTTCCAAGAGCTTGTTAAGCCATGAGTTGGCTGCCCATCCTATCATCTTAAAGATTCTGTTATGCTCTGGAACTTGGGAAATGGGTTCTTTAAACTTTCACTTCGCAGTGACAGTGTTTACAATCATTTACCCCCCAATTTCATCCCTTCTCCATCGTCTTCGCAACATACTTCTCTTACTAATCAATTAAAAAACCAATCCAGCCTTTGATGCACTAGGGAGTCTTGATAAACCATCAGTCAATTTTAGTCCCTCTAGGCAAAATTAGAAGAGGATGGCTATCGTTGAAAGTCTAATTTCAAATCTATTGTGAAATCATGATTTAGTTGAACTAACCACAATTAACTGATCATCTGAACCTTTACCTCCATACTAATTGTAGTTAGTTCAGATATCTTAAACTAAAATCAGGACATGAAGCTAATTTATTAGCCACAGTTAACCTTGACTATGGTTATGTACAGATAAAATATTCTGACTTAATTTCAGTTAGTTTTCCCACTGATGCTGCACACATACTCTGCTTACAGGGTCACCTGGGCAAGAGTAGCTCCAAAATGAAACTGTTCTTCCCTTCAGCTGGTTGTCATCAGTATCAAGCCTCTCCCTGCCCTTAGCTTTGAGTCTGCCTGGCAACAGACTCTTTTCTCCGTCCCCTACTGCTGTCCCCTTCCATGCGACCCTTTCATGTGTCTCTAGAGATAACTACATCCTTGCCCCCCCCCCAACCCATATCAAACCCTGATTAGTCACCAAGCAGGGGTTGTGGCTAGAGTTGCCAGCTCCAAATTGGGAAATACCTGGGGATTTTTGGGGTGGAGTCTGAGGAAGATAGAGTTTGGGGAGGGAAAGGAAGGGACTTCAGTGGGATATAACGCCATAGAGCCCACCTTCCAGCGTGGTGTAGTGGTTAAGAGCAGGTGGATTCTAATCTGGAGAACCAGGTTTGATTTCCTACTCATCCACCCGAGTGGCAGAGGTTTTTCTGGTGAACCAGATGTATTTCCACACTCCTGCATTCCTGCTGGGTGACCTTGGGCTAGTCACAGTCTCAGCCCCACCTACCTCACAAGATGTCTGTTGTGGGGAGAGGAAGGGAAAGGAGCTTGTAAGTCACCTTGAGTCTCCTTAAAGGAGAGAAAGGTGGGGTATAAATCCAAACTCTTCCTCCTCCTCCTCCTTGGCTGTTTTCTCCAAGTGAACTAGTCTCTATTGCCTGGGGATCAAATATAATAGCAGGAGATTTCCCACCACCACCTGGAGGTTGGCAACCCAATTGTGGCTCAGTGACATATGTCTGTCTGGAAATGGCTGAAGTTGCTTAGAACAAGCTTAACAGCCTTGATATTTGTGGCGGCCAATGATACGGGGAGACCAAATTGGATGTGACATCTGCCGTGAAGTAGGTTCTCATTCCTTGGCCCAACTCACAGACAGATATGGTGTCAGCAAACTAACATACCCAAACATTCTCAGACCAAATTTGGCTGTGGATTGTGATGCAGGAAGAGGACAGATAACAGCCGCATCAAACATACTGTTTTTGTGAATGCTTGGGAATCTTAGTTCCCTGCCATTATATCTGTTTATGAGCCAAGCTGGGGAACCCTGACCTAACTGGGGGTAGATGTAAGGTCTTTTTTGGCCCTGAGATGGTAATGTGGTGTGACTTTGCCACCAGTTGAATGTTGCAAGCCAGGCTGGGATAGTGATTGGCTCCCTGGTGGGATGGTGGGGAAAATACAAGAATGCTGAAGCCAGGATTTGCTGACATAACCCAGGATTCAGTGATTGTGTGCAGTCTGAATCCTGTTTTCATTAATTAACCACAGCTAAAATAAACCATAGGTTCACATTACAAATGAACTGAGCCAATGCTTTGCTTTCTATTGTTTTAATTTGCTATAAGGAAAATTAAAGTTTTATCTCTTTTTGGAGCTCATTGTACATTAATCATGAACCTAGTATATTTGCAAATGGACACTGGAGTGTCTATTTAATTCAGCATAAACAAACTGATTTTTCTGGCCTATGTACTGTCCAAATAAACACCTTGCCAAGCTTGACATTGTCAGCAAATATTGAAATCTGGAGGCCTTTGACCTTCAGTTTCAATAATGTACTTTGTCTGAAGGCAGAAGGCATGGTAGGGAGGCCCCGACTGGCACAAACTATGGTCAGTTATGAGACTATGGTCAATTATGAGACCTGTGAATCTTGAGGAATTGCAGAAGGACTCCAAAGTGTTTAGAATCCAATTTAAAATCAGCCCATTTTTCAGACCTCAAGAATCTAGAGATTAGCTCCATATTCTAGTGCCATCTTAGTAGTATGGCACAATGATCTGCATTACACAGAGGAGGCACCATGTGAAGGCTATTATTGCAAGCAGTTTCTGTGATTATTCACATTCTACTTTTTCAGGCAGAAAAATTATCTGACCCAACATATGTACGTTACAGACTACGGCGCTACTGTTGAACACTTTCTAATATCTGCCGGTCTCATAGAGATCACTCATGTTTGCTGCACATGTGCATTGAAATTTTCAGATCTCTTACTTTTATAGGACAGAATATAATCAGTTCCTGGTCACAATATTACCAAAATGTCCCCTATTTTTGAAATACTAGTCTAGCAACCATAGCTGAACAGCACTGAACCATTTTGTGTGTAAAAGCTGAAGACAAACTGGAGGGAATTCAGAAGAAAATAACTAAGGATTTATGCTCTTGAATGAAGTTTCTCCAGCCTGCAGAAAGACTGATTTATGACTATTAGTAGTGACTACGCAGCCATGGAGCCCTAGAACTCATCCAGATATGTGAAAGGACAAACTACCCAAAAAAGATGATCATCATATTGATTTTTCCAAGGCCTTGGTTATGGAGGAAATGTCCATCAATCTAAATGGACACAGCTATAGCCATCCAATATCCTGATTCTCAAATAGAAAGAGATATTTATTAATCAGATGTAAGATGTTCTTGGCTACAGCCATGATATGTTTAAGGCCTGGTCTCAGCAATTTCTAGTCCCATTCATTTCCAAGCAATTTAAGGGAGACTAAATTTTGCTGGAGGAAAGAAAAAACAGTGTAAGGCAGATTCCGCACAGGTTGAAAACAGCTGTGTGAGGATGGTAAAAACACCGTTTTGGGGAGAACTTCACACAGTCACCACTGCTGAAGTGAAACTACAATGTCCTATTTTCCCCAAACTGGTGTATATGTGACTTGCTAAATGAGCGAGCCTTTTAAAAAACGCCGTTCTGCAACTGATGCCGAGCAAACGGCCGGGCAGGAGGCATTTCTGCTCTGGCTGCTCTTGTGTTTTTAAAAAAATTCTGGCTCACTTCCGCATAGCCATGCAGGTGCACAGGTTTGTATCAGGGTCTCAAGGGATGTCAGCATGGCTGTGCGGGTTCATGTGTGCATTCCTGCATAGCTACGGGTAGCTATGCAGGAATGGGTGGCCAACAAAAAACCCCACCATGCCTCCATGCGAAGTCTCGCAGCGCTGCTGAATCACTTGCTGTCAATGGGACGTCCGGCCATGCGAATGGATCAGTGCTGCACGGTTGTCATTTTCACCGTTTGTACAGCGCTGTTTTCGACCCGTGCAGAATCTGCCAAAGTTCCAAATCCACAGTAATTTTTTTAATTGCACTTTTGGTTTTTTTACAGGCTTTTATGTTTTAATACAAGCCACTTCGAGGGCCATTTGGTAGATGAGCACACACATACATTTGTGCTTAAAATACACAAAACATATATGTACACACACACATGAAACAAGAATATACATGTTCATTGGTGACAGGAAGGAATGGCAGGCAGCTTCTCAGGGGGGTTATTTTGAGAAATTAGTCTCAATAAGAAGGCTGTGAGCTCACATAGTTGAACTCTTCTTTTAAGACTTGTATGTATGTCTGCTGAGAACACTAAATAGGAGATAGGAGGTGGAGATAAGAGGCCGGGTGGTGTGGTGTGGTGGTGGTAGTGAGCATGTGTACTGCATGCTCGGGCAGGGGCTGCGGGGAGCTCACACCCCCTGGCAACAAGGGGGATTTATCCAGAAGCCAGCGCCCAGATGGCTTCCACTATCTTGCTGCTCTAAGTGTTGATTTTTCCCCCATGCATCAGGCTGGGGGAAGAATATTACTGGGAGACTGTAGATGTGCTGCACGGTGCCGGATCTGTCCCCTATGCTGCTCCTCTGCTTCCTTCAGCCAGCATACCAATGAACAGACAGTGGCCAAATTTTATTCCACACAAAGTGGTTGTCTGTGGGGTCTTTTCTGCACCCTTGAGCTCGTTCTCCCCTCCTCAGGCAGCAAGACTCCAGCATTAGACCAGAATTGATTTACCTACATGCCATAGAGCTACCTAAGTATTTGCTTTTTTCTCTCCTCCATGCTCTATCTGAAAAGGCCATTTCACACATTACAACTTTCAGGGGTACATCCTAAGACACAAAGCAGAAGTTCAAATTTTCATTGAAGCTGTAGGCATTTTGAAATGTTGAACCGGGGAGTGACTGCAACCACAAAATGTTTCCAAGCCAAGCATCCTCCTATCATGTAGAGACCTGCTTCTGAATGAATGCTGTCTGCTATCTGACATGTGAATGGCTCATAAGAGGCTCACTGATGTAGCACTATTGACTGTAACCCTTTGATGAAGTAGTTTTAAATGCAGGAATCGAGCACAAAATCTATGACTAGGCAAAGTGCTGGTGGTTGGGAGCAAGTGACTGTTTTAGAAGAGTGCGTTTACTTTTTACAATATTTTGAAACTCATATGTCACTTAGTGATGATGTATCTAAATTCTAATCATCTTCCACAGATATCTGGCACATTTCAAGATTTTCTTCTGGTAGTAATAGGGACTATCTGAAAACTGACTTTTTGTTTGTTTTTTCTTAATTCAGGCCAAATGACATTAAATGCAGGTGCTTGTAACATTCTCCAGACATTTTTAAACAGTAAATGAAGCATATGGAGGGGTAATGGGACTGAAGCAGCAGCTTGCAGGATTGGTGTGCTTATGTGTGTTTAACCCTTTTGATATCACCCATTTCTCTGCTCCACATTGCTTTCAAGTGGATCAATCCGGCATCTGCTGTTGTGGTTCTGTCCTTCCACAGAATTTATAAAACAGAAGTGTTCTCAGCCAGCAATTTTTATAAAGGGAATAAGGCAGTAGTTGTGGGGAATTTTTATGACTTTGTACGCTGCTACTGTTTTTAAGGTTTGTAATTGTGTTTTAAATGATTGCTGAGTATTATGTGTCGTGTTGTAAACCGCCTAGAGCCCTCTGGAAATGAGGTGGTCTACGAAATCTAAATAAATAATAATAATGATAATAATATTTATTGTATACATTACAATGGAATAATCTTTTCCACGACCAATATCTGTCTGTGTCTGTGTAGTCTCATGGGGTAGAATCCCTGCTCCCTAGTTCTGTTTGTTAGGATTGTGCACTGCATGAACTCCCTTGTCCTGAAACCACTTGCTTGCCATCTTCTTGGTAACACAGAGATGAATCATCTCTGCTCTGTAAGAGGAGGAACCTGAGTGAGCACTTATTTCTGATTTGCAAGGAAAAGGGAACATCATGATAGTAAATGGAATTGTTCAGGAGGATACTTCCACAAGATACAAGGACTGGAGTCTAAGGCACTATTTTATTGGCATTTTCTGTTTTTACTGCATTTCTTTCTAATTGCTGTAGTCCAAATTTTGTATTTATTTTGCCTTGCTGGTTTTATTGCATTGTTTACTTAATTGTGCAGTACAGCCTTACTACAGTATTTATGTCTGATAGTATTCCTATTGCATTGCTAAATTTTGTAATCTATCTTGAGTCTCAGGGAGAAGGGGGGCAATAAATAAAACAAACTAATCAATAAATCCTAGTAGATGTCAAGGGATGTCATGTTGGAGATGGAGCAAATTTGTTTTCTGCTGCTCCAGAGGCCAGGACAAGGAGTAATGGATTCTAAGTACAGGAAAAGAGATTCCACCTAACCATCAGTAAGAATTCCCTGACAGTAAGAGCTGTTTGACAGTGGAATACACTCTTGGACGGTGGTGGAATCTCCTTCTTTGAAGGTTTTTAAACAGAAGCTGGATGGGCATCTGTCAAGGGTGCTTTGATTGTGTATTCCTGCATGGCAGGGGGTTGGACTTGTGTGGTCTCTTCCAACTCTGTGATTCTATAGGAGTACTAGATGTTGACCATCAAATTTTTGGAACTCTGTGGCAAGAAATCATTTGGGTTTAAACTTTTGGAGTGAGGAAATGGCAGAAAGACAAAGGGTTAAACACCCCCTACTTTGCTTCTCCAGTGCATCATTCTCTGGAAGGAGCTTTTTCTGTTTTAAAATTATCATCTGAGGCATGTTACATACATTTGCTTAATATGTATAACACAGTCTTCAAAAAGCCCATTTTATAACATTGCTCTTCACTGGATTTTCATTCAAATCAGGGGAAAAGTTTTTCTGCAGAGCTCATGTATGTGCTAATGCATTGTATACAAATTCACATATACATGACACACAGAGTTGTCCCTGTCCATCCATGAGCAATATTGAATCATCAGCCCATTATGCAAGCAGTTCTTTTCCCATGACTCTCTTCTTCACAGTGGGATTTCCCCATGTTTTTCTGTCCTCACCAAATTATCCTGCTATGAAGTGTCCCAAGCCAATCTACCATTTTACCCACCTGCTGGTCCATTCTCTCCACACAACCTCCATCTGGAGAGGTTGCCTTCTGCCTTGCCCCCCCCCCTCCCCGTCTGTGGTCTAGGTTTAGGATTCTGCATGAATATCCCTAATGGGCTGGGAATTATGCAAGTCTATGGATGCTACATGCAGGATTCTCTGTAACTGTTGGGGCTATAAATGAGCAGACCTAAAATTAAACTTCAGTCACTTCAGTCAGATGATCCAAAAGAGAAGTAAACCAGGCATACTTGCATTGAGAGACTGGAGACAAGCAGGAGAGACTGGAGACAGGCAGGAGCCATCACAGGCACATTTAACCTGGCATGTGCCAAGGTAGACAAGGCTAGCACAAACTAACAGGGCTGTTGATCCCACAACAGTCGGAGCCAAAATAAGGTGCTTTATAGCAGCTAGTGCCACACCTGCAGCTATAACAGTGGCTTGACGTTTGCAGGCATTTGCAGATGGCAGTCTACAAAGCCTCACAATGAATCTGAGTTTGTGATGCTTCATATGCAGAGGAGAGGCCCCAAGGAGCCAAATGTGAACTCTGCTGTCTGAGCATTCTGCCTGGCATTCTTACTTCTCCACTTCGGGAGTTCTGGGGACAACTGTGGGATCCCTGGCAATAAGTAGATCTCTGTTGTGGGTTCCTCAGCAGCCCCATCTCTGACTCCATTCTCTAACTCATGGGCTATCTGGGCTTATGATCCAGCAGCTGTGACTTGTTGTTTATCTTCTGATGGATGTTGGGAGCTGGAAGTTGCTCAGATTTCAAACTCTTTGCATTTAGTGTCCACAGCATTTTCATTTTCTGAGAAGGACGCATCAGACCCAGCTCTGCCACTAAGGCCTGGTTTGATTGTAGTTTATTTTATACTGCTATCTGTACACAGCCCTGCTTGCTGCCTATGTGACTGTTGGACTGGTAGATATATGGCTTTTCTGCACTGGATTTTTTTTCTTTAGCTTGGCATCTTAACTGCATCAGCTTTTCCCTTCCCTTATACAAAGTGTGGTTTACAAAGATGGTCTGAAAAAACAAGGGGAAAACTCACAACTAGGAGACCATTGACCAGCAAATTATACTGTGTAAAGAAGAGGAAAGCCCAATGCAGCTAAGAAGCCAAGCTGGAGCAAAAACCTGGCATGGAAAAGCCAATAGAATTGTGCATATATGTAGCACACCGACTGAATTATATGTAGAAATGTTATGCAGCTGACAACCTAATGTCAATTCTGGTAGATAAGTTGAGTCATATATTTAAATAGGATTTTTTTTTTAAAAAAAAGATGCACATTGTCTTTCTTCTAGCTTTGTGTATCTGAACATGGGCAAGGAAAGCTTTTATTTCAGGGTTGGGGAAGAAGGTTTGTGTGAAAAGACTTGGCTTTTCCCAAACATTCAAGGACTCGGTCAAGGCCGAGTTGCTGCACATAGCATTGGGCTTTTTTTGTCAGCCCTCTGAAGTGTTGTGATTTAAAGGAATAACACAGGGCACATATGCCTATAAATGGAAACTGAATTTGTACGGACTAAGGCTGGCCTCTGCCAATGCAAACAAGTGCAAGGCAGCTGGGCTCAAAGCAATAGGAGCCGAGGGAAGTCCAAGTCCATTGAATCATAGCTTCACTTTAGTTTTAACAGCATTTGAAAGCTGCATAAACAACAGTCCTCTTATTAATAACAAAGCCATCCTGGAAGTATAAAAATCTTCTGGGAAGCCCATCCTTTCCGATAGGGGAAAAGAGACTGGCCTCAGTTAGGTTTCAAACCTACAGGGCAGTTAAAACATAGCTATCATAGAGAGTCATCAACCTAGCCTACATTTTCTGTGGTAGAGTTCCTGTCTGGTAGTTTAGTCAGTGTGATTTAGTTGCTAGAGTGCCAAACTAGGTTCCAGGAGATTCAAGCTGAAATCCCTACCCAGCCATGCAGCTTTTTAGTTAGGGTTGACAACGTTGGTTCATCAAATTTGTGGAGATTTGGGGAGAGAACTCAGCAAGATGCAATGCAAAAGAATCTGCACTCCAGTGTAATCATTTTCTCCAGATGAACTGGACTCCATAGTCTGAAGATCAGTTGTAATTCCAGATCTCCATACTCCATCTGGAGGTTGACAACCTAATTTTAGTTTTTGTACTCACCCACCCTGCCACCCCCACCCTGCCACCCCTAGCTGATCCTACGGCACAGGTTTGTTGTCAGGAGAAAATCCAGGGAGCTGACCTTGAAGGAAAGTCAGGATAATAATGCATTGATAGGTGAATTTAGAATTGTTCATTCTGTTTTTACTGTAGTGATGAGAAGACTGGTTAAACCACACTGTGATGTCAGTGTTCAAACAGTGAAGTAAATAATAGCATGGACCTGATATTTTACATGGTGTGATGGAAGTTTGGTAAAATATTAGTATTTAAATACTTCAGACAAATTTTATGGCACTGTTTCTCACCATTGTACACATTGGAGCATTAGAGGAAGACTGGGCCAGGTCTGTTGGATTCCTCCCTGTGAGATGTGGAAGAGTCTTACATTCATGGTAAAAGCTATGCATATTCTTCTGTGCCTGGAGATCTGAGGACAGAACCTGAAAAGGGTGGAATTTGAGGAAGGGATGGGCAAATGCAGAGTATCCTACCATAGAGTCCACCCTATGAAATTGCCATTTTCCCCAGGGAAACAGATCTCTGGAGATCAGTTGCAATTCTGTGAGAACTTCAGATCTCACCTAAAGAGCTCCACCAAGGGGGGAGGGGTTTCCCAGAGTTTTGGAATAATTTTTATTTTAATTATTTTCAATGCTTTCATCCAGGAACTCAATAGAAAAGAAAAAAAAAGATGCTCACAGCATTGCTGGTGGTAAGCACCCAAACCCACAAAAAATGGAGGTTTTTTTGTAATTTCCAAGTGTTTTGGATTTGTGTTACCATTCTGGAAAAGCTTAATAATGAATTCTGTAATGCACACTCCTAGGTACTACTGGCTTCCCTGTTGTGCTTTATGTCTTTCCAGAATTGGGGTTTCCTGGTCAGGTTTCATTTGAGCTTGCTTGAATGAGCAAGCAGTTATGGCACCGAGGAGTGCTGCAACTCACCCTCTGCTTTTCTGTGCATGTGAAGTAGCTGTTGTTGACCTTAGCAACCATGGTCATTTGGTGGGTAAGTGAGCACCCTAATGGCATCAAAGAACTTCCACCACCAGTTACTTTCTGCTTCTTTCTGAGTGAGAGTCAAATGGGGTGATGGAGTATAAGGTGTCCACAGGGTCGTTAGGAAGTATCTTGCTCTACCAAACCTGGAGGCATTTCATGCATGCCACTTCGTAACGGCTTCATGCCAGTCAATAATTAAATGTGACACCTTTCTTCCCTGTTATGGAGATGTAGTGGGTGGGGAAGGAAATTTAAAGTTGTTTTTTCCCAAAAAATGTACTAAAATGCAGAAGCCCTACCAGAAAAATAGAATTAATTTCCACAGCTGTGTCAGTGTTCCATTCCTCATTGTCCAGAGCTGATGCCAGGCCTGAACTTGCCCAGACCCCTGTCAGCCATGGCAAGGCTATGGTCACAATCAGACTGGCAGGCATTCAACTGAAGTCAGGAAGAGCACCACCAGTTCAGCTGCTGACTGGGAAGGCTAGCAGCTGCAGAGGATGGGAGTCAGCCTGGGTTCATCCCCAAAAGGCTGATGATGTCATCAACCAACAACAGCTTAACAATGCTTGGTCCAGCCAGAAGCAAGCTCCAGCAGCCTCCAAGTTTGCCAGGCAAATAGAACCCATCTTTGGGGGGCGCAACAGCCTTTTCCATGCACCCAAAAACAGCCCAGCTGCCCAGGCTGGGGCAGGATGAGCTTTGGGTTGAGGTGGTGACATCCTCAGCCATTGGACAGAAGGGAGAAATCAGGGGGAGGGGAAGGAATTTAGAAGCAGGCATCAGGCAAAAAGTGGTGCCAGAGCCTGATAAGCAGTACCTGGTTTGGAACTGGAGAAAGGTATGGGTGGGGCAGGCATCCTTCATAGAGAAACTCCTGGGACAGGCCAGGGAAGAAAGACGGAGAGCAGTTTAAGGAAGGCAAGGAGCTTAAGGCTCTACAGACTCCTCTGCCTTCTATTCTGAGGCCTGGAGGAGTTGTCCCTAGCACAGGCCAACATGGTTGAAGGCATGAGGGAGGAACATCACATTTATATTCTTGTACTGTTGACCATGGACCTTCTATCTTACGGCTGCTTATGGCTGTTCCTTAGCCAATAAATCAGTTCCTTCTTTGAAGTTCTTCCCCAGAGCACTGAAATTTCTGAAATAAACTTCAGCCCTGATTCAAATGTTACATCCCAATTTGACAAAAGTGATTTTCCCTTTTCCAAGGAGCAAGAAAAAAGGCTACTAGATTTGGTTGGTGTGGGTTTTCTGGACTGTGTGACCATGATCTGGTGAGCTGGTAGATCTTGTTCCTAACATTTTGCCTTCATCTGTGGCTGGCATCTTCAGAGGTGTATCACAGAGAGAAGTCTGTTACACGCTGTGTCTTCTGAGAAGGGAAACTTAGTGAGGTATATGTTGTCAATGTCCCAGGGTGGGGAACCAATCAGTAAGTATTTGGGTGGAACTTGCTATGCGGTGTGATTGTTGTTGACTGCATTGTACTGCGGGTGAGGTTTTCCAGTCCAGTCCAGTTCACATTTGCATTCCCTGCAGCAGCAACAGTCTTAGTTAATGCAAACCCTGTCCATGAAACCTGTCCATGAACCCAGCATGCCCTTGGCCTTTGATTCTGGTGTTTTTAAGTACTGGTAGCCAAGCTTTGTTAATTCTCAGAGTCTCTTCTTTCTTGTTGAAGTTTTTTTGGTGCTTGTGGATTTCAATGGCCTCCCTATGTAGTCTGACATAGTAACCTTCCGAGTCCAGAATTTCAGTGTTTTGAAATAAAATGTTATGTCCAGTTTTGTTTTAGAGCATGTTCTGCTACTGCAGATTTTTCAGGATAGTTAAGCCGACAGTGTCTTTCGTGCTCCTTAATATGAGTCTGAATACTGTGTTTTGTAATTCCAATGTAGACCTTTCCACTGCTGCAGGGTTTGCGATAGACTCCTGCAGAAGTGAGGGGGTCTCTCTTGTCCTTTGCTGAGCATAGTATCTGCTATATTTTTCTGGTTGGTTTGAAAAAAAATTTTAGGTTATGTTTTTTCATCAGTTTCCCTATTTGATCTGTGATTCCCTTGATGCATGGTAGAAATATTTTTCCTGTGGGGGACTGTTTCTCCTCAGTCCTCTGGGTTTCTCTTGGTCTTAAAGAGAACTGCTAGATTTGTTGATAACACCATTCTCACTGTCAGTAGTTCTCTGTATGAAGTTTCCCTCTCTATGCTGCAGGGAAACATAGGTGTTACTGACTGATAGCTCCTTTGCAATGTAAGCATTTGTTGTTGTTGTGTTAGAAACTTCTCATCTCCAGCTTAATTTTATTGGCTGACACTTGTAGCTTGGCTGACCAAGTCGCTGGTGTCGCGGGCCTGGTCAGAAATAAAGATTTGCGTGTAAAATACATTAGGCAGAAATTTCAAAACCCAGCAAGTGTTTCTAAGTCATTCTCACCTTTAAAGTCATACTGAGATAGTTTGAAAATTCATTATTTTCAGAGGAAGATATTTCAGAATCCTGAAAATCAAGCCTGGTAATATGTACCAAGAAGGATTCCCACAACTGTTAATAATTTTTACAAACCTTACTGATGTGCGGTCACTATTTCTGAAAAAGGAAAAAGAAGGGCAAAATAATTAATGAAGGGTAAAATAATTAATGAAATTAATTCAAATGAAATAATCTGGTTAGATCTGTACCACATTTTTGTGAGGTCTAACCCTGAATGGAGAGGTGAAAACAAAGAACACATGCTCTTTACTTAAGCAACTGGGGTGGGGTGGGGGAAGGGCACATTCTTCTCCTGAGCTATGTTGGGGATTTTGTGGTCCCTCAGTACTTCACAACAAGATTTCAACTCAGTACAGCTCTAATCATATTTCTAGTACCATCCTATGCAGAGTTATTCCAGTCTAAATTTCATTGATTCCAGTCTAAATTTCATTGATTTTAGGCTGGAGCTGTACTTAGACTGGAGCTGACTCCTCTTGGGACTGCACTGCTAGTTATGAATGTGAGGGGACAACGTGAATGGAGACATTAGATATGCATCCAGACTCATATTTCCATCTATATTCTGCCCAAACTAGTCAACTACATATGACTAGATCAGGATGAAGGAATATCAGCCCACTTGCCTTGGCAACAAAGCTCTTCAGCTGATTGTGATCAATGGGTACATACAAATCTCCATAAAGGAGTGAGGGTACTTCACAGATAGTCAACCTTTTTTCAAAGGCCCACCAGTTTTGGCTTAGCACTTGTTCTGACACACACGAATTCTGGTTAATTGAGCTAATGAATAAAGCACTAATGATCTCTAGTGGCAATTCAGAGTCTCGCAATACACACAATATTTTCTGGCTAACTCATCTACAGTGCATAATTTGATTTCCACTTGAGGCTTCTGGATTCCGAACCATTGGCTTATATTATTAAGTTACAGCTAACTGAACGGGATGTTTTTCCTACAGCAGGGGGAAAGGACTTTGCGGTTCTGATGTTACTGTGACCTGAATTTTGGGTAGGAACATGTCTTCTATAAAAACAACCTTTTCATCTTCTGTTTAGTCAGCACTGGCTTTGCCATCATGTGTCCTGGGGCTCTGTTTTTATGCAGTGTCTGCCAGTGCCATGGCCCTTTCCATAACACTGTGTTTGAGGAGCCAACATCTTGGCACAGCTTAAGCTCCGAGCCCTCAAATGAAATCCTTTCCCAGAAAAATTCTGCCATTTGTCTCAAGTGTGACTCTCAAGAATTCTTTTCTTTGAGAGACAACTGTAACCTCTGTCACAATTTTAGTTGAATTTGGGGAGTATGTTCCTCAGTTATTCTTTTTGGGATAGAGTCCACACCACCTGGAGTCCATTTCCAATTCAAAGTGAATTTGGATAAAATCCCTAGACAAAGCAGGAACTGCAGAGTGTAGAGTGGCCTCTGGGCCCTGGAATAGTAATGACTCACACTGTAACAGACTTCCCTCTGTGATACACCTCTGAAGATGTCAGCCACAGATGCAGGCGAAACGTTAGGAACAAGATCCACCAGACCATGGCCACACAGCCCGGAAAACCCACCAGAACCAATCGTAAAGTGGATTGAAAGTGCATTATTGTGCATGTGCGGAAGGGGTCGAAGCTTCTCTTTGACCCATGACTTTCTCTTGCACACACATGGTGCACGATATCTACTACATTTCTTTTTGTATCTTCTCCTTCGTTTCCTGGAGAAACATAAGATACTTGACAAAAGTGTTGCTTTTGCTGAATGTGGTATTTGCAAACATTATGGTCTCTGTTCCCATGCCTTTAACAGCCTAATGCTCAGAAAGAATCAAAGGCCCCTTCCACACATGCACAATAATGCACTTTCAACGCACTTTGCAGCTGGATTTTACTGTGCAGAATAGCAAAATCCACTTGCAAACAATTGTGAAAGAGGATTGAAAGTGCATTATTCTGCGTGTGCTGAAGGGACCTTAGACAGCTTTCCTGGCATGGAGAACACTGATAAGAAAAGCTTATCTTGCTTGTTTTCTGTATGTCTAGCTGGTACTAAGTGCACAGGAATAAGTCCCATTAAAATTTGATGGCAGTCCTATTGTTCATTCAGATTCTCCCGTGCCCAGTCTGAATTCTGAATGCACATCTGTTCAAAGAAGATGGTAAGGGTCATCCACAGTGAGGCTCAGGAAGCCAGTTTTCACAGATGGAAAAACAGGATAGTTAGCCGCTGAGGAGTGCGGGTACAGATGGTTATCCATATGGGGGCTTATCATGTGGCAGTATCAGAGGATGTTTAATACAAGGAGGTAGGGGAGCGGTTGTCTATCAAAAGGATGCGGGATGCTTTGAAGTATGTCTGCAATTTGGCTGCTGCCCAGCAGATTGTGAGTAGTATTTTGCATTAAGTTGGAGGAGCAGGGAAGATGAAGTACACCATAAAATAGGAAATAGTTTAGGATGGCACAGCCCACAGCAAATTGAATGATGTGCAAAATTGGATAGCCGGATATAATAAAACAAAGGAAGTCTTCTGCCAAGCGGAAGAGTGATCTGAACCTAAGCATGGGGCCAAATAAAAAGTTACAACACAACCATATGTAATGTTAGCCCAACTGTTCCTTTCTCCTTGAAAAGTCCCCTTCGGAAAAGAGAACAGGGAGTGAGTGAGTGAGTAATCCTCTTGCCTGCCTGTTCTCCTATCAGTGCCCCCCTCCCTTTAGTACCCAGGCACTGAACTGCTTTTTTCTAAACAGTGTTCCAAACATGCGTTTATCACAGACATCTTAGGTCGTTTCCCCACTTAAAAAAAGGAGATACGCACTGGGTTTGTTTGCTGCGGGACCTTTTGGGTGCGGGTTCATGGTCCCCACCGCAGCTTCTGCCCCTCAAACAATGCTCAGGCAGCAGCCACCCAGGATTCCCCATTCTGAGGCTGTGGAATGTGTGTTAAGCTCAGGGGCTATCCTGATTGGCTGCTGCTGCTGGGCGGGACTAAAGGGGAACGGAGAACACTCTGCGCAGGGGCTGAAACAGGTCCTCTCAACACAGTCCTCTCCCCTCTCCAAAAAAATGAGGGGGAGCGTGATTGCTCTCAGGTTTGTTACAAAGGTAGCATCAATGAAGCAGGACTAGTTCCCAGGGCTGAAGAAAAGCGCACCCCCAAACCCTGTCCCCTCTTAAGTGAGAACTCCGGTGTGTGTGTTGGGGGGGGGGATTCAACCATCTCTAATGGAGTTTATTGGTGAAAAGAAGGGCTGCACAAAGCCCCCCCCCCCAGCCATGAATCATTCATGGGAAATAAACCAAAGATAAAAGAGGTCCGGACAATGTAGGTGCTCCAAATGCGTGTGGGGGCCCTCTTCACGTCCGCCGTCTTCCCCCGCCAGCCTGGAGGGCTGCCACGCTGTGCACCCCTTTCGAGGTGTGGGCCTGAGCAGAAGGCCCGGCGCACGGCCTGTCTTCATGGCGCATTAGGATTTCTATGGCAAGGGGCGAGCGGGGCTTTCCCCAGCTGAATGAGGCTCAGAGGAGGGGGGCCCAGCTGGGCACCCAGTGGGCCCCCTTCAAAGACTCCGCCTCCTCCAGGCAGCATGACAAAGAGAAGGAAAATAAACAACCCCCCACCCCTGGGGCTCTCAAAAAAAGGGGGAGACACCTTTAAATCAGCCATGATCCACTTTTGTCTTCGCTATCGGTGGGAGTGGGGGTCTAGTGAAGGGGTGTCCATGGCACAGGGCGAGTTGGCTGGGGGAGGGGGGTGGATCAATCAGGCCAGAATCAATCTGACCCGATTGATTCTCTTTCCTGCAACCCGACGCCTGTTGCCCATTTGATCTCACGATCCTCAGCGGTAAACTTTCTGAGTAGGCAGAGGGAATCCCCCCCTGCCACTGAAGAGCAAGGAGCAAGTCCCTCCTTCCCCTTAGGAAGCATGAACTGTTGTGCCTTTGAGGACAGTGGGGCATGAGCTATGTAACCGGCCAGATGTCCCTTCGAATATACGTCCCTTCAAACAGATGTCGATCTCGGCACCGTGGGGGAAGGGGGGGAATTGGCTGCGCACGTATCCCAGCCCAGCCCACTGCTTCCTTATTGGTCAAAAGGCTCCACATCACTACCAGGGGCGGGAATCTCAAACCCAGGGTCACCCCTGGACTTCCCCACTGCCCCGCGCTCTGCTGTTCCGTACAGGAGCTGTTCCGTACAGGAGCAGAAATGATGCGTGCTGAGGGGGTAGGAGAGCGACAGAATTGGAGCAGCTGTGTTGTTGCCGCTCCTGTAGTGGGGAGTGTGGCTGGACCCTGCTTTACTTGCCGCGAGTAGCATCAAAAGGTGAGTGGGGAAACGACCTTAGTGAGCATGTGCAAGTTTCTTTTCCTGATATATTTTGAATATTATTTATATTGTTTCAGAGCTAGAGTGGTTACAGTGTTGGTCTAAAGCTTTTGGAGATGGAGCTTCACGTTCCCACTTGCCATGAAACTCATCAGGTGACCTTTGGTCAGTCTCTCTGTCTTTCTTGCTTAGCCCCTAGACTACCTCACAGGGTTGGGTTAGAATAAAATGGAGGGAAAGAGAACCATGTATGCTGGCCTGAGCTCCTTGGAGGAATGGTGGGATAAAATTGATTAAATAAATAGATATTAATATTAGTACATTATAGTGCAATATTCATTTTAAAACAAGCAGTAGAATTCATTTGGTGAAGTAGACAGCTTTTCCAAGCATTTCAATATTTTTTTAATGGATGCTAAGAAAACAATGAACTAATAATTGAAAACAATTTTATTGTCTGGTTCTCCCTCACTCCTTGTGTTATTATCATTTTCTTTTGTCAATTTTGCCATGATGAATTGTAGAACGGATGTGCAAATATGAAGTTCATCTTCTTTTGGCCATCTTATATCAAGCAGTATTTCCCGCACTGAATGCCCCAGATAAATATATTACAAAACTTTTCATTTGGGATTCACCCCACACTGAAAAACAAATGCTGCCCTGGTTTATGAAGAAACTGTGAACAACACCATAGGAGGAAAAAAAAGAATTGCATCACTTACAGTAAAGCCCACAGAGAAGATTTAGACAGAAAAATACTGCTTGCAGGAATTGTTGTTAAGCTCTTGCAGAATGTTTGAAGTTGTGAATAATTTCCGAGAAATTCTTATTGTTGCGAAAGAAGAAAAACGCACTTTTGATAGATATATTAGGGATCACCTAATATTAGAAAGAAACTCTTGTTTTATTAACTTTTTTAATGCAACACCTTTCCGGTTAACTTTAGGCCAAGTCAGATGGGCAGGAGGCATTACCCACATGTTTGCTTCATTCACATATACAGATATCAAAGATTTAAACACTATATCGGGAGCTGTGTCCTTTGCCACTCAGCTTTTTGGTGTGCTGACATGGCACTAGCATGCAGTGGTGTAGTGCCAAGGGGGCTGTGTGTGTGTGCGATGGACCGGGCACACACTGGTGCGGGGGCGTGGTGTGGCGTTCTGGAGGGTGGCGTGGCGTGGCAGGGGTGCAGGGTGCAATCGTTCCCTGGGAGCAGTTCTCCCTAGTTCTGGCCCTGCCAGCATGCCAGGCTCTGTCCCCCTCCAAAAAAAATTTCTCCCAGGGTTGCCAGCTGTAGTCTGTCAACCTTACATCTTTGTAGATTGTATACATCCTTTGTTTTACTGACTCTGGACAAAACATTTTGTATTAACAATTTTTAAAAGGCCAAAAGTGGTGTGAGTATATAAACCATGATCAGCAGTCTCACTTTTCTAAAACCATTTCTAAAACCATCTCTGTAGTGGCTACATGCATTTCTATGGAAATTTCTCTGCACTAGATTATGGAACTTTAAAACCCCAAAAGCTGCTTAACAGAAAGTATAATATAGTTATATTCATTGTGTAATGTTCCTCTGTTAGAATACACTAGATAACAAACTAGACATCAATATTATCATGTCTTGCTTTTTTCTATATCTGCTACACTCTGGATACTTTTAGAAAACATTTGGTGTACTTACCAGTCTGTTACAGATATTAATATGGGCAATGCCTTCATAAATTTCGAGGTTTACAACTCTGATAATCTCTTTATGGGTGAGTCTGTAATGCTTGCTGATTGTTACCTCCTGCTTCATTTTCACATGCTGCATTCCAGGGGACTTCTTTCCTTCCATGGAGTCTCTCTGGGAATTTCTCAGCACAGTCTGAATGCAATCCAAGCTTTTGATTAAGAGGGCACTTTGGGAAAATACTGCTGAAGTCCATCTTCATGCTAAACTCTTGTCATGATGACATAACTGGACTGCGGCATCCGATAAATGGCAAGCAATGTAGGAATGTCCTGCCTGCCCTTTATATAAACAATTTCACAGAATTAGTGATTTATACCACCACTTCCTTAGTGTCCAAATCTGAAACGTCAGTCTTGCTTGGAAGTTCCACTGCCATCTATGGAGTTACTTCTATTTGGATTGTATATTGAATCCATTTATGAGAGCACAAGAACATAAGAGCCCTGCAGGATAAGACCAGTGGCTCATCTAGTCCAGTATCCTGTGGCCAACCAGTTCCTCTGGAGATCCAACAATAAGGCACAGAGGCTGAGGTCTTCCCCTGATGTATCCTGCACTTGGATTCAGAGGTTGTTAGCCTCAGAACATGGGAGGTTACTAGTAATCACTGGCAGTCCTATCCTTCATGAATCTGTCTAATCCCCCTTTTAAACCTGTGACCATCACTACATCCTCTGGCAGCAAATTCCACATTTTAATCATTGGTAGAGTCTATATGGCACAAATATAACATCTTCAGGATGTTATATATAGTGTTTGGGGAAAGAATTTCACACAGGTCTCTTTCCCAAAACATCTCAGTCCAATCCTGGTTTTACAGAAATTGCCAAACCAGTGATCTTTTTGCAAAATCCCAGGTTGAAGGCACTTCTGAGTGAACACAACAGACAGGAGACGCTTTATTTTCCTCTCAGTCACCCTTTCACTTTAGCTTCAGCTGCCATCTACCATTTCAGAAAGAATCTGTCTGCCCGCCAGTTTGTGCAGTTTGCCCATCACCTTGTTGGCTGAGTCTCTGAGCACCTACCATTTCACAAGTCCCCCAAGCATATTTTCTCCTTGTGGTGGCAAGTATGACCACCCTTTCACTCACAGATCTACAGCAACAGATTCATTACTGTCTGGCCATTGCAGTAAAGTCACTTTCTCTCTGTCTCTCTCTTTGTATTTTGTGTGTTGAACATGTGAAGCTATGTGGGTGCAGCCAATCGGATCGCAGGACAGTCAGCATGGCTGTGGGGACTCATTTCTGTATGCCTTCACAGCTACATGTGCATTGTAGACAAAAATAAATAAATTAAAGGAGTGTTTTTGTGCAAAGGTACAAAAATTGCTTCCATGGGTTCAAATTGCTTCCTGACTGCGTAAACAGCACACATGCAAATGGAAAAAAAGCAAAATGGGTTCATTTATAATGACTGCAACTTGTTATGCACATGCTGTGTGGAATCCACCAGTGTGTGAAGTATTTATTTTTGTTTATCCTGAATCTACTGCCCTTCAGCTTCACTGGATGCCCATGAATTTTATATCTATTCCACTGAAAGATAAAAGTGCAGTCAATTGTCATTCAGCAGTACAGAAAATAGTCCTGAATGAATATGAGAATTATCCATTTTTAAGTGCTGCCTGTCAAAACCATTATTTTGTGTTGTTATTTTAAATTTAATCGCAAAGGGCAGACAATTCATTACCTTTTCTTTCCTCTTCCTCACTAAAGATTGGTCTGGCTCATTAGGGGGATCTTGTCTTGGTCTTTTGATAACCCCCCCCCCCCCGCCGCCGCTGCCACCACCACCTTTTGAGCAGATTTGGTGGGCCAAGGAGTCCACTGAATGCTGTGGGAAGGGTTAGGAAGAGTTACTACCTGTAAAGGTCCACTTGCAAGTTGAGTAATCTCCTGGGTGGTCTGAGCAAGCCCCTTCCCCTTAGGATTTATTTATTTATTATTTATTCATCAAATTTATAAGACACCCTCCCCCAAAGGGCTCAGGGCAGAGGACAACAGAGATAAAACCCATATAATACATATAAAACCAGCAGGAACCATTTAAAATATAAGCAGATGGCGAGAGAAAACCCCAACCACCCTCCCCAACCACCCTCCCCCAGCTGACCCCACCAGAGGCCAAATGCGATTGAATCATAGGGCCTTTCCCCACTTCCCTTAAGCCCCGCGCTACTCGAGGAGAGTAGCGCGGGGTCCCTCGGCACTCCCCACTGAGAGGGGCGGCGACAGCGCAGCCACCCCGAAGCTGCTGCTGTCGTGCCCCTCAGTGCGCAGCATCCCAGGCACTCTTCTCAACGGCGCGTACGGATGGCCTGCCCAGAGCGGCCGGAAAAGTCGTGGGAGCTTGACTTGGACGCGCAGCCTGGGATGCTAACTGTGAGCAGCGCGCAGCATAGAGGGGAAGGATGAAAGTGGGGAAAGGCCCATATTCAACCTGGCTGGTCAAATGCCTGGTGGAACAGGTCCGTTTTACAGGCCCTGCGGAAACTCGGTAAATTCCGCAGGGCCCTGGTCTCTCTAGGGAGCCTGTTCCACCAGAGGGAGATGGAGGCCAGCCGGATGTGTTTGGGGCCAGGGACCTCTAATAAGTTCTCCTCTGAAGACCGGAGGGACCTAGTGGGGCAATATGGGGAGATGCAGTCCCTCAAGTATGCAGGCCCAAGGCCACTTATAGCCTTAAAGGTTAAAACCAGCACTTTGAACATGACCCGGAACTCGATGGGCAGCCAATGAAGCTGGTACAGGACTGGAGTAATCCGCCCCGACCGGATGTCCCCATAATGTGTATTGAGGGAAGTTGCTCTTCCTCATTTGATGAATGCTCATGTCGAGAGGAAGCGTGGGGACTGTAGTCACCTGGCCTTAAAATGATGGCAGAGTCTCTCTTGAGGAGAAAGGCCACACTTCATGCTGTGCTGTCCCAGCGCATTGCTGCCAGTCTCAGAAGACTGGGTCATGGATGAGTGTTAAGCTCCCTGCTGCACGAAGGGGCCTCTGCAGCCATTAGTGGGGCTTGTAGCTCTCCGTTTGCAAGGAAGCCGTCTTCCTTTAATCTATGCCCCATTCTGCAGGAGCCACCTTTAGGTGCCAAATAAATTCCTCACCTGGAATACTGTGTCCAGTTCTGAACACCACAGTTTTTCTTTGTTGGAAGTTTTTAAACAGAGGCTGGATGGCCATCTGTCAAGGGTGCTTTGGTTTTGATTTCATGGCCAGAGGTTGTATATGATGGCCCCTGTGGTTGATTCTATAGTTGTTCTTGGTTTTTACCCTCTTGAATAATTTTTGGCCATCTTCAAATTTGGCTACTTTACTCCTTACCCTTAGTTCCAGATCATCTGTGAACAAATAAAATAGTACTGGCCCCAATACTGATCCTTATGGGACCACAGAGGAGATAGAGAGGAGAGGAGAGAAGGACTTTCCCCATGCAACTACAGGAACTGAAAAGAAATGTACCAAAATGAAAATAGATGTGATTTAACAAACATAATAAAAACAACTTTAAAAAAATAGAAATGAAATAAAAATCATATCCCTGTTACGGTTGCTACTTTAGCCACCGTCTTTTTTAAAAAGACACTCATGAACCCTAGTATAGCAGACCAATAAATCTGTCTAAAGAAGTACGTTCCCATTATCCCCCAGCAGCCAAGACTTACATACATTTTATATTGCATCTGCTATTTTACATCTAATATAATATGCTCTTTGTGTTCCATTCTTGGCTTAACTGTGCAGTTTTTCTGAGAGAAAGTTGTGTGTGTAGGAGAGATCTTTCCTCAGGCAATCATCAAATTAACTAGCGCACATGTGTGCATGTTGCTTTGGGTTCCCAATATCTCCTGTAAGCGCTAATTGTTATCATGAGTGGGGATCCTAAAGCATGAAATCTGATTATCTTTATAACTGTATAGAGGTGACTTGGCAATCTTGTCACTGATCATAAAATTAACTAGACAGCTTTAAATGTGCATTTGCACTACTGATCTCTACCATCTGCTATGCTGCTGTTTCGTCAACCACACCCTGTGAGAAGAGAGATGTTTCAAAGTTTAATAGTCCTTTGTTTTAATGAGTTTCAGATTTGGTGGTGCAATCAGACCAGGAGCCATTATTTGTATTAAACAATGTCATTTCTTGCCCTCATGGTTTACAGCCCAATCCCGAGTGGGCTGGCAGACAGGGATGGCGCCGCTCGGGTGTCGC
Source organism: Sphaerodactylus townsendi (assembly GCF_021028975.2). NCBI lineage: Eukaryota > Metazoa > Chordata > Lepidosauria > Squamata > Sphaerodactylidae > Sphaerodactylus > Sphaerodactylus townsendi. The sequence goes on from NC_059426.1 coordinate 64,445,531, forward strand.
CCCACCCCCCTCCAAAGGGCTTTCCTGCAGCATGGGAAGCCCAAAAAGAAAAAAAAATCTCTCCTGAATCCCCCACAGGGGAAAGCAGAGATATGCCAACTATATTTTCCGTTTTTTTAATTTTTGAGGAGCTATCTTCATAGTTATGCATAGTTATGATCTTAGTTATGCATAGTTATGATCTTAGTTATGCATAGTTATGCATAGTTATGATCTTAGATGCTCAGAAGACGAGTCTGCAACCCATTGAAAAACATCATCATCATCATCATCATCATCATCATCATTTGGATTTTGTAGACTGCCTCATCAACACAACACATAATATCCAACAATCATTTAAAACACAATTACAAGCCTTAAAATCAATAGCAGCATACAGAATCCTAAAAAGAGAGTCAACTCAAATTCCCCATGAGTGGTGCCCGGTCCCAAGGCTGGGAGGGGCAGCAATGCCAGAAGATGGAGCCAGTATAAGGCATTGCCAAAGAGGACAACATATAACAGGGCCCCCCATATTAATTAAGTAATTAAGGCAAATGGAGGGTTTTCATTGGGCCTTCCATCGACAGAGGCAGTGTACTGTAAAGTGTAAAGTACACTGCAGAGAAATAAAGTAAAGTAAAAAACATAGTATCTGAGACCCTAGGGCTAGACTTAAGAGAAAAGAAGGATATATCCAGTAGTGGGATTCCAATAATTTAACAACTGGTTCATCCCCACCCCCCTGCCGCATGGCCCTTTATCTGCTGCAGAGGAACTTCTAGTGTGGGTGAAGGGGGCAACAGGGCCTTGCCGCTGCTGCTCTGAAAGTCCCCTCGTTCCCCTGGGAGAGGGGGCAATGGGGCTTTTAGTGCCTCAGAGCAGCTGGGCCAGAAGTCACTCGGCTGGTCTGGGGCTCTGAAAACCTTTTTACTCCCCCTCCCCTGGGAGAGGGAATGACAGGGCTTTGAGCATCTCAGAGCAGCCAGGCGGGAAAGGCTTTTAGTGCCTCAGAGCAGCTGGAAAGAAAGGCGCTCGGCTGCTCCGGGGCTCTGATGCCGCTTTTAACAACCGGTTCACCGAACTCAACAAAAAATTAGATACTGGTTCTACCGAAATGGTGCAAACTGGCTGAATCCCACCACTGGATACATCTCATGTCTTAACTTGGGTGTTCTTTCTTTCTCTGTCTCCCCGTAACCATTCAAAATGACTTGAAAAGCGCAGGCTGATAGAAAAAAAGTTTCCAGTTGGTTTGTTTATGCTTAGGGACTGTTAGTGTGCAGGAAAGGAAGTGGGACAGATTACCAGTGGTGCTGGCAGCTTGGAACAGTGGAGGCAGTGTGTGAACCTGTGCAAAGAATTGCCATTGCTGTCAGTTGGGTTCAAGCCAATCATGCCTCTGAAGGCCATTCAGTCTGGCTTGCTCCTGTGCCATTTTACTGATCCAGTTTGTTCCTGAGCAAAACTTGTTTTCTACCAACATATAAAACTGTAGACATTACTTGTGGCAGTTAAACTAAAACATCCCACCACTGATCAATTACTACCTACCAGGACCTAGTAACATTAAGAAAAATGTTACCTGAAAGTCCTTCTATACAGTCTTTGTTATTGGATGCTACAATGTAGCATGTTGAGAAAACAGATACAGTTCTTAACAAGTTTTTCATAAAATATGAGTCAGCGATCACAGTTTGAGCAGTTGCCAGATATTTTAATTTAGATGACCACAGCCTTTCAGACTTGGCAGCATTTGTAATAGAAAATTAAATCCAATCCACCATTGCATTGTTTGAGAAGTACAGAAGAAAAAAAAATAAGACCCTTCTATGATTAACTAGGAATTTTTAAATTTTCTAAACTATCTGGTAGTCCTAAAGGAAAATTTAGATTTTGCAAACAAGTTAAAAGAAAGCATCTTCTTCCAGGCCTAATTCCTCCTGGACCCCAGACAGTTTCAAGATGGTTGGAATATATATGGGAACAAATACAGCTAGAGATATTTGAAAGACTGACAAAAAATATTTTATGGAAAGAAAAAATAGAAGATATTAAGAAGATATGGACAGTGTATAAAGAATGGATTGAAGATGCCGGATTTAACGAAGAGCCATGGAACAAGAGAATAAGAAGAATGAACCTCATGCTGCTTGCATGAAAAAATCAATAAAGAAAAGGGGGGAGGGGGGTGAAAATGGAAAAATGTATAGATGAAAGAAAAATACAAAATATAACAAATGTATAAATACTCTATACAATAAAAATTTATATAAAAAAAATAATTCCTCCTGGACCCCTCACATAAAAACTGTAAATTGTCTACAAGTGAGTGCTGCAAAATTCCTGGAAAACTGCTGTAAAGTACACTGCAGGGAAACGCAGTAAAATACAGTACTTGAGACACTAGACATAAGAGAAAACAGAATATGTAAGACGAATGGCCTAATGACTTAACTTGGGTACAAAAACTTTTACCTGTGTTTTTAACAATATCTATCTAAGGCATTTTAACCCACACTTCACAGGCTTAAGGCACTTGTTCCAAGTATGGATTCAGATACAGTTGTCTGCAGTTTAGCCTGGCCCTGATACAATCACATTCTCTTTCTCTTCTAATATAGGGTTTCTAAGAATTAATACTTGATGGTGACTGTACTGAGCTGCACCAAGTCTTCTGAAAAATCGATTGTTCTTTCATACAGTTAAAATTCCTTTTGTATTTACCTAGACCTTTTCAGTTTGCAATAAGGAATAGCTATTAGTAAACCTCAGCTATTGACTGGGTATCTTTTCTTCCTGTGAAATCTGGCCATTCAAGAGCATAGAACAGTTATATTTCTTCAGTGTTATGAACCTTGCATAAGAATGTAAGAAGAGCTGTGCTGAAACTGACCAATCTTCTATGTAGTCTAGCATAATGTTTCATATTGTGGCCAAAGAGATACCCTGGAAGCCCCCCAAAACAGTTTCCCATGTGGTCCCCAGTATTTGGTATTCAGAGGCCTACTGTCTGCTGCCTCTGAATTTGGAAGTTCCATTTAGCCATCATATCTAATGTGAATTAATCCCTTATCAAAGCCATCCATGCTATATCCTGGGGAAGAGAGCTCCACAAGTTATGCATTGTGCAAATAATTACTTTCTTTTTATCGTTCTTAATCTAATACTCATCAGTTTATCTGGGAAAACTTCTTTCAATCCACTTTCTGCGGAGCTGCACAACTGTATAAACCTCTATCATCACCAACATTTTTTTCCTAAGCTGAAAATCTCCACATCCTCCTAAGGAGGGTCAACCCTCTTTATCCTTTTGGTTGCCCCTTTCTGCACTTTTTCCATCTCTACACTCTCCTTTTTGACACGAGTTGCACTCTGGGTTGACCCCCATCACTGTATATTTAAATTAGGGGGGTTGCCCCATGCAAGAGGGTATTATTTCTGCATATATTTGCTCTATTTTATTTACCCCCTATTCCTAAGAACAAGGTAGAAGGCAAGGCCAACTGACAGTATACTCTTTTTGTCATACCAATTTTTCTTCAAGTTATGATAACAAGGGGGCTTTCCCCACTTACCTTCTGCTGCGCGCTACTCCGGGAAAGTAGTGCGGGGTCCAGCGGCGCTCCCCACTTGCAAGGGCGGCAACCACGCAGCTGCCTCGACGCTGCCGCTCTTGCACCACCTCAGCGCGCACCTCAGTGCACCTCAGTCCTGGCGCTGAAGAAACTGCACCTTTTGATGACCCCACGCAGAGCGCGGGGTCGTGGGTAACCCCAAGAGCACGCCAGGAATGATGCGTGCTGAGAGGGTGCGAGAGCGGCGCGCAGCAGAAGGTGAGTGGGGAAAGCCTCAACGCCATGTAAAGAAACATACTTCTTGTTGGTTGACCTCAACTGTGGAACTGCTTCCCTCTGGAGACTCACACAAGAAGGCTGAGGGTAGATTTGCATGTTAATTTACCACATCTCTAGCTGTAGTTTTCTAATGCATATAAGGCTTTCCCACACATATCGATGCAAGGCTCATGATAACTTCAACAGGCATATGCCTACATTAAAGCACCATCCAAAATCATCCATTGTTTTCAGTAGCATGATATCCTCAGACTGTTATTATTCATAGCACTATTGAAATGCACCTGGCACTAGGACCCAATGGCCACACACCCATCTATATGCAAGCTGCACAGACAGGTTGCCCAGCTGAAGAGCAGGTGATCTGTGATCATACATTATAGAGCGGGGGGGGGGGGGATCTGACATGCAGGAAAAGGAAGAAACTCCTATATCTACTAACTAAAGCAAATGCTTTGTTGGATTAGATTTTTTAAAAATGTTCAGATGTCTTTGGACTTTTGTTTTGAAAAGAACATTGGAGTTTATTATTCATACAAAGCCTGATTTTATATCTAAACAGAAAGTACATTCATATTGTGCTTGAAGCCTACAGTGTTTTGTCCTTCACTTACATAAAGAGCTGAACCCTGATGTACATAACACCACAAAACCCCATCTCTAATATTTGGGTTCTTACCCACATGCCTGTTTTTATTACTAAGTGGGACCTCCTGAAACTTCTCTGTGGGGAATCCTGCCCCACCATTTTTGAGCCTGCTGAGGCCACCTTCACCCTAGCCCAGATGTCTGGGCAGCTGTCAGCATCCTGCCCGTGTGGAGCAGCCACCACTGGGCTGGGCTGGACCGGGAGGAAGGGTCAACACTGGCTCCTGCCAATGGTATGCACATCCTCTGCATGCAGAGGGCACTTCCTTTAGACTTTTTTTAATGTTCAGATTTTTCTGCAGATCTAGGGAGTCCCCTGCTTGCCTTTGCATAGTAACCCTGGACTTCCTTGGTGGTCTCCCATCCAAATACTAACTATGGCCAATCCTGCATGGCTTCTGAGCTGTGATGAGATCAGGCTGAGATGTGATGAGATCTAGGTCAAGGATCAAGACATTGCTGTGCAGCATTTATTGATTCTGGGATGTTCTGGGATGTTCTACTACCACTCCAAAAATATGTGCCAAGGAAACTCTTGTTCTGCATTCATAATAGTTTTTGCATTCATTTTAAAATATTATCGATTAATTTTTTGTTCATTTCAAATGCTTGATTACAAAAGCACAGTTTAATTCTGAAAAATATAGTGATATTTTTAAAGTAATAGTGTCAATATATAATGTCATGACATTCCCATACCATTTCTAGCAAAAGTTAGTTGTCCAAATACTGTTCAGGTCACTGTTAAGTTTGGGCATTTTACTTGTAAGGAATCAAAGAGTTCAAGATGAGTCCAGCTGGATCAAATCAATTAATTTCCAACAATGGCCAGCACACAAACGGCATGAAGGCAAAAACTGTCTCTTGAGGCTTGTCTCCACCGTTTAGACACAAACTTTCCACAAACATGCTGCAATGAATTAAATAACTTGTTTGCAGTTGGACTGGAGTGTGACAAGCTTGCTTTGTGCTGGGCCTATTATTGAAGGACATGCAAGGAAGAAAAATAAAACAGTGCATTTATCTTATACTTTATCTGTGATTTTATTTTGGAACCAGTCCATTTTTTGTTTCTTTTAAGTTTCAACTTGGGATGGATGTGGTGATGTCCTTTTTGAAAATCAGAGCTCGTCAGTTCCCAGGAGCACTGGCATGAGGGGGGGGGGCAGTCTAAGGTGAGAGGACATAATCTTCGTTGCTCCTATGGTCTTTTTGCAAGTGCTTCTTTTTACTTCTCTTCCCCCTCAAGCCAGGATATGGAAATTAATGAGAAATGTCACCTACAAAATAAACGATGATAACAACTATGACACTATAAAACAAAGATAATTGCACTTCTGCATTTCATTTCTACTTCAAATCAAAACAATACAGTAAGGTTAATTTTTGCTTTACCTGTTTTGTGGATTAAAGAACTTGCTTTCCTTTCCTACTATCACTTGCTTTCCTTTCCTAGTATCAGATCCTCTGAAGATGCCAGCCACAGATGCAGGCGAGACGTCAGGAAAGAATGCTGCTAGAACACGGCCATACAGCCCAGAAACCACACAGCACCCCAGATTACTGAGATACGGGCATTTTCTGGATAGACAAAATAACCCAGGGGAAAACCGGGATCATACATTCTGGGATGTTTTTATCTCAGTTTCTCCCTCTGCACAGCAGCTCGTCAGCATGTTCCAACCTGGAGGAAGAACTCAAGTTGATTATGCATGCCCCCCCAGTTTAGTTTCACTTTCCTCACCAATGTTGCCACGCATGTGTGAACTGTCCCGTTTTTCTGACATTCTGATCAGCTGCAGGCAGTGAGGTGGGAAAAATAAACCGCTCCATCTCCTGCGACGTTTGCATGGGAGCGGGAGCGGTGAGTTTTTTTTAAAAAAAAACCCGCCAATTTAGCGGTTTTTGAAAGCTGTGGGATAAGGGAAATCTCATGGGGCAGGCTTGAGTTTTCCCGGAAGCCATGCAGAAGTCATGGCCAAACTGTTTCACTTTCTTATCCCAGGATATATGGTCTGTGTAGCCGGCCAGCCAGCCAGCCAGCCAGCCAGCCAGCCAGCCAGCCAGCCCGCCCGCCCGCCCGCCCTCCTTCCTTCCTTCCTTCCTTCCTTCCTTCCTTCCTTCCTTCCTTCCTTCCTTCCTTCCTTCCAGACAGGTTATAAATGCCTGAGTTCATAAATGTCAGCATTTCCTATGCATTTTTCCAGGATGCTGGCTCTTGCCTCCTCTTGGGGACTCAATTCTGCCTTATCAGAGGACTGATCTCAAACAAGGACTCTGTGACCGAGATATATCACACCAGGCAATGGTACTTTATCTGCATCAACAATTGCTAATCTCCTGGAAGATCTCCAAAGAATCCATGCCTGCAATATGATGCTGTGTGTTCAGATATTTATGTTTCAATAGAGCCAGAGCCTAAAAAAGCATCTCAGGAAAAACAAGTCTAAAGACGACTTGCTCATCTTAGAGGGGAAAGCTCAACTTTCTGTTTGGTTGCCAAATAATAATGCTGTGATTAGTTCCTGGCTATTTTGTTTTGCCTCAGTGCTTGTATGGAAACTGTATGAAGTATTGACCAGTACAAAGTACAATGAGGTACAGCTCTCTTAATTTATTACACATTTTCAAAACAATTCTTAGTGTTGAACCATTTGAATACATGATGCTGCCTTCTACCAAGTGAGGCCACTGGTCCACCTAGCTCAGTACTATCTGACTGGCAGCAGTTCTTCAGGGTCTCAAATCAGAGGAAGTTCTTTCCCAGTCCAGCAACCTGAGATCTTTTATCTGGAAATGACAGAAATTGATCCTGGGGCAGGATGGAGGGAGACGGAACTGCACCCAGGGCACGACCTGCTCCCGCCTTGCTCCGCCTTGCCCCCTACCCTCCTGATCTGCCCATGCCCATGCACTGCCCATGCCCTACCCCTGAGGAGGGGGGGAGGGGGTGATTTTTTACTCCCACATGATGCCAATGGTATCTCCATTTGCTTGCCTCACTTTCTATGTAGCCATTTACTCTAATCTCTGCAACCCTAATTTCGAAGCTGCACTCTTTTCTCAGGGCATCCATCTTCATGAGATGCAGAAATACAGCAGATGGAGCTTTTCCTCAGTAAACTGGTCAGATTGTTGGCTTTTCTAGGTCAGTGTGATTTGCAGCTCTGTACAACAGGAGTTGCCAATTTTGAGGAACCTATGCACAGTTTTGGAAATTTTAGAAATTTGGAAATTTTAGAACAGGCAGTATGCACCACCACAAAATGATTGCCACTGGAACAATAACAAAAATCTTCTGTAATGTGCTGGAGGGAGGGGATTGTCACAAAATGTGGAGAGGCTGTAAGCCAAGCCTTTGAGGGAGGCAGCAGTTCTGGATGGGGACTTCTTGCAGACACAGAGGCAATCCCTTACCTTCTGGATTCTTCTGATTGGCTCTTTGCTTTAGGAAAAAGATGGTTTGTCAAAGAAGCAAAGTGGAGTTAGAAAACCCATTGGCAGGCACCTTGCTTCATGTGGACACTACAGTGGGGGTTACTGCTTTAGGGTCTTAAGAAGAGAAAGAGCTTCCTAACTACCTGCTACCTGAGGCCCTTTAAGCTGGCAGATGGCAACACTGAAGACTGAAGCTATGATCTTCTATATGTGAAACATGAACTATACTAGTGACCCATTGCCACTCCCCATAGAAGATGCCACGGAATATAAATACCAGTACTAAAATCCATTGCAGGTCTGGTTTTAAAATATTTGTTCACTTACTTTTGCCCACATAAGGCATGTGAGCATATTATTCAAAGATTATTCAGGGTGATAGTATTTCTGTTCCTAAAGTGGATGTATGTGTCATAATGATTCAAGTCATTCAAATTCCCCTTTCTTCATCTCCTCTTGCTGAAGTGCAGCCAGATTTCTTTGCAATGTTTCCCATTAAAAGGCTGGAATAATAGTGTTCTCTTCCCAGATGGTCCACTCTCCTTTTTACACTTTCCCTTTCTGCACTTCACAAGAAAGAAAGTTTGCAGTCATGAAATTTTGCAAGTCCTTTTGCATGTGAGACTTTTCAAATCACCTGCTCCCAGGTTAATCTATCTGCTTCCTCATCTTTCTAATGTTACTTCCTTGGTGTATCTGATGGAAGGAGGGTGTCAAGGGGCAGCTGGCTGATTAAGGAGGGGACCCAAGGAACACAGGCGAACATATGTACACACTACCCACCCCCCCACCCCCCATAAAAGTTCTCTTGCTTTTTCTTGGCTAAGTTTGATGATTTGTTGGCTCTGACTCATCACTGCCTTCATTTCTGGCTCTGGGTTACTCCCTAGTGTGGACATACCCTTTGCCTTTCTGCCGTTGACATTATAAGGCTCTTGCTACTCTTCTGTAGCTCCTCTGAAATTTCATGGCTCAGGTCTTCCAGTAACAAGCTGTAATGGAACTCCTTTACAACAGGATGCATCTATACTGTAAACAAATGCCAAATTTTGATTTTGGTTTTACTATGATAATGTTTCTCTGAAAAACGTTCGGATCTGTGGTGTTACTCAAATGAGGACTGTCTAGGAATGTCTTGTAATGGGTAGTTCTCTGAGCATCTTTACTACATGACATGCCCAGTATCAGGGCCAGAGTGAGTGGGAACTGCGCCAGGGACACGCGTGCACCCGTGTCCCTGCCACACCCCCACCTGTCCTAGAATACCCCAGCCCCAGAATTCCCCACCACACCCACACTCAGGTGTGCACTTAGTACATTGCGCGACTCCCCTGTCCCCTTGGCGCTACGCCACTGCCCAATATTCTTTAGTGAAATTCATAACTATAAAGATGGGCCTGTTGTTTTCAGTGGTGTGTCTACTGGATTGTGCTTCACCTATACAGCAACACAAAGTGTAATTCAGAGTAAGGGCTAAACCCTACAATTCACTAAGTAATCTGTTACAGCAGAAAATGACAACCATGTATTTAACTTCCCCCTTTGGCTTTATTATGGGTTTGGTGTCTGATACATGAATAGCTATAGCACTGTGGTTTGGCATAGAGTGACACAGCTGATGGAAATCAGCACTTGTGACAAAAGAAAATGCTCCTTAATAAGCTTTCCATGTTTCCATGATGCAAACTAATTGTCAGAGCTAACATTGCTGAGGGAGCAGGAGTGGGGAGCAGGGAAGGGAGGCAGATTATGGAAAAGCAGCGCCTTACAGTTTGGGGGGAAAAAGAGGGAGAATCAGACTGAGAGGTGAGCACCTCAGGGCTCAGAATCTGGAGAAATAGGTCTGAGGTGGGTTTGATCTAATGTGGAAAAGCAGATATTCTGCCTAATAGCAGTGCTTCTTTGCCTGAACTGACACTCTACATCTCTGCAAATAAAGCAGCCATTAAAAAGCTACCGTAAGTTCAATAGTGCTCACTCATCTCAAGGAAACCCAAACCAGTAGAGCTGTTCCTAAACTTCTCAGTGAACAATAACATTCAGCATTTTCATGGCTTTTTAAGGCTGCAAAGTCCTTAAAATAACCAGGTAAGGTAGGCTGGTGTTATTTTCTTCATATTACAGAGGAGGTTGTGAGAGTCTTTGCTTTCTGTTTTGTTTGAGGTGGAAGTGAGATTCATATGGAGCACTTTTTCATGTATAGCTTACTGGCATCCCTGTGGATGTTTACTCTGAAGTCCCACTGTGCTTAATGATGCCTACTCCCAGATAAGTTAGCAGAGGATTGTGAACAAATGAAGCTGCCTCATCCTAAATCAGATGATTGGTTCATGAAAATCAGCATTGCCTACTCAGATGGCCATGGTTCTGCAGGGTCACAAAATGTTCACATGACCTTCATCTGATTTTTTCCATTAGAGATAGTGGGGTTTTAAACCTGGAATGTTCTGCATGCCGACCAGATGCTCCACCACTAAGCCACACCTGTCCCATAACTTCTCCATGTCACAAGATCAAGATACTTGGAAATCTCCAGCAACACTTGCAAACCAGTCATGGAGGGTGTTCCACCTGCAGGAATGGCACTGATGGACACAATGGCCATAGAATAATGTGGCCATGGCCTTCTGGTATCTGGCAGTTCTGGCTCAGTTTTCACCCAGCAACAGATGGACCTATAATGAAACAGGGGGAAGAAGTTATGCCTCATGTTACTCAGAATTAGTTCTATAAATACTTACCCAACTGGGCACAGAGGAGCAAAATGCAACATGGAGCATTAGGGATTCCCCAGCAAACCTGCTTTCAATGCTAGCCATATGGAGCAGAGCAGGGAAGACTGCAGGGACAGGTATGGAGTAGTGGAAAGAGGTAGGTATAAAATATACAAGACCCCTAGTTTGATTTCCACAGAAGCAGTTCCCAGAGGAAATCCAGATAGACCCCTAAGTACAGCAAAGATTTTGCCCCAGCACAGGAGATGGTCTGCTCATCATGATTGGCTAGCCTACATGCCCATTATCTTGGCCAGACAGCCCTGATGCACCACCTGCATTCATGGCCTCATTACCATCTTCAGGATATGCCAGTCTACAATTTAGTCACCAACCTAAGCCTTTTCAGGCTGGGTTTAAGATGAGGATCCAAATGTAATGTTAACTTTCACGTGCCCCCATACAGTGACTTTGGGGGGTGGGGGTGCAAGCATTTATTTATGAAAAAAATATGTTACTGTTGGTCAAACAAAGTTCAGCACTAATCGTGAGTGAGGAATCGACCTCTGAGGCCCACTCCGCATAGGCCAGGTGGCCCCAGAGCTGCCATAGCTTGCGGAGGTGCCTTTTTTTTACTGGATGTTTTTACCAGGCCCGCACCAATGTTTTTGGCCCATGTGGAGTGGTCTGAGTCTTAATTATTCATTTTATAAATCCCCTCACCTTTAAAATTCTTGCCTGCTTCCCTAACTCAGCAGCCAATCCTCTTGTCAGGTAGGCTGGTTAATTCCCCATATGTCATTATTAATGCTAGCAGTGTGTTAAAACATGGCTATTAATAGTGGCTGCTGATGGAAACACTGCAGAGTGGCTAAGTCCAAGGTGTTGTATGATCAGCTTTCACCTCTGTTAGGCTAATGGAAGAATTCTCACCCCCCCCCCCTAACCAACTGTGCATTGTTCTAGGAGCAGGAGACTGGTAAGATCCTTAGGTCTTGTCCAAATAATAATTTAAAGGAACTGCAAACTCTCTTCAAACCACATATTTATGATGCTATTCAAAAAGTAGTTTGAAGATTTTCATAAGTACATAAAGGCTGTTTCTTCTCAGAGAGGTATTTTCACAAATGTTTATTTCCTAAAGAGAAACTTTCTCTCTCTGGGTTTGGGGTTCTTTGGGGGAATCGATTAATATACTCAGTCTCCTGCCTCCTGAACCAGATCATTCTATGAGTCATCTCAAGGATAAGGGAAGAGAAATGTGGCATGGTGGATAGAATGTTGGACCAGGATTAAGGAGATCCAGGCTCAACTCTCAAAACTGCCATGGAAAGTTCCTGGGAAGAGAGAAGTATGATGTTATAAACTGCTTTTGGATCACAATGGAGGAAGAAAGTGGGATATAAATGTATAAATTAATAAATGGGTTGCCAAGGGGTGCAGAAGTGCAAAGGGTTGGGAACAACTGACTTAAATGATGAGACCTGTTTACAACATTCAGAACATTTGAAAATGGGAAGTATCCTTGGTTCTACAACTGCCATAAAACATCCAGCTCTATCTGGTTTTTCTGACTCCACCTGACATTGGCATTAAAAAAAACCACAACCATAAAACTGAAATCCTCTCCCTTTCTGCTTTTGTCCCTTACAATAAAATGCCATTTCATGGAAGTCTGATCAGGGAGACTCTACTGCACAAGCTGTAATTTGCAAAGTTTATGAAAAAAAATATAAAACCCTTCCAAGACTTTTTATGGGGATCACTTTAGATCAGTGAGGCAATGTGGTATTTGTTTACACAATGACATTAAATTCTGCTGAACAAATGGGTGGATTATTAATAGACTTTGATGTATTTGTGGGAGGAGAACCTATAACATTTTTTACTTGAACAGAGGGAGAAAACCCATTTAATTAATCTCATTTGTTAGCAAGAGTATTTTCAATTTGGGGATATTTTCTATTGCGACAGTACAGTGATGGCACACCCAGTATCCTAACAGTTTGATCCCACAGTGTCTCCAAAGGACAGCAGAGGAAAATGAAACTTAACAAATGTTATTATTGGGATGCGGGGGGGGGGGGACTAAAAATACAGTTAAGGTTAAATTCAAATGCACATTTCAGTATTATGTTGCTTGTCAGATTTTTGGAAAGAAAATGGTATTTAAGCTTGGGAGTCCTGAATTCATTTCCAAGGTCACTAATAGAGCCATTGGATGGCCTGGAGTAAGAAGGTAGAAATATGCCATTTTTAACTTCTATTAATTTTTATGCACATTTTCTGTAAACATCTTCACCTCGCCTTATTTTTTGCTTATTACCTTGGGTGTTTTGTCTCATTTGTTTCTTTTATGACACTTTAATGTTGTTTTTATATTACACCATTTTACTGCCATTTATCAGCAAAAATAGGTTGCAGTTTTACTATCAAATTTCATTGTTTTAGTGAGGGAAAAGGGCAACAGCAATTTTGTTGTGAATGCCAAGAAACTATGAAGGAAATGCAAGACTTCTGAATCAATCCCAAAAGGTTCTGTTAGTTATCATGGCTAACAACCATGGACAAATGAATGCCTCATGAATCTAATTTTGTGACCCACATTACATTTTGTGGTTGTGCATTGGGTATCTTCTGAAGATCAACTTCAGTCCACACTCCTACCCAGTTAGTCCACATAACTGACTAAGGCTGGCATGGCTGCACAGCTGATTTTGTTGGCTGTCTGTACTGAACATGGTGTACTCTGTTACCTGCGGTTGTTCTCATTTGTAAGTCACAATGTGCAAACTTGTAGTTCACCAGTGTGGGTACATTCACATCGGCCTTTGTGAAAAGGAGCTGTTCAGAAAACTTGCTGCAGTTGAAATCCAGTCTTTAGGAGTGTAAAATAACCTTCATAGGCTCATAGAAAAACTTTTGGTTCAGTAACTGCATATCTGAGGTATATAAGCTACCCCCTCTGCCCTGTTCTCTCCCAACAAGGAACAAGGACAACCAGTGGATGAAACCTTAAAAGATCTTAAAGATCTGAGAAGAGGAGGAAATTTCATTGTTTTAGTGTAATATGTTGTTTAGTATGTTGCATACAAATGCGTGTTTGTAAATTATATACTTACCTTTGTATCAATAGTATACTTATTTTTGTATTGACTAACCTATCTTAATAAATGGAAATTTAAAAAAAGATCTTAAAGGCATTTGTGTCTTGAGCAGTCAGGAAGATGTGATCTGCACTCATCCCTTTTTGGAGAGAGATGTAAACATTTTTAACCTCAACCAAGTCCAGGAGTGACCAGCTCTGGTTGGTTTCCATGAAGGTTTTGCTTTGCAGAATGCTGATTGGTAATCAGAAAGCCACTCCATTTACTTGAAACAATGTTTATGCAAAGAAAAAAATCCCAAGTTGTTTATTTTTTAAAAAAAATGCTAAATAAATGCTTAAATGAATTAATATTCCAACACTTAAAAATGGTTGGAAATAACATGGAGAAACTCCTGCCCATTGCTAGAGAAAAGAAGGCTGAGAACACAGATGCACAGCTTTCCAAATTGCACCAACTCCATTATCCTAACAGCTGCTCAGCAACCTCTAACAAACACATATTTTTGTTTTATTTTTGCTCTTAGCAAAGAAGAAAGACTGTGTGAATTCGCACAATTGCCACATTTTAAGCAAATAGTTGGCTCAATAGAAAACACAATTTCACCAGTTCTTTGCCTGGTTTCTTTCACAGTGAATTAAGCAATGAGTCACTTTGCTTCCTTAATGTTACCTTTGATCACTGTCCACAGACAGGGAAGTCAGTTTGCCAGTTAAAGGTCTGCTGGGATGTTTGGGTCTTGCAGTGTGTGTGTGTGTGTGTGTGTGTGTGTGTGTGTGTGTGTGTGTGTGTTTGTGCAGGGAGGACACTGAGTTAATTTTGTGAAAACGGAAGCTCTTCAGACGCTCTTCGCTTCTGACAGTATCAGGAGCAAGGGTGGCCAAATGAATGCTGAATGTAACATCTCTCTCCAATCCTAAATAGTGATAGGAAGGGAGGTAAAAATTCAACATTTTTATAATGCATTAATAGCACTTTCACAACAGACTATCCATAAGGCTGGGATAGCAGGCAGGCAGAAATGGGAAATAATAGTGTGCTGTCCAGAACTGTCTTGGAGAAACTACAAACTGATGTGCCCTGGTTTTCCATCAGCAATCTTAAGAAGCCAGACTTGGATATTTTGTTGTCCTTGAGAGAAGATTTAATCTTTGTCCAATGCATGAGGAGTCAAGGGCTGACTTGGTCTGCCAATAAGAGGAGGAGGAGGACTCCTTTGTGACCACCACTTACAGAGGCAATAAAGGAAACCTGCTATTGATAAGACTTGCAGGAAGGTGTGCAGTAGCTGTGATGACCTGCTGTGAACTTTGCAGCCAGTGTTATGTGTGAGAACAGCAACACTTATGAAACTAGGAAAGTCTTGCCAGGGGACAGCTGCTGATTTCAAGGTCAAACGTAACTGGCAACGTTATTCAATTAGCATTGCTATGCAGAACCTTATACAACTCGTCATAATCAGAAATAAACCCAGACTGTAAATGTTAGGGGATCTTCCCACCCAAAACATTCCTCTTACACTAGATTCTTACACTAAACCATGGTTTCCTAGAACCATAGAATTGTAGAGTTGGAAGAGACCACAAGGGCCATCAAGTCCAATCCCCTGCCATGCAGGAATACAAAATCAAAGCATCCTTGACAGATGGCCATCCAGCCTCTGTTTAAAAAACCTACAGAGAAGGAGACTCTATCCCCCCTAAGTCTATTTCACTGTTGAACAGCCCTCACTGTCAGAATGTTCTTCCTAATGTTTAGGTGGAATCTCTTTTCTTGCACCCTAAATCCATTACTCCTTGTCCTTGTCCCTGGAGCAGCAGAAAACAAGCTGGCTCCATCTTCAGCATGACATCCCTTCAAATATTTCAACATGACTATCATGTCACCCCTTAATCTCCTCCAGACTAAACATAGCTAACTCCCTAAGATGCTCCACACTGGGCATGGAATCCAGACCTTTTACCATTTTAGTTGCACTCCTTTGGTCCCTTTCCAGCTTGTCAATATCCTTCTTGAATTGTGGTGCCCAGAACTGGACACAGTATTCCACGTAAGGTCTGACCAACGCAGAATAGAGTGGTACTATTGCATCTCCTTGGTGAACTCCGGCCTCACCCATGAGGCCGGTCACACTCTGGATTTGGTCTTTGGTTCAGGGATTGATATGGTTGTATCCTCTGCAGACAGAGTGCCATGGTCCAACTGTTATACTCTGAAGGTACGAATGGACTTGCTACACCAACCCTGTTTATGCCCACCCGCGGAGACTTATCGATCCTATTGGATTCCTGAATGCTCTACGGGATCCTGAACCCACCAGCATCCTCGATGAGCAAGTGGAAGACTGGAACTCCCGGCTCTCCGATGCCATCGAGGTTGTTGCTCCCAGGAGACCTCTGTGTCCCCGCACTCAGCTGGCCCCTTGGTATACCAGGGAACTGTGCCGCATGAAGGGGGAGCTCAGTCGTCTAGAGCGAGTGTGGAGGAAGTCTTGTGACGAAGCTGCGCGAACATCTTATAGGACGTTTATGAAGGCCTATGAGATGGCAATGAAGGAGATGAAGAGAGCCTTTTTTTCGTCCTCTCTCGCATCTGCTAGCTCTCTCCCAGCACAACTGTTTGGTATCATTCGGTCTCTTACCTTGATACCTGAGGTAACTGCAAATTCTCAATTGTCTGCTAGCTGTGAGGCTTTTATGGGCTTTTTTGCAGATAAAATCGCGTCGCTCTGCCAAGATCTTCCTACCACCCTAGATACAATTAGTGAACTGGAGGCTCCCTTGCCATCTTCTGGTCCTTGTTTGGCCCAGTTCTCTCTGCTCTCTGAAGCCGCTGTTGACAGGGCCCTGGCTGCTGATAGACCTACTAACAGAGGACAGGTAGATCTACTAACTGTCCTCTGGATCCGTGCCCCTCATGGCTTGTTAAAACATGCCAAGTGGAGCTACGGCCCCATCTATTGAATATCATCAATAGCTCCCTTGAGCAAGGAGTTTTTCCGGATGGGTTGAAGGAGGCGGTGGTCCGCCCACTCTTGAAAAGACCATTGTTAGATCCTGGAGATCTGGCCAATTTCCGCCCCATTTCAAATCTTTTGTTTCTGGGGAAAGTAATTGAGAGAGTGGTGTTGGAGCAGCTTCAGAGCTTTCTGGAGGACGCATCGGCTTTCGATCCCTTCGCTGTCACAGATACACTCCGTATGCAGCTTGACCAAGGTGGATCGGCGCTGCTGGTATTGTTAGATCTTACCACAGCGTTTGATATGGGCGACCACGATCTTTTGGCCTGGCCATTTCCAGGGTATAGGGCACTGTCCTTCAGTGGATTGTCTCGTTTCTCTGGGACCAGACTCAGCAAGTGTGGTGTGGGGCACAAGCTTCCCAGAAGTGCCTACTTCATTGAGGTGTACCCTAGGGGGCGTTGTTGTCCCTGCTGTTATTTAACATCTATATGCAACCCCTTGCTCAGCTGGTACAGAGCTTTGGGCTGATCTGCCATCAATATGCGGATGACACTCAGCTTAATCTGTTGATGGAGGGGGGAACGGTCACTGCCCCTGCAGCTCTACAGCATTGTTTGGAGGCAGTTGCTGGTTGGTTGCAGCAGAGCAGAATCAAGCTGAATCCATCGATGACAGAGGTCCTCTGGCTGGGCCATGGAGGAGGGGTTGGGGATTTCCAGCTGCTGGTGTGGGAGGGGGTCTCATTGGCACTGATCTCCTCTGCCTGCAGCCTGGGGGTCCACCTGGATTCATCTCTTTCGATGGAGACCCAGGTGGCCCATGTAACCTGGGTTGCATCTTTCCATCTTTGTCAGGCCAAACGGCTGGCCCCCTGCCTCTCCCAAGCAGACCTAGCCACCGTGATCCATGCAATGGTCACCTCCAGGCTAGACTACTGTAGGTCGCTCTACGCGGGTCTTCCCTTGCGCCTGATTTGGAAACTGAAACTGGTCCAAAATGCAGCAGCTCATTTGCTCACAGGAGGTGCCTTCAGAGACCATATCTTGCCTGTGTTGCGTAGCCTGCATTGGCTCCCGGTTGAGTTCTGAGTCATT
Organism: Sphaerodactylus townsendi; assembly: GCF_021028975.2. Classification (NCBI taxonomy): domain Eukaryota; kingdom Metazoa; phylum Chordata; class Lepidosauria; order Squamata; family Sphaerodactylidae; genus Sphaerodactylus; species Sphaerodactylus townsendi. The sequence goes on from NC_059426.1 coordinate 64,463,333, forward strand.
TTCAAGGTGTTGGTGCTAACCTTTAAGGCCTTACGTGGCTTGGGACCTTCGTACCTTTGGGACCATCTTACTCCACATGTCCCAGCTCGGTCTCTGCACTCTGCAGAGGCCAATCTGCTGGTTGTCCCCAGCCCCTCTATGATGTGGCTGGCCTCCACTAGGGCCAGGGCTTTTATGGCCCTGGCCCCCGCCTGGTGGAACAGTCTTTCTCCATCTGTCTGGGCCCTGTGGGATCTCATTGAGTTCCGCAGAGTCTTTAAGACGGAGCTGTTCCGCCAGGCTTTTTTTGGGGGGGGGGGCTGGCTGCTGAGGGTGCCCCCTGCCTTCCCTTCCCCAACTCCTTGTTTCTTGTTCTTTGTTTTAACTATGTGGCCCTTTAGTGAGGTGCCTTTGAGCCCCCCAGGGGGAGGTTTACTTTTAGTTCTCGGATGCTAGTTTTGTATTTTATAGTTGTTTTAATTGTTTTAAGTAATGACGCAGGGCGTTTATTGTGTTGGGTTTAAATTATGCTCTGTTGTATTTTGCCTGTGTACTGCCCTGAGCCCTTCGGGGGAGGGCGGTTATATAAATCTAAGAATAAATAAAAATAAAATCCCTTGATCTAGACGATTAGTCATTTTAGCTTTTAGAAACATAATTACCAGATAACGCTTGTATTGAGCTGTACTTTTATTAGGCTGCGAAGGAGTGTGAGGTGGGTGTCATATTTCCTATGCAAAATTGTGTATTGTATTTTTTAAAAATGTCCATGAAAAGATTAGGCTGAAAAATTTTCTCCTTGAGTTGGGTTTTTATGTGTGCAGAGGAGATGAGGGGATATTCAAACATTTTAGATAAAATAATGTAAAAGTAGAATTATTCATTAACAGTTCAAGGAGGTAAACAATTTATTCTATGTATTGTTGAAGGCTTTCACGGCCGGATTCAACTGGTTTTGGTGGGTTTCCTGGGCTGTGTGGCCATGGTCTGGTAGAACTTGTACCTAACGTTTCGCCTGCATCTGTGGCTGGCATCTTCAGAGGTGTATCACACTGTGTCTAGTGAGAAGGGAAAGTTTAGTGCAGGGGTAGGGAACCTTTAACACTCAAAGAGCCATTTGGACCCGTTTTCCATGGGAAAAGAAAACACTTGGAGCCGCAAATAATTTTTGACATTTAAAATAAAGATAACACTGTATATATTGGGTTTTTTAAACTTTTACTCCGCTCACTCTGAGAAGCGCATGGATGCGTCCGCCCTGCTGCCTGCAGGGCAGGCAAGGATGGGGCCAGCGGCTCGGTCTCGCTGGCTGCCAGGAAAGTGCCCGCCCCGCGCCAACGGGGCAAGCGAGAGGGGAAGCCCGCAGCAAGGAGGGGGCAGCGGCTCGGCTCATGGAGCCGTAGTGCAAGGGCAGAAGAGCCGCATGCGGCTCTCGAGCCGCAGGTTCCCTACCCCTGGTTTAGTGGAATATATTATCCATGTCCAAGGGGGGGAACCAATCAGTAAGTGTTTGGGGGAAACTTGCTATGCAAAGGTGTTTGAGTGCATTGTATTGCAGGTGGGGTTATCAGTCCATTTTTTTAAGTACTGGTAGCCAAGCTTGCTAATTTTCAGAGTCTCTTCTTTCTTGTTGAAGTTATCTTGGTGTTTGTGAATTTCAATGGCCTCCCTGTGCAGTTTGAAATAGTAACCTTCTGAATTGTCCACTATTTCAGTGTTCTCAAATAAAATGTTATGTCCAGTTTTGTTTAACGCATGTTCTGCAACTGCAGATTTTCCAGGATGGTTAAGCCGACAGTGTCTTTCATGCTTCTTAATGCGAGTCTGAATTTATTCTATCATTTAAAAGAGTTGTTGAATACATAAGTTAATTATGTACATATATGTAAAGAAAAAATGGGCAAAATATACGGCGGGGGTGTGTGTGTCATTTTGTACTGTTGCCATCCTTCAAAAAACATGTAGATCCGGTTCTGCTTTTTATGAGCCCATTTAAAATGTTTCACAGAGTATTTTATAAAGAGTCTATAGGACAGTTCTGATGGCAGGGAAGCAAAGGTGAAGTCCCGTGACACTAAAGATAATTAAAGTCCTGGAACAGGAATACTGAGCATCAAATTCCAAAATGAGGAGATAAAAGTAAATATATGCTTTGCTTATCCTCTAGATGTGTCCTCCTAAGAAACACAAACAGAGAAAAGATCTAAGATGGATGATTAATTGGCATTCAGATAAAATTCATGGTGCCCATTTATTCATTTATTCACCTATGAAATCATCCAATTGAGGCCAATATAAACGTTTCCCCATGTTTGGCTTACGCAGTACCTTGGCAGGTGTTAACAGACAATTTGGAATGAGCCCTACACTCATTTCACCCCTCTAGTAAGGTGCCGTGACTAAGGCTTCATTCATTGGATGGCTCCATCATTTTACATGTTCCTTTTTTTCCCCTTTTTTGTGCATAGACTCCCTAGTTTATATCAAAGATTCTATCTATACATTGTGGGGAAAAGAGTATAGATTTTCTTCTGCACTCCATTTCACCCACAACTCCCACAACAGGCCACAGTTAAACTTGCCCTAGTCTTTAGAATATCTCATTTCAAATCCAGAATTTGTTCACTGAGTCACAGCAGAGTGAATCAACAGGATATGTACTACAGAACTCAATCCACTCTTAGAGATGTGCTTACATGAGTTAAGTGTTTATGTGACAACGCCATTTTAATATTTGGTGTGGGGGGGAGATTGGAATGATTGATCTGTAGTGCCTAGGGAACAAGAGCTTACTGAGCATGTGCAAGAGCCTCGCCCCCTCAGTCATTCTGGCCTGCAGCAGGAGAAGAAAGACTCAGAGACTGACTGAGGGAATTGATTATTTCCTTAGAAGCCTAAGCTGGACAAAGACCTGCTACAACCACAGCTGCCGCAGAAGAGCAGATGGGGAGGAAGCTGCCCTGCAATTCTAAATGATATTTTGCCCCCTCCCCCCACATTTCTTTTATTACTGGGCCTTGTGGGTATCTTTTATTGTTCTGAGTGCTTTTCCTGAAGGTCACTGAAGATACTGTATACCCAAGGTGGCTACCCAATTTTTAGATTCTGAACTGAGCTATATTCATAGCCACTATGATTTAGTTGTAATTGTTGTAAAGTTGCTGTGTTCATATTAAATGTTTATTATTCTGTTTAAGCAATTTCACATTTGTTTGGCAAGCCACGAGGTGCTTCATTTTATTGATTTAAAATCCCCCGCAAGTCTCCAATGGAGATTTATGTACAGCCCAATCCAGACCTGTTGGGTGGGTGGGGACGGCACCACTCTGGCACTGCCCACCTGCTCCTCTGGGCTTTTCCTTTTTCTAATCCCCCCACCCGAAGAATCCCCCATGGTGAAGAATAGAGATACACCACGAAAATCATGGCATATCTGTGCTGGTCACTCCACCAGTCACATGGGTCAATTGGGAACTGGAGGCTAAGGTTGCTCCCCCCAGCCATGCCAGTGCAGAACTTTGCACCGGTGGGCCTGGGTGATGAAGGTAACTTCCTGGTCGGGTGCTGTAGAGCTGCACCATTACTGGATGCCTGGGTAAGTTGCCCCTCCACTGGTGTATTTGCCCCTCGTACCAGTGGAAAGGAATTCATCCCCGCTGGATTGGGCTGGTAGCCAGGGATCTGCTAGGTTGCACCTGTATTACAAATCTTGAGATGTTGACATTCAGCAGTACCTTAAATCCTAAACTGAAGGACTGAGAATCATAACAATCCCACGATAGTCTTCTCTGAGCCATGACAGGGTAGGAGTGGGGTATCCTGCAACAAATCACTCTGTAGTACTGCTATGTAGCCTGCACACAAGAAATTCTGATAGCTCCAGCAATAGGTCTTTTTATTGAGAACAGTACACTTGCAGGTTGAAAACACTCATACAACTTGGAGATGGCAATCAACACTTAGGACAAGACTGAAGTGATACCTCCCAACATAAACTGAAATCGAAAGAGAAACTAGTTATTGAGGGCTCTTTTATTTATTTATTTGTTTGTTTGTTTATGTCACTGAGCACTGAGCAGGTCATTTCTTCCTCACTCTGTCACTTTGCCCGCTGTCACTGTCATTTCCCAGCTCTGTCATTTCCCTCCACCTCCAAGGGCAGGGAGATCTGAGCATTCAGATCCCTCTCTCCCACCACACTCCCAAAGCCAGCAAAGCCAAGTCACATCAGGCTTTATTGGCTCCCAGCCTATTCTGCTCTGGGTTGTTTTTGTTGGGAAATTAAAAACTGGGGTTTTCAGTGATTTGGATTTACCGAATTTTTTGCCTACTGGAAGAAAGACAGAGTGGGGAAGCCATTATTGAAAATATGAAGCCAAAGACATAGCAATCCAAGGGACAGGTGGATTATTCGGCCTTCAAGCCTTGCTTGGTAATAATCTCTTTGGTTTTTGTATTCATCTGTACAAATATTTTTGCCAACTGGGAGTGACATTGATGCATCTGAACTGGCAGGCTCTGGATGACAAAAACTGGCCGAATGGCAATAGGGTTGGGCCCCCAAAGTGGCATATGCCCAACCCCTCCAGGGGTCTCGGAAGCCTTGCACCTTCCCTTCCCTGACTCTGTCCTTCATAGACTCCACCTCCACATCTCCAAGAATTTCTAAGCCCACAGTTGGCAAAATTTTACCAGAAAACTTACTTTGGGAAAGACTCCTATGCTATTTTTAGTATCCAGGACCTCATTTATTTCTGCTTTGTCATATTCACAAGCATCAGCAGATTGGGTTTCTTGATGATAAGAATTAACTGCTGTCTGCAATGGTTTGTATAGGTCATCTTGATAAATTCGCTAATGTGAGGAAGTGACAAAATTAGCTCTCCCGGATAAAAATAGAACTGAACTCCCTATCCTCAATTATTGCTGATTTCTTTTCCCCTGATAAAATCAAGTCAACAATGTGTGAAAATCTATAAATAGAATCCTCCTTTATTAAAAAAATCCTGTTTGTGACACTCACGTTCCCTTAGCAACTAGCTAAAAGCCTGCCAAAACCTCCTATAGACAACCAATAGGAAAAGCCAGATAAATACAAATGAAACTCAGGGGAAAACTAGGTGTGATATGGAAGATATGTGGTCAGGATCTATCCCAGTCTTTCTTTCTTCAAAACAGATATATAGGGCTGCTAATTTAATTGAATGAGCTGGGCCATAGACTAGAGAAAGAGGATGGGAGGAAAAGATTAAATGCATTCTTCCCCGGAACTGCCTCCCTCACCATAACCCTGATCAAGTTGCTTCCCACCATGGCTGCTTTGAAGTAAAAAGAAAACCACGAAATGTTCTTATCACAGATCCTCTTACCCCCTGGGTCCAAGCATATGGGAGGGAATGAGTGGGCAATAAATGCACTTTGATGATGCCTTGAAGTCAGACTTGCCATTTTCCTGCTGAGAGACACCTGTCCCCAACTCCCATTTCCAAGTGGGAGAAAAATAATGAAATTTTTTTTACCATTACATGATGGTGTGGTTGGGCAGTTCCCAGAAATAATATCAGTCTGCTCTAGGAATTACCAGAAGCCCTATGGCTTTACCACAAAGTTCTAGAGATTCCTGGAGAGGCATAATCTCACATCTTGGTTTTTTCAAACCATCAGCCCCCCCTTCAACTCCCACTGGTTGGCAGACATTAGCTAACACTGTGGACTATTTCAGCCAGAAAGATCAGCAATAGTAGAACACATGATAAATCAACCTGGACACAGAATATTATTTGAAAACGCAGAAATTCTGGACCACTCTGACAACCACTATGTCAGACTACACAGAGAAGCTATTGAAATTCACAAGCACATGGACAATTTCAACAGAAAGGAAGAAACCATGAAAATGAACAGAACTTGGCTGCCAGTGTTGAAAAACACTAGAGTCAAGACAGTGACTAATCGGCTCCACACAAACACAGGATGACTATAGACAATAACAATCAGAGGGAACAAAGGCCAGGCTACTTCTATTCAGATGCCCTCACCTATTGATCTTGCTATCTTCATTGTTACTCACATGCTACATACTTCATTGTTACTCACATGCCAGGCTACTTCTATTCAGATGCCCTCACCTATTGACCTTGCTATCGTCATTGTTACTCACAGGTATATATATTCCACTTGCTTTTCTTTCCTACTATCAGATCCTCTGAAGATGCCAGCCACAGATGCAGGCGAAATGTCAGGAGAGAATGCTGCTAGAACACGGCCATACAGCCCAGAAACCACACAGCACCCCAGTGATTCCGGCCATGAAAGCCTTCGACAATCCAGTAAGAAAGTTTGTTTTGCGAGAAGAGTCCATCTGCCTCCTGGTAGTTTCTGGGAAAAAGAAGCTGTGTTGTTGTTAAGATGGCTGTTGGAGTTGTTGCATTGGGCTTCTAGGCCCAGGTTGTATAACGAGGTGTGGGATGGGTGGGGGTGGGGGGTAGTAGGTGCAGCGATATGGGAGATTTTATTATTGTTTTTTTAACAAAGTGTAGCTTCATGTACTTTCCCAAAGTTTTTAATAGATGTGACAATGGCAACTCTAGGAATTGCTGGAGGCTCTCATTAGGACATGAGACAGCATTTAAAAAAACCCTCCCTCCACTGCATAAATATAAGTAAAATCTCTAGAGTTCCTTCATAAACAGCTGAAATCAGATCTTCATGGTGCGTGGAACAAATTTTTGGATTAACATTTATAAAAAAACACAGTAGAAATGTTTCTTTCAAGATTTGTGTGATTCTGGCTTGATTTGATGTAGCCATGGTTTACTTTACATCCAGACACAGCCATAGTTGATTTTAATTCCAGTTGCTTGTGACACTAGTTGAGAAACTAGTTAAGACTAAATGGGGTCAAAAAAACAACCTCAGGCTTAGGGTTTTCAATCTCTAGGTTGAATCTGGATATCTCTTGAAATTGATTTCTAAATGACAGAGAACTCTCTGGAGAAAATGGCTGCATTGGAGGGTGGACTGTATGGCACTATACCTGTCTGATGTCCCTTCCATTCCCAAATTGTGCCTTTCACAGGCTCTCCCCACAAAATCTTCAAGAGTTTCCCAACTGAGGTAGTTTGGCAACCCTGGGCAGATAGACTATAGTTTCAGTGCTTGGTTTGACAGATCATAGTGTATTGGAGTTATTAAAGTTAATGAGTTAGAGCAGAGGCGTATCAGGGGGAAATGGCATCTGGAGAAAACTCCTTCTCCGGGAGCCCCCACCCCTGCACCCCACCTCTTCCCCCTGTGCTTGGGAGCATGGCTCGGGGGCATGGCCCCGGCCACAAGCCCTGCTCCTGCAGGCCGGCTTTCAAAAGCTGACCTGCACAGAGCTGTGAGGGAGACGCAGGGTGGGGCTACACCCCAAGCCCCACCCCCAGGCATGGGGGGAGGTAGGGTCATGCCCCCAAGCCCTGCCCCTAGCCTCCATGTAGGCCTCAAAAGCCAGCTTTTGAAAGATTTTGAAAGCTTGCTTGCATGGGGGACGGGGTTCAGCTGCAGTGGGTGGCCCAGGAGAGTGCTGCAGCTGCCCACTGCCAAGCCCCACCCCCACCCCTCTGCCGGCTGGCTCCTGGGTGGAGGGGCTTGGTGGCATGTGGCTGGGGCACACGCCATCTGGTCACATGGAAGGGCGTCTGGCATCCCCCCATGTGGCTGAAAGGCATGCGCCCAGGGACATGGGTGTCGTCAAGTCCTTTGGGTGGTACACCCCTGGATTAGAGTTAGTGGATTGTTTTTTATTTGAACAATCACCATGATTATAGGTTAATTAAACCTTGGCTTTCTGTGGTCTGAACCAAGCCAAACATATACATGAGGGGCCTGTGGGAATGCTTAGATTATAACTTTTTATCAGGCTCAGAGAAATGTTTGCCCTGCCTGCATTCATGTCCACATTGGCCCTTAACATTATTAACAATGGAGAATGGCAGTAACTGACTTGCTCTACAAGCTATCTCAGGCCAAATGATATACTTTTTTTGAGCTAGCCATCGGCCTTTTAATGGATTGATAATAGCTTGCATTTAAATAAACATGTATATTATCCATGTCTCTGGATAGGTACTTTTTTGAGTTATTGACAGATGTGTCAGGAAATGTAACCCTTTAATAATGTGAGGCTACCCCATTCATTGTTAACAGGAAAGACCATCCTTACTATTTTACTTTTCAGTTCTTAATATTCTTAACTTGTTCCACCAATTAAAATCCTCCTCCTCTGATCACTCAAGTACATCTTTAGTTAGTTAATCTACTAATTGAACTGATTACAGCCTTCTAGGTCTCTCTGTTTTATGTCACGGCAAATAATAAGTTTTGGGTTACCTCATGGCAATGTTATGACAGAAAGCAAATCTGCAGTCATCTAAACATAATAGGATCATCCTATGTGCTGTGTGCTTTCATTTTAACCTTTGATGGGCACATAACGTAGCTTTAGGTAATTTGAAATGTATTTCAGATGTGCAGTTCAAATTCACGCTGCATGTTGCTAGTTTGTTTTCGTCTGCAGTGATCCCATCAAGAAGTCTCAGATGAAGAAACTCCATTACAAGCTTGGTTCCCCCTCAGTGACAAATAGAAATGAATAATCAAGAATGTTGGTGCAGCTGCATGTGCAGTTGTGTAAATGTATGCAGCTGGGTTAGGCAATTAAAGCCTTATACTTTAATGGGAGACTTAACACCCAGGGGCAACGAGTCATGTCCAGTACATTGGATTCCTTATGCGAGAGCATTCTTGGAACGGCCAACCAAGCATCATCCAGAACCATCTAATTGGAATGTATATTTTGGGGTGGAATCGTCCAGAGTGTTGATCAGCAAAAGGCAAATTTTCCCTGTGCTATAAAGAACTTGGTTAACTTCATTGATTAAAATATGGTAAGCTGCATGTACATGTATGGGGTGCATTTTATTGCAATTTATCTGCAATCTAATGTTGTTGGAGTATTACAGTTTAGACAGCAGCTCTAACATGTGATCCTCACCTTTTTAACCTCTTCTCATTTTATAGGAATACAAATGTTTATATTTCTCTCAATAGTACAACAAATTTATTTACAACACACTACTGGCTACAAGTTTCCTGCCTTCCTCTGAAAAATGAATTTCCAGGGCAGCTTTCTTTGTGTCTCTGCCATCAGAAAGGGTTGAAATATAATTAAGCTTCACATTGCGCTGAAAAAGAGGAATAATTGGGACAAAAGAACTTTTATATATTTATTTTATTAAACTTATTCCGCATTTATCCCTGGTCATGACCAGGCTCGGGGTGGGGCTTACATTCGTTAAAACAATACATTAAATCACATTAACTAGGTAAAATCAAACCAGTTCCCTTCTACTAATGATGGTGATAAATAACCCTGCAGCCTATAAAAACTTCAATCTGAGATCTGAAAAAGGTGACGGGGGGATCAAAATGATATTTATGACAGTGGTCCAATCTCACGTTGGTGGTAAGTGGCTGGGAGGCTGGTAAGCTGATGATGTAACAATGGATGGAACAAACCACTGGAATGAAGAGAAACAGCCACCCAGAGGACAGGTGTTCTTACCATACATCAAGGGAAAATAGATTTATTGAATTAAAAATGTGGCTGGATTCAACCCATTCTGTTTAATGAAGCATCAGGAATATATACATGTTTGTTGACCTACACTACATCATAACACCTCCAAAACAAGTCTTTTGTTGAGTCAAAAGGACAAAAGAAGAGTTCTAGAATGGAACATGTTTCAAAGTTCTTGGCAGAACAAAAATTTTTTAACCGGTATATCTGTAAGGTACGGGAATGTTGAATCCACAGCCATTCACTTTTTTTTTTAGGAGTGGGTGTTACTTTGCTGTTTCCATTAATAAAGAGCAGCTGCTGCACCACCCAGCTTGGCTTTTGGGGATGTGGGAGGACATCTTAGGGCCTGCAGAGCACTGCTTTATGAGCAGGGGGAATGTTAGGACAATGAACTCCCACCAATGAGAGAGCAGAACTCACTTTGAGTCCTGCTCCCTCACTGGCTGAGGGTTCGTCATAGCAACATTAGCATTTTATTGTTTAAGACGTCCACCTGAGGGTTTGTACTTGCCCCCCCCCCCACTTTCCATTCCACACTGTGCTTTGTCTCCTCCCCCACCACTCTTGCTAACGTGCTTAACTGACCACTCTAGGGGAGTAGGGTTAACCAGTATGCTCTCTTCTGCAGTTGGTAAGCCTGGACTAGACAGCAGCTTTAATGCAGGCCACACTGATCAGAGTAGCTGTTTTGAAAATGTAAAATAAGTTTAAGATGAAAATTAAAAGCACAGAATATGTAAACACAACAGACTGAGCAAAGATAAAAAGGTGATATAAATGCAGGTTGTTCTTCTGAATATTAGATATCCCTAACCATGGCAAACATAAGCTGTTAAATGTTGAATTTGCAAGCATTTAGAAAATCATCCATTACTATATTAAGCATTTGGGATTCCCTTGTATAGGTTTCAACAATATCATATGCTCATACCAGTTAAAATGGATCAGTGATGTAGGTATAGATTTTTTATGGGGAAATTGGGGGGCCACGCCCCCACCCACCCCATGGATGGCCGCTGTGATCCTGGAATCTACCCCAAACAGCATTACTTTCAGTGGTGTTTAAACTGGGGACCTTGGGTTCTTCCTTTAAATCCATGCCGAAGGGAATGGATTTAAAAGGAGAATCTGGGGAAATTTGGGAGGTGCCTGCTGTCAGGGATGCAATTATTAAGCTAGAAGCACCAAAATTTCAGGGTACCTTTAGGATACTCTCCTGATGATACCACCCAGGTTTGGTGAAGTTTGGTTCAAGGGTTCCACAGTAATGGACCCTCAAAGGTGTAGCCCCTATTTCCTATTAGCTCCCATTGGAAACAATGGGGATGGGGCACCCCCTTTGGGAGTCCATAACTTTGGACCCCCTGCACCAAACCTCACCAAACCTGGGTGGTATCATCAGGAAAGTCCCCCAACAAATCCCTGAAATACTGGTGCTGCTAGCCTAAAAACTGCACCCCCTTCAGGCCAAAAACCAAAAAACACTAAAAAATACAAAAAACCCACGAACGGGGGGCAGAGCTTCAGACATGTAATGGCGGGGTTGAACCCGAGAACCCCCTTTACCTTGTCCTTGAAATGGATCCCAGGTATAACATGGCTTGCAGTAAAATGGGGTCTGCTTAATCCCTCTCAGTGAATATCTCTTCTTCTTGATGTTCAGGGTTTTTAAAAATGAACTCTGAGCATGGGCAGAGTTCTGATCCAATTATTACACTTCAGAGTTGTTACCTTTGCATTCATCCTGGGTTGTAAGAGATTTCATCACACCCCAACGTTTCGCTTTTCTTTCTTCTACTTAGTTATCCTGGATTATGGATGTTATAATAGCTTCATAAGCAGGAATCTAGATATGTTCATCTCCGATCAGTGCAATTAGATCTTTTGTGGAAATTATGTGACTTTCAGAGACCAGAAAGCAATGTGGTGCAGTGGATGGCTAATTGGGGTTGGATAATCATTGCATGGTGCAGTGGATTAGTCTTTAAACAGGGTTAATTTTAAAAGGTGCAGTTTAGCCAGAGCCAGAGCACCAAGTGTTTACCAGAGCGCAACCTGATTGGCTGGCTGAAATGCAGTAGCCAGGAAACACAGATAGGGAGTGCTGGCTGATATAAAAAGCAGGCAAAGCCTGTCAGGATGATAGTGGGGAAATTTTGAACACAACAGAAATATCTTGAAAGCAGCTTGAGAACTTGTGTGACACACAAATCATGTCAGTCCTCAGAGTCAGTTAGAGGAGATCGTGTCTAAGGGCAGAGAGAGCCAGAGACAAAGGGAGAATGACTAAAGAGGGGCTGCGTTCTCAAAGAGATCTCAGATTGAGAGGAAAGAGCCTTGTTTTCCCCAGTGGCTAGGAGGTCTTGTGAGGGCAGAAAACAAAAGGGAAACTGAATTCACGGGGACACTCCTAAGACAACACAGAGTGCTTGGCTATTGTCTCACGAGGAGACCGTACCAAGATACTGAGCTGGAGAGCCCGTGAGGGTGTGTTCCATTTAACTGGCAGAGTTAAGAGTGGATTTAGTGAAACCCCAGAGCTTATTCTGTCCCAAGCCAGTGTGAGTTCCCTTTAGAGTTAAGGGTGGGAGTTTTAGGAGGGTGTTCAGAACCATGTTATGGAGGTTTACCATAAGCAGAGACACCTGTGCTTGTGTGAAACTATATGTGAAGCAATCTGTAAACTAAAACAGCCATCTTTAAGTGAAGCTAAATCTTGTAGCTGAAACAGCCGTTTAAGCGAACCTGCATTTGCTCTGTAACCTCTAAGAAATATCTGCCTAAAGAAACCAGAAACACTTGAGTACCTCTCTGAAACAACAACCTGAGAAGAAACCCTTGTAAAATAAAATCTAATTTTGTTTTATCTTTCAAAAGCCTCGCTAAGTTCAATTTTTTACCTCAGGATTGGTGGCAGCATTTATATATTAATAAACTGGAAATTCTGGTGCTGTCACCTTACCCTCTATGGTGCAGCTTCAACTGCTAGAGGGCTGGATTCTTTGAGAACCCCTCCCGCAAAAAAAAAAAACCCCTAGCCTTCAAGTGTCTAACATGTTGGCACAGCCATGTATCAGGGATGTACCTCTTAGCTGCAAGTGGGGAACTGTTTTGGGGCAGGTCATGGATGTGAATTCCAGGGTGACTTGTTGTTCTGCTCTGTGAGCAGAAAAGATTTTCAACATCAGTTGCGGGAGGCAGGGAAGTCAGATGTTTGTGCTCTTCAGGAGAAAAGAGAATTGCTGCTGTAAAGGAAGTTCATTAAAAAGATGATGAGACTCATGAAGATACTGAAATGTGGCAGTGGTCTCTGGAAAATGGAAAACTTGAACGGAATTGTTTAGGAAACTTGAAAGGAAGTGGTGGGAAATCTTTCTTCCTATCTGCATTTCAGAAGGATGAAATGTGGAGTACCCTTTTTTAGACAACTCCCAGGTTCATCCATGGAGGCTTTGGGGAAGTGTCGGCCACTCTCCCATATTTCGGCTTTGACTTATCCATATGTCATACAGGGAGATTTGACAACCAGGACTAGCTTTCCTGCCATGGGGTCAAGGTCCATTTTTTATTTAAAAACATATGTAAATCCATTTTTGGTCTTCACTAGCCTGGGATGCAGATCTGAAATGTGCAAGACAGCCTGCATTCTGCTTCTCTCCTCTCTTTTAGGAGCAGCAGTGGTGTAGGAGGTTAAGAGTTCGTGTATCTAATCTGGAGGAACCGGGTTTGATTCCCTGCTCTGCCGCCTGAGCTGTGGAGGCTTATCTGGGGAATTCAGATTAGCCTATACACTCCCAAACATGCCAGCTGGGTGACCTTGGGCTAGTCACAGCTCTTTGCAGCTCTCTCAGCCCCACCCACCTCACAGGGTGTTTGTTGTGAGGGGGGAAGGGCAAGGAGATTGTAAACCCCTTTGAATCTCCTGCAGGAAAGAAAGAGGGGATATAGATCCAAACTCTTCTTCCTTTTCTCTTCTTCTTTTGCAAATTAATACATTGGATTTATTGGTAAAGGTGGGTATGATCCACAAGCAACTTTAAATTAAAAAAAGGAAAGGAGCATCACTGATCACAGGGAGGGTGGTTAACTGGTGATTTCAAATATCTTTGAAAGTTGTAGAAAACAAGTGGGCTGTGTGCTGTAAGGGGACCATTATGATGTAATACATCAGGCAGACTCTCACACATAGGTCATAATGACTGCTCTGTCCCTCTTCTGCCCATGTTACCTTCAACACAACAGCTGAGGCAGATAAGCAACACCAATTACATCACCTCTCCTGCTCCATTTGGGGGCAGAAATCTGTTACTTCGATGTAAAAATAAGGAGAAGATGGCAAGATTCCGACGTTATCATAGACATCGGAGCAAGAAAGGTGGACTCCGCAAAGGTAGAAGAGGCAAAAAGCGGGGCTCAAAGAAGAGGCGCAAAGGAAAAAGAGGAGGAGGAGGTGTGCTTATCATTTTCCCATTCTATTAGTTGGCTCATGGGGCATTCTTCTAAAGAATAGTTATTTGCTTATAAATTTTTTATTATAGCTTGATTATCTTGTTAGTATTCAACCAGTTTTTTTAGCCCTAGAGATTACTTTAAATCACAATTCCTACTGGTAACCAATTGAATATTTAGATCCATGAATCAGAAAGCATGATTTATGAAGGGTGTTCATATAGCCTTCTAAATTTAGAGTCAACATTTTTAATTAATTCTGAGTGCAATGGGGGAAACTTGCTCATGCTGTTCCAAAATTATTTCCAGTTTGCCTAATAAAATCCATCCCACTTACCTGAGAAATGTCTTTAGAGCTGATGTGTTCAAACTTTCTATGCAGTTTTGCCAAAATCTTGTCTTTGTGCATTAGTTTCTGGGGCAGCTGGTCTTTCAGGGTATGTAGTCATCATGTTCTTATGGGAGAAAGGGCTTCTTCCATATGCAAGTAGGCTTTGAAGTCCACAGGCTAATTCTGCTCTTCCTTTGCCGTCTAAGAATAGACCCAGACTATTAAAGTGGTTGTTTAGATGGAGAGTTTTTTCCACATGCGTTTTTTTCATCAGTTCTGGCTTTGCTTTGGTTAATCACCTGATTTCTTCACACGCGTTTTGCCTTTAGTTTTCACCCCCACCTTTTCCCCAGCTCTTTTGAGACCACTTTCATTCCGATTTTTTCCCTGAAGTCTAATTTTAAGTTGCCTTTTTTCTAGTATGTAATATTCCTGTCAGTTTTCTTTGTTCTGCCCACTTCCACCCACCCTCAGTTCAGTTTTCAACAACTGGACTGTTATCATCATTAACCCCCCCCCCCCCAGTCTTTTTTTTTTTTAAGTAAGCCTCTATTTCCTTTTCTCACTTTCTTTATATCTCTTTTAGGGAACAGAATAGCCTTTTTTTTTTCAAAATGAAAGCTGGGAATCAGAGAACCTGGTCAAACTATGGCTACAGCACTACAGCCTTACATTGATATTTTAGGGCCATTTAAAAATGGGTCAGTGTTGTGAAGCCACTGATAACAACACCAATGATGACAGCACCCTTCTTTGAAAATCTTGGTTATTTAAGCCATTGGAGGAAGTAAATAAACTGACTCTGCAACTATAAAAATGCACAGGGAGGGCAGACATGTGGAAGACCCCTTCTCACACCAATATTAGTGCTTGTAGATCGACTCCAAAGAAAATCAGAAGTAACTCTAGCATGAGGAAAAGGTAGCATTAACACAGAGTGAATAATGTAAAATAAAAGAGGGAGACAATGTGGAGGAAGTATCAGAGCAGGAATCAGGAGATCTGGGTTTGAAATTTGTACTACCAGTATATGCCATCACTTTCTGTCAGCCCAATTTAAAGCTGTATTGTGAAGACAGAATGGAAGTGGGGAAAATAGAGCTGCCCAGCCATCCTTTATGGTGAGAAGCCTATCAGCAGCCCTAGTCAATCATCACTACTCTGATTGGTGGCAGGATAATTCTTTATTAAAGCCACTGTTTATACCATTATTCACTTCTTGGGAAACCCATACATTATGTAGGGTAGCTCAAGGAATCAGTGGAAATTCTATAGTAGGTAAAACCACAGTTTCTGGGGATTGCTATAGTTACCCTACATCATTTCCAGGTTTTCCCCAGAAGTGACAATGCAATACAAATAATGTTGCAGCCTCATCATACCCATGCCACCAGCACTTCTGCTTTTATTTATTTGTTTGTTTGTTTATGTATGTATGTATTCATAAAATGTATACCCCACCTATATCCAAGACCTTTAGGTGGTAACAATATTAATACATCCCCATATATAAAATCTCTTAAAAACACTATAACATATAAAGTTAAAATCCCAATACTACCTACCCCTCACCCCCCAGCAACTAGAGAGACTAACCAAATGCCTGGGTGAAGACAACTGCCTTTGCCAGGCACCTAAACTTGTGAACCTCTGAGAAGAGGTTGCTCCAAAGCCTGTGGGCAATCACAGAGAGAACCCTCCCACATACCCCACCACTGTATCGGGTGGGGGGGGGTACTACAAGAAAACCCTCCCCCTGTGACATCAGTGCCTGGGCAAGTACATACGGGTGCAGGGGTTCCTTTAGGTAGGAAGGGCCCAAGTTGATTAGGGCTTTGTATGTTAATGTCAACATCTTGAAATGGGCCCAGAAGCAAATTGGGAGCAAGGGCAGTTCTTTGAGAATCGCCTGTCAACCTTTAAGGGAAATTGTCAACCCTTAAGGGAAATTGTGTATATTGTTCTTTTATCTTGTGCTTCCTCCAAGGAACTCATAGCAGTGCACATGGTTCCCATTTTATCTTCTCAAGTCCCAACAACATATGAGGTAGGTCAGCTGTAGAGAAGAAGAAGAAGAGTTTGGATTTATATCCCCCCTTTTTCTCCTATAGGAGACTCAAAGGGGCTTACAATCTCCTTGCCCTTCCCCCCTCACAACAAACACCCTGTGAGGTAGGTGGAGCTGAGAGAGTTCCGGAAAGCTGTGACTAGCCCAAGGTCACCCAGCTGGCGTGTGTGGGAGTGCATAGGCTAATCTGAATTCCCCAGATAAGCCTCCACAACTCAAGCGGCAGAACTGGGAATCAAACTGGTTCCACCAGATCAGAATGCACCTGCTCTTAGCCACTATGCCACTGATGCACTATAGTGACTGACCCATTGTCACCCTGTAAGTTTCATGGTAGGGATTTGTTTCAGGTATCCCAGATCTTCATCACTGTAAGGCTTTGGTTTCCAATTCTTCCCTTCCTTTACCAAAGAGGATCTCTGTTTGGTGCATTGTTACATTGTTTTTATCACACTGCATTTTGCCATGCCCAATCTAAGCCAGGACCTTACCTTAAGGCATCCAACTTCCCACTCCTGCCTACCTCCTCTCAACTTCCCGTCCCACACATGGCTCAATACCTGCTGGGAGGGGGTTTACACTGAAAAAAAGGAGGAAGAGAAGGCTGCTGGATACCCTAAAGTGTTGAAGTGGGCCTCCTGAAAGATAGTGTGCTGTTCATGACACTGTACTGAACTTCCAGGTGAGGAAGACAAAATTGTATTGACTTTTGATGAGATGCCAGTTTGAATCTTACTCATGTAATACACAATTCAGGATTGCAGATTAAAGAAACAGAACAATGAGAAATGGACATCACATTTATTTACAGATCTGTAAATTATTTTTAGAACAACGTGCAAAGTATCGGAAAATAGATAAGAAGATTCAAATAGGAGAAACATATGGGGGAAATGCAGCTTGTTATAAGAAATTATAGAATATGGTGGAAAATAACATGGATAGATGAGACAAAGTTCAAGAAAACTTTCTCTAATTAATTTGTATCACATATTTCTCCTCAGTGGGGACCCAAAGCAGCTTAAATTGTTCTCCTTCCCTCCATTTCAACCTCATAACAAACCTGTGAGGTAAATTAGGCTGAAAGAGTGTGACTGGCCCAAGGTCACCTACATAACTTCCCTGGCACCAGTGGGGATTCAAATCCAGATTCCCAATTATTAGTCCACTATACCACACTGGCTCTCAACTAACACAGCAGAGAGCAGGCTATGGTAGAACCTTTTCCCCTGCTGCGCTATTTTTATTTAATTTATTTTTTGCTTGGGATATTCTCATGTAGGATCTATTAACATTGCCATTCTCTCTCTGTGTTAAGTTCTGCCAGTTGCTTCTTCCTCATGAGTTCCTCATGGCAACTCTATGAATCAGTGTCCTCCAATACATCCTATTTTGGCAGCCTTGATCGTATCTTGCAAACTGAGGGCTCTGGCTTCCTTTCTAAAGTCAATCTACCTCATGTTGTAGCTTCCTCTTTTCCTACTGCCTCCAACTTTCCCCAGCATTACTGTCTTTTCCATTGACTCTTATTTTCTCTTTGTAACCAAAGCAGCCTCAGCTTCGTTATTTTATTGCCTGTTGTGGCTTTTCCATGCTGCATGGTTGTGGTCTGGTGGTTTTGGCTTCCTAACGCTTTGCCTGTACCTGTGGTAGGCAAAATGTTAGGAGTGAAAACCACCAGACCATAGCCACACTGCCCAAAACCCCCACAACAGCCAGTTGACTCTGGCCACACTGATTTGAGTTCTAGCCATGGCTACCTATGTTCTGATGGTTCTCATTCTCATTTACCTCCTTCAAGGTCGTTTCCACTATAAGAGGCGTGTGTTATACTAAACCTGACCTGTTCGGACATCAGATCTGGAGATGAGCAATCATTGCCTGGACTGACACCTTTCGCTGAAAACAGTGACATTCAGGAGAACACAGTGGAGAGCATTTCTGAATAAACCTTGCCCCACCAGAATGTTAGTAATGCCTTCTCTTTCTGTGCAGTGAATAGCCTTCTCCATCTGACAATTGTTTGCAGGTCACAATCTTTTTTCACATAGCGTAGCGTTTTACTTCAGCAGTTCTCAAATATTAGCAATTTTAGTTTAACTTACATTGTGCAGCCTGATGCCCTCACCTCTTGCCTGCTGCTGCCTGCCATACACTAGATACACTGAGTTTTAAAGTACATGGCAAGGCAACATTTCCCATAGAGGCCACCATTCTCTAGTATCCTCAGAACTATACTGTGAGAACTACATCAACAATACTCTAAAAACAAGCTTAATAAAATGTTTGTACTATCTATACATGACCTAAAACTGTGGCCCTAAAACATTTTTGGTGTGTTGACCGACAAGTCCGCATTTAGTTGGTATGACTACCCATTCAGGGCCAACCCAGGTTTTTGACACACTGGGTGAACTTTGGAGGCCATCTAGTCCAACACTCCATTTTTTTACAGTGGCCAACCAGATGTTTTTGAGAAGCTAACAAATATCACACAAAGGTGCAACTGCCCTTAGGCAGGTAGCATTCTGAAGTACACAACCTTTGCATATGGGGGTTACATTCCAGCCTTTGACCATCCTTTCCTTCCTCCTTACTCTTTCTAATGCTCCTTATGATTCTAAAAAAAACTTGCTCTAGTATTCATCAAGACTTGTTTACATAATTATTTATCAATAAACATGCATAAGTGGCAAAGAAAAAATACCAATTAATGTATCACATGGAAGATACAGTTTCCAGGTTCAGGACTTGGTTTCCAAAATCCAGGTCAAAATCTTGCCTCAGCTCAAGCCCTGAAGTTAGTTTTCTAGGAGTCACTTCACACATGAGGATTGTTCTACAGAGATATTAGTCTATTTAGGAAAATGGGTATACTTATCAGTTGCAGCCAAATGACACGTTTTGTTTACTGAAATGGCAAAATTGGTTGTACTAATCACATATCACACCCACTGGTTGTATTCATTACGTATACATTCATGTCTCTATAAAGCAGAAATATCAGTGCAGGTAAATCACATTAAAAACAGCCTAGTTTTCAACAGTGCAAGGCTCTTAGCATGGGACAAGCTATGAAAGCACCCCTAGATTCCCTTTAAGCTTAGAAGACAAATATGGTTCTTTTACCACTGGGTAAGAACTATCATGAATGGGAGGTAAGGTTGCTCACTTTGGTTTGGGAAATTCACGGATATTTTGGGTAAAACCCGGGGAGGGATTTGAATCTCAGTGGAGTATAATGCCATAGAGGTGTTTGGGAGAGGATGGATCTCAGTGGGATCTAATGTCATATAGTCCATGCTCCAATGGAGTCATTTTCTCTTGGGAAACTGGTATTTTTGTAGTTTGGAGATCAGTAATAATTCTGGGGATCTCCAGGCCCCACCTGGAAATTGGAAACCCTAGGGTAGATGATATTCAAAACCACTTAACTGCTGGAAATTACTGAATTGCTGAAAACTGAACAATATACTAACTTTAACCATCTTCATCAGTGCCTGCATTGTGATAAGAGGAACATTTAACCTACACATTACTGATTTTCTGAGTAGGGATATTAAGACATCTCCATTATAGCAACCAATTCCTTCTGTAGAGTGTGACACATTTGGGGGAGAGTGGGTTATAACAAAGGATGCTCTCTTCTTCTGAGGGCAGGGTTCATAAGATTCCATCTGAGGTCTCATATCTGACAGCGAGAGCTTCTTTCTGTCATTTTTTCCTCCAGTGTCAGCCAGGTCAGAGCTGGAAGCATGCTGAGGGATAACTGGCTGGTGGGAGGTACAAAGGTGCCAAGTAGCAGCCAAGAAGCTGGTGGTGAAACCTCCTACAGCAGGTAGAGGGCATTGAGGTGCTGTGGAGGGCTGGGCAAGTGATCCAGCTACTGAAGGAGTGGAACCAAGGCCTAGCACCTCCATGCCTCTTTCTCTCCTCTTGTTTTCCCACAGCGGGCTGAACAACTCCTGCACATTGTACAGCTTCTCCCCTTTTCTTCCAGTTACTGATGTCAAATTACTCATTGCCAGATGGCTTTTTCACTTCATTATTGTCACAAAGGGAGATGAGGTGAGAATGTGAGAAGCTGGCGAGGAGAAAAAGGGAAGAAAGAGAGCAATACATAGGGCAGTAATTGCCATTAGTGAGGGCTGGCCTGTGGTTGCCAATTAAGAATTCATCTTGACTCCAACCTACAATAATTTCCAAACTAGAGTGGATGTTTATAAGTTAATCACACAAGTGAAGCTCAAAGCTTTTTTCCCCCCAAACAGGATAATCCAGCTCCTTTGCACAAAGTTAAACCAAAGTCTGTTTTTGCACCTAATGTAGAAGAACCGGGAATTGCAATCTTTGAAAAAGAGACATAGCTAAAATAGAGAAGACTAACTATTGGAATAAGAGGAATACTAATTTGTCACATAAAGATAAAGTACTACTTTAAAATTTTGCTAAGGATAAGAAAATCACATTTAAGGAGAGTTATAAGGGAGGAGCCATTGTGATGATGGACACCAAAGGTTATTTGCAAGAGATAGTTAGATAATGGGGAATACAATATGAGGACCGAGACCGAAAGAGATCCTACAGACCATATACTGTCCCTCATAAAAATAACAGGCCAGGAGGCTCTTGTTCTGGGAATTATTTGAGAGGATTTATCTAAATTTTTGATAAAGGAATCCCCAGGAGTACCAGTTTTTTATACGCTCCTAAAAATACACAAAGAAGACTTTCTACCTCCTGGGAGATCCACTGACTATGGAACAGCCTCAAGCATTGAATCTCTCACTGCCTACAGTTGATTCATTTTTGCAGCCCTCAGTAAAAAAGTTGAAAGCATACATTAAGGTTACCAAAGATTTATTGAGCAAATTAAATCTTTTCCAAAGATTTAATGAGCCAGCATGGTGCAATGGTTAAGAGCAGGTGCACTCTAATCTGGAGAACCAGGTTTGATTCTCCTCTCTGCTACTTGAGCTGTGGAGGTTTTTCTGGTGAACTGGATTAACTTGTGCACTCCAACACATGCCAGCTGGGTGACCTTGGGCTAGTCACAGTTCTTTGGAGCTCTCTCAGCTCCACCTACCCCACAGGGTGTTTGTTGTGAGGGGGGAAGGAAAAGGACTTTGTAAGCTCCTTTGAGTCTCCTACAGGAGAGAAAGGGGGGATATAAATCCAAGTCTTCTTCTTCAAATTAGAAGGGACGCCTTGTCACAGAAGCACAATATTATTTACCATTGATATAACCTCTCTATACATGAATATCCCTCAAAATGAGGCAACAGATGTGTTGATTAACACACTGGAAAATAGATCTGAATGTGTACCTCCAACAGAATTAATATACAGAATTAAAATGTTTTAATTAAGACGTTATTTATGATTTTATTGGGGTTGTTGATTATTGATATGGTGGATTAAACACAGCCCAGAGCCCTCAGGGGATGGGGCGGTATATTAAATTGAAACAATAAATAAATACATTATTTTAGAGAAAGCATACTTTAGGTTCGATAGTGAGTTTTTGTAATAATTTTAGAGTGTGTGTGACTTTAAACTGAGTTGGAAAGAAAAGGGGGGTGAGAGGGGGATGAGGGAATGATATGATTGGTTGACAGTGCACTTGGGAGGGCTGTGGTGGACTGGCAAAGCTCAAGTCAGAGAGAGGATGGCAGAATGTGTTAGGGCTTCTGAGTGAAACGGCTCAATGTTGAGAGAAAGTCAGAGTGCATGCAGAGAAAGTCAGAGCCTCAAGAAATAGTTAGACAAAATAAAGACAGAATGTCTGAGAGAACTATGAGGGGGAGAGAGAAGCTGTCAGAAAGTATCAGAGTGAATTTAGGTTGAGTGAAGTCCTCAAAGTATTTGTTGCCTCAGTTTGACTTTATTTTATTCTGTAAATACTTAGCTTGAGACTGTGAAGTTACCTATCAGTATTAGATAAAATCTTACTTTGTTTGAAGTAACATTGGAATCCCACCCTATTTTCCTTAGGACCATGTAACCCATCCACTTTGCCTTACAAGCTCATATACTTTGCCTTATAAGCTCATGGTGTTTTGGACTGGGTTTTTTTTTTTTGGAATTTATATTCCTGGTGGCAGTTACCATATGAGGAAGAATTAAGGGAGCAAATACTACTTGGCACTTATATATTTATTTATAAAGAAAAAAAGAATGGACATCGCATTTTGTGGCCTTGGGTGGAAGGGTAATCCATAAAAGGGAGTGAGTATCAAATAAAGGGAGTGAGTGGGTTGTGGCATAGCCCCTTCAACAAGTAATCTGTTTATAGGAAAACTGGAATCTGAAATAACATGTAACCCTGAAAAAAATCCTTTTCGGGATAAGATCAACTTATATAGGTGCTACATTGATAATATCTTCATGATCATCAATGATGAAGTATGTATTCCAGACTTAAATACAGTGGATTAATTCCAGACATTCATCCATGAAATTTACATCTCATATAGTGCTCAATAATTGAGCTTTTGGACACCATCATATAGATAAATGAAAAGAATCAACTAGCATTCAAACCATATCACAAACCTATGGACCACAATGCAAACCTAAACACTTAAGACAGAACCTGCTATATAGTCAACTTGTCACATTAAAATTCTACCGATCCCAAAGATTTTGAGAAGAAAATGTAAAAAGAATAGGATATTCAGATTTTACATTTAACAATGCCTGGGATAAGGTGAAAATGGTGCAGAGAAAAGATTATCTCTCTCTGAGAACAGACAGAGATAATGAGACTAAAATAACTAATAGCTCTAGACTATACACCAGTGGCTAGGGAGATCAATCCATCATTTATAAACACTGGCACCTCCTTTCAGATATACCAAACTGTGAACGCCCCCCCAGGATTGGTTGCCAAAGGAGTCCTAACACTGATTAAATTGGATTTTTAAAATATACTCTTTAAAGAAGAAATAAATACTCGGGCACTTTAAATGTGGCCAGTGCACAGCTTGTGAACTCTCACTTAATGTTAGAGAGTAGGTTCACCCATTTACCAATTTTAAATGGAAACTGACACATTTTTCAACTTGCTGTACCAGACTATGGAGGATTCTGAACAGCATATTTATGACAAATTGCAATCATTATGAATGAAACCGTTTCCCCTTTTTATGTTCACATGTGTGCCTTTTACCCATCTAGGAAGCAATCTGAGCTCATAAAAACAATCTAGGTTGTTTTGGCCCCTTCGCACGAAAATACGTTTTTAATTTTATTTTTCTTACAATGCATGCATAGCTTTGAAGGCATACAGAAATGAATCCTTGCAGCCATGCCAATTTCCTACATTCCACCTAACAAACATTTGGTCTGGACTACAATTGAGTATATTTGCATAGCTTTGAATTTTTGACACCCAAAATTTTTAAAAAAGAGGAAAAGGGACTTTCATGCAATTGCCAGGCAATAATGAATGCATTATTATAGATCTATGAGTGAAATGGTGGGCATAATCGCTGCCACGGGGAGAAAATGTCCTTGGGGGACTTTGTAAACTGGGGGTTGGTCAGAGAATCAGCTGACAATGTGCTGGGCAAACTGCACATAATAGCAGGCAGAATCATCCTGAAATGGCGGATGGCCGCAGAAATGAAAGTAAAAGGGGGGGGGGGGTTAGCTCCTGCCTGTTGTGTTCAGGTACAAGCATCTTTTTTAAAAAAATGTTTTTATTGATTTGTCAATACATTATGTAAAACAGATTGATATTTGCAATTACGAAGCAATACAACTATTTTGTTCCATTTGGAGAAGTTGATACAGTATATACAGGTCAAACAAACCATATTTGTTAATTAACACAATGTTAATATTTCATACTAATATTTCATATCATAATGTCTGTTTCTAAATATATGTCACCACTATACCATCCTCTCCACTAAACTAAATTAAGGAAATAGAGGATTGCTATTGAAGTTAAAATCCCCCGCCCCAACCCCCCTTTTGACTTCCCCTACAGTTATGTGTTTGGTTATTTAATTATTAAAGTACAACTAAACCTTATGTAACTTTATTTAATACTATTGGGGCCCGGCCACACATTGCTGTGGCAATTGTCCTTCTCATCACAGTCTGCAACCCAGACAGATGTCCATGCAGGTCCAATGATCCGCAGCATAGCCTTTTGGGGTGGTCAAATGGAATCCCTCTTTCCCTTTTCAATTTGGGCTACATTGTTATAGGCTGGTGGTGTCTTCGTTTTTTTAGTATAATGTAAATCTCTTTCCATTCCCATTTTCATTAACGTGAACTTGTCCAACAGAGTGGGGAACTCCCGGCTGTCCATGAGGCTTGGGTTGACACGTGACAGTCCTGGCTTGGGTAAGGCAGAACTGGGGCAAGGAGGTGACTATCCCAGTCAGGCAGCAGAGGCAGCAGGTGTGTGAGGGCGCCTGACTCGAGCATTTCATACTTTGCTCTTTGGGTTCTTAAAGGGCCATGTGCAAAAAAGCAAGCTGAGCCAGTAGTGTTGGTTCAAGCCTATCACCCTGTGGATTTTCCTTTAGAAGAAAAGGTGGAACTTCCAGCTCGACTCTTTTAGTAAAAAAGAGAGCTGTGGTGAATATGGGTGAGGGAAGTGGGTAAGTGGATGGTTGGATGAGGGAGGGCAGAGTGAGGCGTGTGGAGGATGAGCTGGATGTGTATTGTGTGGTAGAAGTGTGTGAGGCACAGAGAGAGTGAGGTTACTCATCGGCGGTGAGGGGGGTGTAACCCCTGACCTGGACGTCTCACACGGCAAAGTGTGTATGTGTTTCACTTCCACTCGTATTACCTAACAGTATTACCTATTTACTGTTTTCACTGCTCATCTCTGCCCAGCTGCACGAATATTCTAAGCCCTCATACCAAGCCCTCACGCCACAGACAGGCTGCATGAACATTCTAAGGGTGACAGTGCTGAAACACAGCCAGCTTCATGGCCTGGTGCGCCAGGAAAGCACGCTTTACCTGGCTCAGGTATGGACTTTTGGCGATTTGAAGGTCCAATTACCTGCCCAGAACAGGGAGGAACGTCATGTGAAAATTTGGGGGCGATCCCCGTCCCAGCCAAGCTTTCGACATTAGTGGGCTGGGACTAAATGAAAAGTCACTGTTAGCTTTTTATATATATAGATTGTACCCCATGTGAATAACTTCTGCATAAACCGATCAAGGGATGGGAAAGATATGGTATTCCTATTAAATAAGTAATAGTAACAGACTGATGAAGAATTACTTGAAAATATGAGATAATACATGAGAAATGTTCTACTTTCTTGGGTATTACCAACTGATTACAAATGGAGTAGCCTGCATGATGGCCAACGGACTGGGAGAATCCTTTTAGAGTGATTTGCTCTCTTTGCGGTTGCCAACTGACCTTTTCCTATATTAGTTTACCTAATGGTCCACAGATGGCAAAATATCCCTCTAAGTGACTTTTTCTCATGGTTACTGGAGAATTTGGAGTGACTTTGGTTTGTTGCCAACAGATTGGGTGTGAGTAAGTCAGGGCTATCTTTTGGAGTAAGTCAGGGATATCTTTTGCTGGAGAATACCTTGTAAAAACAGTAATCTACAAGAGTCCCTACTTTAAAAGCACAAGGACTGATGAATTATATGAACTAATGGGATTATGGACTCTTGAATAAGTTCAAATAAGAATTTATTACTTTTATATAGTTGATTCTATTTATTCTATGTATTGGGATTCTCTATGCTTGTCCTTATATGTATATTTATGTGCTGTTTGTATGTTTACACTAGGTACACGGCACTTTATTAAAATACTCTTACATGGATACTTGAATATATGATTATAGAAATTGCAGCCTAATGGGTATGATGGCATTCTCATACTGATTGACTTTACATTATACCCAACTTTGGTTTTCGAGCTCCTGATCAATGAAATAGCAACATCCTTTGGTTGGACAGATACCTCTGGAATAAGTCAGGATATTGAGTGATGTTTCCAGTGTTGAAAAGTCTTTTGTTTTTAGGAACGGAATGCCACTGTGGAGAGATTGCACTTGTTCTGCTTTTCTTGCTGCAACACTCTTCCTCTTCATTCCTGGAAATTTCCAATGACACAGTTGAACCCAGGTGCCTTTATGAGATTCCCCAAGTTTCAGATTCCCCTGGCACTTAATTGTTTTACTAGGCACCCCTTTAACAGCCTGAGTTCAAAATAAAAAGGGAATCCTACTATCTAAAGGGTCATGGCTGGAGGAGGAAGCACGGTCCTCACAACATGTTCAAGTGGTAAAAATACTATTTTCAATAGCCCAGGTCACCTGTGAGCTAAGCCTTGAATTTCCTCATCTCATAGACATCTGACTCTAGCAGCATGCTGAATAGCTTTGCAGCTGGGCAGTAGCAGTGGTGATGGAGTTTAATTTCCTTCTGCCTTGCGGCTGCATTTGCACCTGCAGAGAAGGTGAAATTATTTCCAGATTCATGGATGGTTAGGTCATGATGTTGAATTATACCAGTAAGGTGGGAGTAGGGGTGGAAAAGTATATCTCCCACTGGGTTGTACAAAAGCATGCATGTGTAAACTGCTGCAGATCCAGGCAGACTGGCAAACACTGGTCAGACAGATACAAATACAAAACCTTAGGACTTGAGTTACTCCAATTTAAGCACGTTGAAATCTGTGGCCTCATTAATATGGATTCCATGTGAGAGAACTATGCAAAGGACTGGCCTATAAGAGGTGTGGTTGTTAATTAGTTTAGTTTTAAAAAGTTAGATTTGTTAGACCTAACTAGAATCTAGATTCAGAATCTGTGGTCTTTGCTTAGAGATCCTGGCATTGCTTTCAGCAGAAAGGAACTGTATGTGGTACAGAATTCACAAACTATTGGACTTTTCAGTTGTGGCTTAGGATAGCCAGCCTCCAGGGGGGACAGGGGCTGGAGATCTCATAGAATTACAACTGGTCACCAGGCATCAGTCCCCTGGAGAAAATGACTGATTTGAAGGATGAACTCTAAGGTATTATGACCCATTGAGGCCTGTCCTCTCCACATACAGCATTCTCCCCAGGCTGCAACCCTAAATCTCCAGGACTTTTCCAACCTAGAGTGGGCAACCTTATTATGGTTTCTCAGCCAAAATACAAGCAAGCCCAACTGATGTTTGCGTAATGGTGATATACAGCTACATCTGCATAGATGTCATGCATAGATGTCATGAAGAAAATAGTTTGAACTTGAAAGTTTAAACTGTTCTCCAACTTCCTCCTTCCCTACTTGAAGACAAAATGTTCTCCCATAATTCTGATAATGGTGCTGATTTTCCAGCACTCCTGATCCCTGTCACCATACTTCAATTTCCACGGAGTTTATTTATTACTCTGCCAAATCATAACATATGGCCTCCATGTACCTATAATTTATAGTGTCTCAAAACAGGCTAAAAATTCTAACTACAGTTGTGTCTTGCTGACTAATTTATAAGGCTTAGCTCTGTCAACAGATAAATTTTGTCTGTATGAGCACCTTCATAGAAGTTCTGAAGCTTTCCCAGATGAATTAAATGCTCTAATTATGGTTTTCTGTGTAACCCCCCACCCCAGAAGCAGCACTTTGAGCCTGCTCTCTCTCCCACTTTGCCTCCTCACTCCATCACCCCCTTGAATATTTCTCCAGGTCTTCCTGTTTGCCGGATTTTGGGAATCAGGTTTACAAAATGTTTCCTCTCATAAGTTGCCAATTAGCCCCAGTGGGTCAGTTTTCTGAAATGTTCCTTTGCCTTCCTGTCATGAGGTTCAACAAGTGATTTTGTAGGTGAGAGTTTGATTCCCTTGGCTTAAACAACCAATCCATTTTGAGAAACCCCTACCAGGAAATGTCTTTTCTAACTGCAACAACCTATTTTTAGGGCAGCTGAAATGTGTGCCACTATTTCTCATATGAAAGCCATGCTATATTGGTACTCATTAATATGGATTTCATGTGAATTACATGTACCTTTTCTTTACACAAGACTTTACTGAGAATCTGTACAATACCTAAAACATCATGTTAAAATCACCCTGGAATAAAAATAGATGAAACTGCAACATGGATTCCCCCCCCCCTTTTTTTTTTGCATGGAAGAAAATATTGTACTAACCCTGGGACTCTGGAAGTAAATGGAACAAATATCTCCTTAGGCACTCTGTTGTTCATTTGTATACTTGCCACAGCAATATCTCACTCTTCTTTCAAGAAACCTGTATAACTGTGTGGTCAATTATGTGAAGTATGTGTGTGTTATTGCTATCAAGTTGCTTTGACTTATGGTGAATTAATGACCTCCAAAGACTCCTATCATTAATAACCTTACTCAGATCTTGCAAACCAAAAACCGTGACTTCCTTATCTATTCAATCCACTTCATCTTCAGCCATCCTCTTTTCCTACTGCCTTCAGTAAGAAGTAGCTTTGTTCACATTTTGCAATGAACATATATACTACCTGCATGTATGTATGTACGTTTGTTTGTAAGCAACAGCCAATGTATGTTCACTTTGCAAATGAGACTGGGAAACTGTCCATGGATAAATGTGTGTTATCAATTGCACATTCAGCTGTACATCTGTTGATTGGAACTTCAGAATCACTCAACACCTGTATGGAGAACAACTCTGCTCATGGGCTGTGCACAATTCATTGTAACTTGTGAATAGAGCTAGTATCAGAATGCAAGGCTATGGACAGAGATGGTCAAGTCTAGGCCTGGAGTGTGTAGAGAGAGATGTTTGGATCAGAAGTGAAATAGTTGAGGGTCCTGGTCTGTTGACTAGGTAAGGCCAGAAAACTAGGCTTCTAAAATGTACATCAGGTTAGGCCAATCTAACACCTGGAAATTTCCAATTAGTAATCTGTTTTTGAAACACTGTAGACTAAAGAAACATTGAGACCATGTGTTATTATTGGAGATTAGTGTTGTACCTCTCTGTTCCATTCTGTGCTTGAAAAGAGTTCTGAAGCTTTCGCACACATATTCCTAGGGTAATCATGAAGTCAAATCTTGGCCTTGAGGCAGAAACTTCCAATTCAAGCCCTGAATGTCAAGGTCATACAGTTTCAAGGCTTAACACTTCAACCCTAAACAGAACTACCTTATTGTAAGTCAGATGGCACCAATGGACTTAGGGAGAAGTAATTCTGTATATAATTGCACTGTCAGTGGCTCTGAAGGCTGCCTGGTCTAGTACTTTATCCTCTTCACCTGGGTTTGCGAAGTTGCCCCTGGGGCCAGAGCATCTCACATCATTCAGCTGGACAGTGGGAGCAAAAAATAAAAAAAAAATGGGAAGGGTGATTATCCATATCCCAGTGCATTGATGTCACTTCTGGTGTGACTGGAAATAGCATCAGTATGTCACCAGAGATGGTCTAGCATTCTGTCAACACTCTATGGTTAAAACATAAGGTTTCGGCCAAATGCTAGAGCATTGCTGTTGATATGCGGACATCCTTTTCTGTCATACCAGAAGTGACATCAGTGTGTCACTAACAATGTCATTATGTTGCTGGTAAGTCGTGAATATCCCTAACTTTACCCAATGGGCCATCTGCCTGCTGACTATATATGATTTTGTAGAGCACATTGTTTTGTTTTTGAAAGCCATAATTTCACATGTTCCCTAATAGTCAGTTGTTAGCTTGTTGAGAACCACAGCACAGGCACAGAAAGACATTTCACCCTAATGAAAAAGCTTTCTGAGATCTGGGAAACTCGGAAATTGCAACAGCCTATGGCCTGATTATTACAGATATGAACATTCCAAGTCAGAGGCAAAAAAAGTGGGGACATAGTGTACCTCTACCAATTTTTTTCCAAATCTATTACAGAAAAGGTACAAAACTCGTCAATCCTTCAAAAGAAAATTAGTCACATGTCAGCTAATGCATGATTTTATTAGAATAAACAAAATCACAGGAGCCCAGAAAGTTCAAACAGATGGAAATATCTAGCCAGCTACAAGTCAACATCTTTAACAGACCTGGAAGACAGTGCTGTGCTTTTAATGAAAAGTTATCGCAGATACTTTCCCTTCAAGACTAAGCAGTAAACCCACTATTCCCCAGAAGTATGGACAAAGATAAAGCTAGGCAACCAATTCATTTGTTTAATAAGTTTAACAACAACAAAAAAGTTCAAGCAAAAGATGCAAATCTTATCTGGCAATCTAAGACCCATTCTGCACAACAGCTGCTGAATGAAGTGCCCCCTTTTGCTCCTTTAACATCAGGGTCTCTTTATATTAATAGGGCCCGCCGTTCTCCCCCTCTTGGGGAGGGTTTTTTAAATATGGGCCTTGCCAGACCGCTGTTTTTAAGGGATTTAGTAGTTATGTAATTTATCTAGTTAAGCTTTGCTCCTTTATTTGGTTATAATGTGATAGAATTTTATGTTGAACACTGCTCAGAGCCCCCCGGGGATAGGGTGGTATAGAAGACCAAATAATAAATAAATTAAATAAATAAAACATCTTGGCTTTTTTTTGTCTGCATAGCATGGGGAAAATTGTGTTTCAGGGGAAAGCAGTTCTTTTGTCTGCTCTCTTCCCCACCCCCACCCCCGCTCTCACTTTCAATTTGGGAGCAGCTTGGACTTGCCATTTTCTACTGCTTCTCTGTGCCACCCGCCATTTGCAGAAGGTTCCCACGGACATTTGCTCTGCTTGCAGCTCATCTGCCTGCCATTTCTGTGTGTAAAGTACATGCTTACAGTTAGTTTTCACTGTTGTGTTGAAGGCTTTCACGGCTGGAATCACTGGGGTGCTGTGGGGTTTCCAGGCTGTATGGCCGTGTTCCAGTAGCATTAGTTTTCACTGCCAGTTCCACGCACATGTCGTTTTTCCTCCCCCCCAATTAGATGTCTTTGAAGCTACAAAGACACAATACAAGAATTGGCCATGATTTTCTTGTTGTGTCTTCCTAGCTTTGAAGACACCTCATTGACAACAACAACAACAAAAGTAAAAACAGCGCATGTGTGGAATTGGCAGTGACAACTAACTAACCATGGATAGTGGCAGACTCCCCCCTCCCCCTGCCACACCTTTCAATATCAAGGCATGGAAATTACTAATTGACCAGGTTTGTCAGATTTTCTGGCCTTTTTCACCTCTAGGACTGAACTGCTTCAAAAAAGAAAATGAAGAAATGGAAGAAAGTACCACCATTCAAATAGTGAAAAAAATCAGATATTTAGAAGTAATAATAGAAAAAAGAAATGACAAGCTGATAAAATAAAACTATATAAAACGTGGAATGAGATCAGGAAGAATATGGTCAAATGGAAAAAATTACTTTTCACTTTACGGTAGTTTACCAAAGATTTTGTTTCAATGCATCGCTTTCATCACCTTGAATAAATTATCTGATGACTGGAAGAAACAAATCATAAAATTTATCTGGGGTGGGGAAAAAAGAGAATTATGCATGTAAATCTAATAGATGAAAAAAAGGTGGATACAGTCTTCCAGATCTACAGACTTACCATGATTCAGCAGCATTGATGTGGGTGAAAGCATGAGTAAGATTAAAGAAAGAGACTATGCTATCACTAGAGAGTTCCAAAATGAACAGAGGCTGGCATTACTACTTGAGGCCAAGCACAGACAAACCAAAGGAGAACAATAAGGACATTTTTAAACATTATATAAGAAAAGCATTACTTAAAATATGGATAAAATACAGAAAAATCTTCTGCATTAAAACACCTATATGGATTTCGCAAATGGAAGCGCTTCAAATAAAAGACAATAACAAAGGAAGAAATTGGCCAAGGAACTTAATTGGCATAGGAACTTAATAGAAATTACACAAGGAGAAATAACCCTAAAGAAAAGTGACCAAATAAAGTTGGATGGGCAAGTTTATCATTGGTGTAATTATAAAAAGATACAAAATTTTATGAAAAATGATCTGGTCAAGTGGGGAATTTCAACTATGTGGAGTGAGTTCGATAGGCTAATGACGATTGATAGTACAAAGACAATTAGCAAAATATACAAAGTTTTATTGGAACAAAAGACAGAACAGGAAATAGTAAAACAAAACATGGAAAAATGGGCACAAGATCACGAGGATACAATAACATTAGGAAAATGGAATGAATACTGGAAATGTATGTACAAACACGGGAATTGTGTTTGTATATACCCCAAACATGGACCTATGGGAAAATAATCTTAAAATGTTTTATAGAAGCTACATAACTCTAGTGATGTTGTCGAAAATAGACAATAATTCATCCTTGTGCTGGAAGTATCAGCAAGAGGAGGATACATTTTATCATTTATGGTGGAAGTGTGAAATAGTAAATAAATATTGGAGAATGATTCACTCGCAAATTATAAAAATTATGAGATTACAATTCCCATTACAATCCATTGTTTATCTCCTAGGTTCAGTGTTATCTTATAGTAATGAAATACAGCAACATTATCATATATTATTTCACTTGATAACAGCAACAAGAATAGTCCTAGCAAAATTATGGAAAACAGGGAAAATACCAACACAAGAAGGCTGGATAGAAAAAATACATCAACTTTACAAGTTGGATAGAATGCAGAAGCAAGCCTTTATTGGCATAGAAAGTTGGATAGAATGGCACATCAGATAAGAAATCTACCTTACGAGTCATATAAACAAAATTGGGAACTCTGGACAATGTACATTGGTGTAAATTCCTCTCTATTGAATATTAATGCAAGACTATCAAGAAGTTGACCTCAAAAGTTAAAAAGCCAACAAATTGTAATATAATCTAGTGTTGAGAAAATACAAGGGAAAAAGATAAGGGGGGGGAATATAGTTTGTTCAATGATTAAGTATCCTTGAGTTATGAAATATGATGTAGCTAAGATGGTAATTCATTATTAAAAGAAATTGTATTAATTGTATAATTTCCTTTTTTTAAATAACTTCACAATGTTACTTTGCATGATCTATGAATATTGGAAAATAATTATGTGAATAATTGAAAGTAACTTTAATTATTTATTGTGTTTTAAGCATCTATCTAATCTTTTTATATAGCTCCATGTGGTTGATTTCTTTGTTTTATTTAAAATTACAATAAAGATATTTAAAACTAAAAAAAAAATCCAGGTTGGGGGGAAAACACGGAGTAGATCCACATTAGGATTGGGATCCGTGCGAAGTTCCCCCACCCATGTTTTTTACCGGTGTTATCCCGGTTTAATTGGCCTGTGCAGAAAGGGCCTGACAGAGCTACTTTCCTCAGAGAGGTTATGGCTAAGCACAGCAAAGGCAGATAGCTTTTCATTTCAGGAACTTCAAACTGCACCCCCCCCCCCCCCCCCCAAAAAAAAAAGCTCCTCAGATATTCTCTTTCCTCCTGAAGACATCAAGTCTTCTTTACCCAGTCACAGTGCAGGGTTGCCTCAGCCAGTCAAGAGGCTCCCCTATTCCTAGGCCTCTACATTAATGGCTGCAGAGAGAACTTCATTTAAATAAAACAACACACATTTCTCCGCAGTCCATCACACACAGACACAGACACACACAGACACACACAGAGAGAGAGAGAGAGCATTAGAGTAAATCTATCCAATTATTTTATCATTAATAAATAGTGACTTCATTTATCTATCTAGGCTCTGAGAGGAGCTGCTGGTCATCTAACTGTCCAAGCAAAATTCCCTTCGTAGGAGCTTTCAAACATGTGGTTATTAAGCTCCCTGGGTGAATATTATCCAGTCATTCTCTGTAGGCTAGCTGGTCTCAGAGGGTTGTTTTGTGTATAAAAATGAAAGAAGAATAATGTTGTACATCATTTATGTTCCATGAAGAAAGGGTGGGATTAAAAATGAAATAATCATATACTTTTATTAGAGATGAACCTAGAGCACAATGCACTTCTACTCAACTGTCATCTATAGTCAGTTTGCAATGGTGACATTGTATTGTCGAAGGCTTTCATGGCCAGAATCACTGGGGTGTTATATGGCTGTGTTGTAGTAGCATTTTCCTGATGTTTCGCCTACATCTGTGTCTGGAATCTTCAGAGGATCTGATGGTAGTAAAGCAAGTGGAGTATATATACCAGCGGAATGTTCAGGGTAGGAGAAAGAACCATTTGCCTGTTAAGAAGCGTGAAGGGTGCAATTAGCAAGCTTGATTTACATGTGTTGGTTGGGATCCACCCATTTAGCATGTGAGTAACCATGAAAATAGCATAATCAGTTAGCGAGGGCATCTGCATTGTATTAGCCTGACCTTTTGATCCTGGCCTTTTGATCCCTTCGATTGCTTACTGCTGTTAGGGGCAGGAACCATATGAAGTTCCTGCCCAACATGGGTTTTATCCAGCTCTTCACCTGCGTTTATTGGCCCATGTGGAAAGGGCATTAGCTCCATTTCCTCCCCAGGCTCCATTCCCAAATCTCCATGAGTTTTGCAGGCTGGAGTTGGCAACTCTACACCACCTTCTTCTGGTGAACAGGAGGGACCTGGCAATTGTCAGTAGGGAGGATCTACAGAAATTGTAGATCTATATGGGAACTGAGAACCCTCTTATGAAACTGCATTTACCAGGTCTCCCTAGGGAAAGACACAACAGTTAAATCAGTTTTGAACCTGTTTGGAAGTGCAGTGTAGATGTTCTCTGAGGGTGTATTAAGCTTACTTGTTCTGCCCCCCAAGTGAATCTGTTTTTGGTGCCCTGTACTTGGCTAGCACAGAGTGGGGGAGACACAAGCCAGGTTCAACAGTTCAACAATAGGTTTATTACTTAAGAGAATCAAGACGCTAACTCCTCCCTTGGGTCTATCTAAATCAGAGTACTTGCTTGTCTTGAGCAGATTTGAAGCTGTAGACTGTGTCTTCTCTTGTCTGCTTTCAAGAAAGTCCACTGTGTCTTGCTTCCTTTTAGTTCTTTCAGTCTTTGTCTGGTTCTAATTGCTGTTAACCTTAACTTGTGCTTTATGGACCACCATATACGTCACAAATATTCCAGTCTCCAGCTACCCTTGGCACCTTGCTCTGACTGACTGGCAGGAGCTAAAAGCTGATTTTTAAAGGACTGTCTACAGAAATCGCTGTGCTGAATCCTGCAGACAATTTCTCCAAAGAACAGTCCTATCCTGCAATTTGACACGGTTTAATAACGGAAAAAGGTTTGACGGCCAGGGATGGGCTAATTTGCAATCAGAGTTTTGTGATTCTGGCTTGGATCATTTAAAATATTACCCTTCAAAGAGAAAATGCTCAAAGTTGCTGATTGAAGTTATCTAGCATAAAAGGATAAGTGTTATATAACTACATA
The DNA here is from genome assembly GCF_021028975.2 of Sphaerodactylus townsendi. Classification (NCBI taxonomy): domain Eukaryota; kingdom Metazoa; phylum Chordata; class Lepidosauria; order Squamata; family Sphaerodactylidae; genus Sphaerodactylus; species Sphaerodactylus townsendi. Next base: position 64,499,102 of record NC_059426.1, read on the forward strand.
GAACTGCACCTCTTTAAAAGCACTGGGTCATTCAGACTTGCTGCTCCGTGAAATCAGCAGCATGAGGGAAAAAAATGGCTGAGAATAACCTTGCCTGTTGTTGCTGCTGGGAGATGGCAGGGAGAGGGGCGGGCTCAGAGCTGACATCCAGCCCAGCAGGTGGGGCCATTCTGCCAGCATGAGCATATGATGTAGGTGGAGGGGGCAGGGCCACAGCCTTATAAGGGCAGGCCAGACTTTCCCATGCCTCCCTTTTGCTCAAGCTATGACGGCTTCTCCCACCCACCAACCCTTGTTTCTTCGACCTTGTAGTGTTGCCCTATTGTTTTGTTGAGCTCTGTTTTATTTGCATTCACCTGTCACAGCCTGGCGGGTTGCACATGGGTACTGCTTCGTTCAGGGGAGGAAGAGCCTGCATGCCAGGCCTCCCCTTTAGTGGTAGTGAGCATGTGTGTATCTGCATGCTGAGCCCAGTGGCTGGAAGCTGCGGGTGGCTCTTCAGACTCAGCAGCAAGTGGGAGTTCAGGAGGCCAGTGCCCTTGTGATGGTCTTTACCCCACTATCTTGCTGCTCTTAGTGTTGGTTTTTTCCCCATGCCTCAGGCTGGGGGGAGGTTATTAGTGGGGGACAGCAGATGTGCTGCCCAGTGGTCACTGGGGGACAGCACTGGGGGACAGCCCAGTGCCGGATCTGTCCCCTATGCTGCGCCTCTGCTTCTTTCAGCCAGCATACCAATAAACAGGCTGTGGCCAACATTTTATTCCTCACAAGGTGGTTGTCTGTGTTGTCTTTCCGCACCCCCGAACTCATTCTCCCCTCCTCAGGCAGCAACATCTGCATCCAGGAACCTCAAGTGCCCTAAAATATCATTAAGAAAATCAGCATCTCCCTGTTTAGATTTCTCATAAAACTGCAATCCTCTTCCTGACTTCTGCATTTTTATTTGGATTACAGACTTGTCCAACACACAATGATTTACTTTGGGATATAGTTTGCCAGAAAGAGAAAGGACAGATCTAAATTTACTCCCTGTTCTAATTGCCAAACAGACTCATTTCCTGCCCTTCCTTTTGTTTTTGATTTCCCTTACTGTGCTCATTCTGACTCAGAAGAACACGTTTCCATCCACTGACAGTCAGTGTGTATGTGGTTTCTTGTTGTTAATCAAGGTTCCTTAAATCTGGTGTTTTTACAGAAAAGACAGCTCCTTGGTAACATATAAGATAGAAGAATTTTGGGTGTCTGGAGTACTGGAAAGAAACAGATGTAGACGGCTTTAAAAACCGAATGGTGGAGCAGTCAACCTTCATGGTCAAATAGTGAAAGGCCTACTGCTCCCTGAACATTTTATTTGTAACTTTGAAGGCCACATACTTGCTATCTATAATTTCTTTCCTTTTCATCAAATCACACAATTGAGAGTAATGCCTTAATTACAGTGAGGTCATTCATATGAGTTTGGAACAATCCTTCTTAGGCATAGTATACAATCAGGTGATTCTGTAAAGTAGGTGGGAATAAGAATACTGCTAATTATGTACAGGGTTGCTAGCTTTGGGCTGGAAAATACCTGGAGATTTTGAGGGTAAATCCTGAGGAGGTTTTTTTTTGGGGGGGGGGGGATTTCAGTGTGGTGTAAATGCCATAGAGTCCACCTTCTGAAATGTTCCTTTTCTCCTGACATTTGGAGATCAGTTGTAACCCCAGGAGATCTCCAGCCACCACCTGAAGGTTGGCACCTCAATGATATATCATAATTCATGGCTTGCACCATGCCTCACCTGAGAAATTTCATCCCCAGAGCCAAGGAGCTGCACACTGACTGTCAGTGGATGGAAACGTGTAGGGGAGGAGATAGAAAATAACATAATTTCCACTCCCCACTCCCTACTAAAGTTATTGGAAATACCTTTCAGGTGGCATGCAGGATAACCAGAGGTAAACATCATGATGTGAAAGGTATCTGGAGACTGAAAAACAGTCCAGCCTACTCCATTGTGGACAGTGGTGAGGAAAGTCTTCCATATTTCCCCAAATGTTCTGCCAGGGCCACAGCATTCGTACACATGCTTGAACTACACTTTCTCAATGGAGTTGCATGAGAGTTAGTTAATGACATACCTGACCCCGGGGTTAGCATACTACCTCCTTCATAGCCTCAGTCTCCTGCAAGACCCATTTATCTCATATTAGTAGTCTCTGTGGAAGAGAATCCAGTGATGTGGCCAGGGGGGAGGATTGGGAGGGCCCACATAAGATCTGTAAAGTCCAATGGACTGGAAATCACAGTTTTGGAATTGAATTTGTTGGCTTATGAAGTTGCTGGAATTTGGTAAAACTATGGTGGGGAAATCTATTTTGTCATCTCCTTGTTTCACTGCATTTTGTGGTTGACATTAGGATACCACTGCTTTAGCTGGGGTTGGACAAACATTGTCCAATTCTGGCATTGGTTTTCAGCTTTACTGCTATAGCACTATGAGGGATTGTAAACATTTTCAGTTTTCCCTCATGAGCTGTGACCTTTTTAATGACTACAATAAATCATTATGTTTGACTTTTAAGGAATTCCTTCTCTGCTTATAGCTTACTGTGAAATGACAGAACAAACCAGAGGGAGTAAAGCAAATAATATTAAGGAGAACCTTCAGTATTTGAGCCATGATTAAACAACCTTCCTCAATATCATGCCCAATATTTCCCCATCCCACTCCATCTGCCTTGTGTCTCCCCCATGTCAAGGAAGGTATTTCGGAATTATGAAGTAAACCCATTCTAGTGGAGACCGTTTCCTAAACTTGCTAATCTTATTTAGGAAAGTGCAGTGCAATACTAAACTCATGTAATGAGAAATACAAATACAAAAATACAAATACAAATGACCTTTATTGGCATGTATAAACATTTAAAACTTTATAAAACATTGGGATAAAATGCCTTTGCTAGAAACTTAGCCACATCTTCAGTTCTTCTTGGACTGTGATCATATAAAAGATAGCGAGTCTTGTCCATATCAGAGTTTAAGTGATCAGTATTCAGGTGGGGATCAAAGAAGACTCTTCTTAGGGAGCTATATCGGGTACAGTATAGCAAGATGTGTGCTATGGTTTCTTTTTGCTTGTCAGGGCAATGGCATAATCTGTCATTTGATGGGACCTTTAAATATCTTCCTCTGAGGTCAGCCGAGGGCAGTGTGTTCATTCGTGCTTGCATAAATGCATGTCTCAACACTGGTGCTGTTAGATTATGAAAATATGCAGGTAATATTCTATACTTCAGAGTGAGACCAAGATTCAGAGAACAAATTTTGTTGGCATGCAAAAATAAGTGTTGCATCTCAGTGTCCAGGATTCTTTGTTTGAATTCCTTATATATATATATATAAGGAATGGAATATATATAATGGTTCTTCTTGATTGGAGAAATCCATTGATTTCAATTAAATAAATTGCTTAATAATAATACATTACATTTGCAGCCCTGTCAATGTTCAAAATGTGAATTTTATATCATTATAATCCTTACAATGGCCCTGTCAGGAAACAAAGGGCACTGAATACTACATTACTTGCTTCTGTGTAAACTCATAGAGGCTCGTCTTGAAACCAGAATATTTATTTTTATTTATTTAAGATATTTTAGCCCACTTTTCTCCTTAAAAGATAGGGAAGAATGATTTATTTATTGGTTTGTTTAATTCATATGTACCCTGCCTTTTCCCCCAGTGGGGGCCCCAAGTGACTTACAGTGTTTTCCTCCCCTTCATTTTAACCTCACAACAAGCCTCCAAGCGTAATCGAACTCTGGGTCGTATTCAGACGCGAAAACAGTTAAAATGACCTGCTCATGCCAAAAGCATGTACTTCAGGTCGAAGCTGCCGATAGAAGGCCAGCTTCGCCGCAACGCAGCACGGGCGATCGAAATGCGCTTCTCTCCGCAGGCTTCTGGCTCCTTGTGGTCGCTTCTAAAACAAACAACCCCTAAAGGGTTGTTGTTGAGGTTTCCAGCGATGCGCCAATCCGGCCAAGGAAGATCGCTGTTCTTCTTCCTCCCACTTACCGCGTCCTCGTCGTTTTCGCGGGCGTCGGCAGTTCCACACTGTTCCCGACCTCCAGGGGTCGGAGGAAAGCGCAGCGGGCCGTGACCGCAGGCTAATGGTAGCGACACGTAAGTGGGCGGGCGGAGATCAGGCTGCCCGCGCGGATTTTATCTTCATCACGCCATTCTTTGCTCGCACACCGCGCGGTAGTAGTCAAGTTTCATCGCCGGGCTAAAACCTTCACTGGCGCATGGATCGGGAGGCCGTGCAGAAACGGCCTAAGAGAGTGTGACTGGCGCAAGGTCAGCCAATGAGATTCCATGGCTCAACCAGGAATTTGAACCTGGGTTTTCCAGATCCTGGTCTAGCACCCTTAACCACTACACTACAGTGGTTCTCTGTATTTTTAAAGCATATCACAAAATAATCAAAATCTACATATCATGCAGATTAAAACAGTTTCAGGGGACTGGAGAACTTCACTGGGAAACTATCTAAATAGTTTGATTTAACATTGTTGTCAAAATGCAAATAACACGGAAGCCTTCCAGACCTGCATAGGAAATAGCCACAATAAATGCAGATAGCAGAGTGTGCTTTTGGCTGCCACCTGAACCATCAGAACTGAGAATTTAACAGCACCCCCAAACTCCTAAAAGAATTGCCAAAGATAAATGTAATCCCATTAAGATGCTTCATCCTCCAAAACCTGGGCTTTACTGATCAGCATTACTTCCTTTGTATATTGCTTGAGTGGTCATGAATGTTAGAAAAAATATTTTAATCCAGTGAGTATAAGGAGGGACATTTCATTGTTAAAGAGAAACTGAAAGACATATATGTTATTGCTGTATCTTACGTCTAGCACATGCCCTACAAGATGCTTTATTGCAACTTTACCACAGTTTTTCCGCAATGGAGAAGCTGCTTTGTTTTCCTTTACAGCCAGCTGCCTGTTTTCATGTTAAACAAGAAAACGGGGGTGGGGGGTGTGTGTGTGCCATAGACAGTACAAAAAAATCTCGTGCAGAAAGGCTGATTCCAGACTGGCTATGCTATAATCTTATTCAATTAGAAACCCAAGAGGTTGCCATATAGTGTATGGTAAGGTGGGGAATGCAGAAGAGGCACTGACTAGTTTCTAGAAATATCTTTTATTACTCTTTTCCTTGTCAAGGCCTCTAGAGCTAGAGTCCTAACTGAAAGTCAGTTTTAACTGTTCATTATTCAGCTTGTGGTTATTTGACTAGTGGCTTCACTGCATTTGTTTCTAGTTGTGCAGTACTAGACAATAATCTTTTCTTGAAGCCATGGCAACCATTTTCTCTATTGTTATGCTTTTGGAGATTTGGCGTGAGGACTATACAAATAATCATCGCTGTTGCAAAAGTGTGCATTGAAGATCTCTGAATTCACAGCTTTTGTTTTTAAAAACAATATTTGCTAGCCCTTTCCTTTCCAGAGTTGTAAGGGAAAGGAGCATATGTACATCAAGAGATCATGACAATTGACCATTTCAATGTGCACTTTTCCAAAGCAATTACCATTCTTTTTTTTGGCAAGGGGAAAATGCTGAGAGAATGGTGACTGGCTCAAATGCAGACATTGACAGTGAACGTAGTCATAATCTCTTTAACCCAGCCATTAAATAAATGTTTTATCTTTTTTTTTTAAAGAACAGTTTTGTGTACATCTAACTTAGTGGTGTCTAACCTGTCCGGTACTGTGACAGACAAGTTCAAATTTACTTGGTATGATGTCAACCCATCCAGGACCAACCACAGGTATTTTGGCACTATAACCTTGGCAGTCATCTAGCACAGAATTCCATTTTTTACAAAGGCCAACCAGATGTTAAAACGGACAAACATTGCCCAAAGGGCACAACTGCCCATCTTTGCATGTGTAGGTTACATTCCAGCCTCTGATCACCTTCTCCTTTTCCATTTCTCCCTCTAACCCCCCATGAGGTTCCAAGAAGCTTATTCCAAATAACCATCAGGTCATTTTACTTCATTCTTTATCAATCAACATGAATATGTGGTGAAAATAACCCTACATATTAATGTATGACAAGGAAGTTACTGTTTCTAGGGTCAGGTCTTGGTTTTCAAAGTCCAGGTCAAAATCTTGCCTAAAATTAATCATTTCAGTTGGTTCTTCTAGGAGTCACTTTATGCATGATGATTGTTCTACAGAGATATTATTATGTGTAGGAAAATGGGTATACTTATTTGTAGTTAAAGGTCATGTTCTGCACAACTATTCACACAGGACAACTATGTTCTTTTCACTACAAAACAGAAATATCAAGGCAGGTAAATTACATTAAAAATAGTCTAGTTTTCAAATTTTAAAGCGCAGGAAGCTAAGCGTCTCTTGTCCAAGCCTTATGCTTCTCACCTCTCCCAGAATTTTTGATGCCATTAGCTACCTTGCACATGGATATTTGCACAATGTCCACAATGCAGCAAACCATCTAAGTTTTTTTAAAAAAACAGCTTCTAATATTCTCTCTCCCCTCCCCCACTTACCCTTCTAGTTCCAAACAACTGGAGCCTCTTCAGCCTCACTTATGGCCCTGTTATCACTAGGTTTGTTTTAAGACTTCTTGTTCTTAGATCTTTTTAATCTTCTTTGTTGTCTTTGGGATAGTTCCAGCCCTAGACACAACACTGGCAGATGCTAGGGAGTTTCTATATTTGTAATACAAGTTAGCGCCTTAAGACATCTTTTCGAGGCTCAGTATCCTACTGCCCAAAAGATCCTTTTCTCCCCACTTCATGTTTGCTTAGAGTTAGGGTAGGCCCCATCCAGCAGCTGTTCAAATGCCCTCTGTTTGCTAAAGCAAGCTCAGAAAGCTAGAAATAGCGTTTTACTCACATTTATTTGGTAGTCTTGTGAGGTCTTGCCTCCTGTGTCTGTGCATAGTTGCTTTTGCAGTGTTAAAATCAGCTTCTTGTGAGGTGCTGGTTGACTGATTCTTGGTTACCCATATAATTATACAGGCTGCAGGGTCTCCCAAATCCATCTAGATAAAGACAGAATGCCTTAAAGTGCATTCAGTCCATACAATTGTGAGAGATGTTTATCCACAATTGTAAGACTTCAGTGATGATGGTGATCCAAAATCTCTTTTAATGCTAGGCAAGATGTGGATTCAGTTAATATTTTCCCACCTTACCAAGGACAATGGTGATGATGATGAAGACGAAGAGTTTGGATTTATACCCCACATTTCTCTCCTGTAAGGAGTCTCAAATTGACTCAAATTGGCTCTTTCCTTTCATCGCCTCACAACAAACACCTTGTGAGGTAGGTGGGGCTGAGAGAATTTGAATAAGAAAAGTAGAATTACCATCAACATTTCACATTGCAATAAAAATCCAAAATGAATTTGGAATGAACATAACTCAAGCAATAGAGCCATTTTATTAGCATCGGCACAAGAAGTTTACATAAAAGCAAAATTCAAGTGAATTTGGGTGTTCTTCCTCTGACAAAACATCTTAGAAGTGCTGAAGAAAACCAGGAAAGTTGTGAGAAGCATATTTGCAGCCATACCTCATGTCAGAATATGATGTGGTCACTCTTAAATCTGTTGATTGCTATTTGAGGTTCACTCTTTCTAATTGCAACTGTGATTTGGTGATCACTATGGCCTCACAGCAGCATAGTTCTAATCACACAGCTATGCCAACTCTGTGTAGTTGCATAAGCAGATTATTTAAAATAGGATTCATGTTCATGTAACTGCTTGGTAATAAATACATAATAAAATGCACCACCAATGTGGTGATAACTTGACTAGTGATTAATTTGGATTCCACTCCAGGTATAATTCTGATCAGGATTTCCATTTCTAGTAGAGTCCACTGGAGATTTTTCAAAGAAGGAGCCTGCCAAAATCTATGCATCTCTAGCACCTACATTAAATTCAACTGGTTACATTAAGATGTACTGATTAGGTTTTCTATATTACATGGTACAAGGGCAGATGGAGGCCCTGGGTGATCATATGCATGGGATGGGAATCATAGTTTTATTTTTAGATCCAGCCTTTCCTATATTAATAATGAATGGGCCTCTAGGCCCAATCAAATGCCACATGACTTAATTGGATGTTTGAAGGAAATGAAAGGTCAAACAAATCCTTTCTATAATGAATTAAGCTATTTCTGCCACTCTTTTATTATTACTTAATAGAGGAAGGAGACAGCAAAGAGAGCCTGCTTTGTGCTGAAAAGCGTGTCAGAATCCGGATGGCCCTGACATTCTTGAGTATGAGTATTGAATCTAGGGGGGAGCTGGCCATCACGGCAACTAAAAGTCATTTTTTGAATGGTGTAGCAATTTGTGCTGTATGGTATTTTCTCTCTCCAGTAGGAATAGTTTCAGAAAATATCACCCATCAGATTTTGTCTCAAGTGTGTGTGTGTGTCTTTTTTGTTACTTAGGCTGTTTTTTCACTTTTGAAATGCCCCATGGCCTATCCGGGGAGTATACCTGCTGCAGGGCTTCTCACTCTGCTTGTAGTTCCCCGTGGCTGCTCAACTCTTTCTTTCACTCAAGTCAGGGCCAGTGCGGGAAGCCCCAGCTGGTTCCCCACAAGCCTGGGGCTTTCCCATAAGCATCGCAAGCTCTTCTGCAGTCTCTTCCAGACATGCGCGGGTAGCCTCCATTTCATGCGTTAGGATTGGCTGAATCTCGCCCCATTCCCCCAGCTCACTTTCAAAACCTTTTAAAATTTTTAAAACAAAATGCAGGCAACAGAATCGCTGGCTTCCCCCTCTCTAAACTCTTCACGTGTGCGAATCACCATTTCCCCCCCCCCCACAAATTCCTCATGCATGCGGGGGCGAGGGCGGGGGTGGAGGTGGGGCGGGGGTGGGGAATTCTTGTTTGGTGGGGTGGGCACGCTGCTTTTCTGTCCAAGGTTTCTCCCTCCTTTCTAAAAAACCAAGGTTTCTCCCTCTGTTTTTTCCCCCACTGTAAGGGTGGGGGTGCCGATTCTCAGCACCTGTCAATTGGTGGGGCGGGCCAGAGCGGCAAGATGGGAAAAATGGCCCTGTTTCTGTTACTGAGGGGTTTTGCATGGCGGCAGAAGCCATTGGAGCAACAAAGGGGCATTTCAAAAGAACCTCCACCTTTTTGGTTCTGGAAATCCGTGGAGCAAAGCCAATGCTGCTGGGCAGTGCTGAGGCCAAAACGTGACAGACACGCTGCAGCTCCAGGAGCAGTGCAGGACTCCCAATTGCATTGGGGCATTCCCCGTGCCAACAGAGGAGCAATTTCGCCATGCAAAACCCGCCGTAGAGCAACTAAAACACCTTACCTGTCAAAAATTGCCTAATGGAGGATAGGGGGTTTTTTGGCCCATATATCTCAGTTCCTGTGTTCCAGCCCGTCCCCGCCCCCAACCTCTGCCAGTGACTGGGGGTGACCTCAGAATCATACTTCCAACTTAGCCCAGGGGCAAGCATAATTGGAATGGGTTGGGGGCAGAAGCAACATAGCAGCAATGTGAACTATGGCTGTAGAAGCAAGGAAAATTGATGGCGCAAGCATAAAAGATAAAATAAATGAGAGGGTAAAATGGAGAAGAGGAGGACAAGGTAAGCTGCTTTGAATCAGCATTGAAGAGAAAGGTGGGATATAAATGGACCATATATGGATAGGTTGCTGACCTCCAAGTGATGGCTGGAAATCTCCAGGGATATTGCAATTGATCTCCAGGTGACAGATTTCAGTTCATATGGAGTTCTCCTAAAATTACAGATGACCTCCACATGGTAGAGATCAGTTCCCTTTGGAAAAATGGCAGCTTCAGAGGGTGAACTTTATAACACACCTCTGCTAAGCTCTACCCCCCCTCCCCCAAGCTCTGCCCTTCCCAGGCTCCACTCCCAAATCTCCAGGAGTTTCCCAAACTGGAGTTGGCAGCCCCAACCACTGCACCACACTGGCTGTGTCTTTTTGCAGGCTCATAGTGTAGTATTTTGTAAAGTGCACCCTAAAATCATAATGTGCAAAGGTAGCCTTGCTGTCTGCTCTGAAGGGCCAGCTCAGAGACAACAAAAGTGGACTATGAGGATGATCACATCACACAGTAGGGTGTGATGTGATTTTCCTCATAGAGGTGGATATCAGTAACATCACCACAGACCATTCGTTGTTAGTGAATGGTGCTGATATGCCAGAAAGACAACAAGTAATATAGTTGTGGATGTAGATTCCAGTGACATCATACAAGATCAGCTGGAGGCTGCTTGCTGGGAATGGGCTGAGGTATTGAGCATGGCCAGTACTAACACCAGAACAGAGGTCGGGGGTCCTCTAAAACAACTGCTAGATCATCACTACAGCAAACACACCCCTGTGGGCCTTTGCAGATATAATTGTCTGCCACAGCATTTCAGTCTGGTCTGCTCTACTGATCAGTCGACAGCTTCTTGCCTCTGACTGGAATCTTGCCCTTTACAGTGGCTTTGCTGATTCCAAAGTTATGGAAGCATCAGCCAACTTACTGGAACTGATCTGGGTTTGGCTTCCGCTTCTATTCCTTGGCTCATACTAGGGAGCAGGCGGGGGATTTTGGGAAGGGGAGAACTGGCACTTTTTTTGTATCTCCAAAAGCCCTGTTTGTTGTGTGTGTGTTTGTGCTTTGTGCCAAACACAGTAACTAACCAAGTTTCCCACCCTCACTTCATGCCTGTTGTTCAGTTATTGGGGGTGGAGTGGTGGGGTGTTTCTTTCCCAGAAGTCTTGCCAAGAGGATTCCAGGAAGCTGCTGGTGCAACTTTGTAACTGAATCCCTTGGGAATGCTTCCCACTGGATATTATCCTCTCTCCTGTCCTTGACCTATCCAGAAGACTCCTTATTAACATGATCAACACTTGTTATGAGGGGCCGGTCATAAAAAAGGTTTGCATTGTGTGTTGGCAAACTAACTTGGGAGGACAGTTCAAACTTCTGTCTCTCCCTTTATCAGTGTGAACTTTTCACTGCATGTTCCCACGCTTAAGAGTGCTGTAGAGCCTAAAACAAATGTTTTGTCTTTTTCTTAGCTTGATGTACATGAAGCAAAGCTCGTGGATTGATAATTTAGACTCAAATCCAGCTCAACAGTCTCTGATGGAAGCTTTCTTTCTCCACATGCTCCTACGGAATTCTCTCAGTTGATCGTTTTCTTTCTTTTTCCTTTTTTTGTGAGCAGTCTCCTAATCTCTTCTCCATTTTGTTTCACAAAAATCTGTGTTGACATTTCTTATGCAAAGGGAACAGATTTCAGCCCAACACAACTCTGCAGTGCTTCCTGCATTTGATCCATGTTGGCATTTCCCGTGAATTTCAACTGACAGCTTTTCAGAAAACATATTTGTTTTATTTAGAATACACCAATATGCCTCCATCAAGCTATGCTCCTGAATTTTATACAGACTTTTGCATATTCTTTTAATGCAGGCCTGGACATCTCGTGACCTACCAACCAAATGTAGTCTACCACCCTTAGGATGAATCTTGCAGGTGGATCTTCCCTGACCCCTTCACTCTAGTGATCATCTGTGCAGTCCAAAACACCCTTTCTCAGGATTGAGGGATCCCTCTGATCAAAAATTTGATGTGAAAAAGTCTGATGCAACAAAAAGAAAGGGGAATTGGGAAAAATGGAGCTAGTGAGTCAACCTTTGGAAAATCAAGGGGGCCGGTGTGCCTTATTGCTGTTCTTTGTCCACATGGATTTTTTAAGGAGTAGGGTTGCCCATCTCCACATGGTAACTGGAGATCTGCTAGGATGTTACAACTGATCTCTAGATGATAGTGATCAGTTTACCTGGAGAAAACAGCCACTTTGGAAAATGGACTCTATGGCATTATACCCCATTGAAGTCCCTCCCGTCCACAAACCCCGCCTTCCTCTGGCTCCACCCACCAAATCTCCAGGAATTTCCTAACTCAGAGCTGGCAGTCCTATTCAGGTAAATTTCCTCACCAGCTGCAGAGGCTTTGGGGAGCTCAAGCAGAAGCCTGTGGGCGAAAGGCACACAAGATCTGGTTGAGCAACTTCTTTCCTTACATGATATGATCCAGTGCATCTGTTTTTGTGGTCTGAGGGAAGCAACAAAACCATGAAGAATACTGAATACAAGATATGCAAGCATAGCCTACTGTACACTTTGTCTGATAGAACAGAAGTTTGTCCATTTGTGGGAGGACGGAGAAATCACCCAGTCATTCCTGGAAACTGCTTGCCACTCATAGAACAAGTTGAAGGGGATTCTGTGTGGCAATCATATTGTACATCAACTGTCCTTTGTTCATTCATTTGTAGTCTGCTTTTCTCACTGACACTCAAAATGGATTAAACGTTTTTTTGTTTTTAACAAAAATGGGGATCTGCTGTCTGTTTGACATGATGGACTAAGGACTTGGTGGTTGTGTTGAAAAGGAGTAGCAAAAATATGTGGATCCTCTTCTCTGGCTTCTGGGTACTATATGAAGACAAACTTGATACATACCTGTCACGGGGCAATGTATGGATAACTTGTCATGGATTCAAGGAAAAAAATGCAACCAATTTGTGTGACATTTGTTATGTGTTAATAGTTTCTTTGATAGGTGCGAAGCGATTCTAGCAAGGTTACTTTTCTTCCCCCGGTCATGCATGTTTAATACCCACTGATTTCAAACACACATTTATTGAACATTAATAAAGGATTAAATTCTGTTGTTACAAACACTTTATTTTGGTCCAAGTACTGGGATTAAAGTAGTTAGAATTGCACTCTCAAACAGAATTACCCTTTTCTAAGTTCATTGAAGTCAATGGGTTTAGAAATATGCGACTTTATTTAGGATTGCACTGCTATGGGGTTGGATCCCAAGAGAAAAAAAAATCCGTGAATGAAAGTGGGCTGATTTTCACTGCATGTCTCCTCCCCTTGCAGACCTCCACCTTTCTCCCACCCTTGCCCCCTGGTCCCCAAGAGAAGCATTTCAGAACACATTGATCAGTCTCCTTGATTGAAACCACAAAAAGGGAATGGATGCACAGCAAAACTCCTAGTTCCCTACACCTTTCACTGGTAACATGTAAGACTTAACTTTGTTTTGAATGTATATGCATTACTATTCTGCTATCAAAGCAACCTATGACCAATTAAACAAACTCCGGCCGTTTTCCCATGGTCCAAATATCCTGGGATAGGGAAGTGAAATATCCCGATTTGTACAAGATTTTCACATGGTTCCCAGTCCTAAATCGGGGCTGCCCCACGGTATTTCCCTTATCCCAGGATTTTCAAAAAACCAACAAATTGGCAGTTCTTTTCAAATATCTTAGCTGATCCTGATACCATGCAAACACCACGGGTGCAGGACCGGTTCATTTTTCCCGCCTCACCACTCCACTTTTTCCTAAAAGTGGCGGGAGGCACACTCCCCCCTCCCCCAACTGAGATGCTTCCTCATGACATGGCTGGCTCTGGTGAAGAGAAGCAGGGAGAGCTGGTGAGGTGTGGATCGGGTAGGAAGGGGAAGGCTGGAGTGTGAGGGGGGGGCCATTCCCACCCAGGCCGTGTGGAACAAACTGGAGTATTACATCCCGGTAATACCTTGGTTCCTGGGAAGAAGCAAGGACCTGTGTGGAGGGAGAAACCAGGATAAAATAGACATGGTTTGTATGATCCCGGGACTACCCCGGTATATTTGGACTATGGGGAAAATGCCTTTATGATAATAGTTCTTATTAAGCAGCCTAGCTATTACCAGCTAAAATCTTTTAAAGTGACCTTTTTGCCTTTCTGATCAGTGCTTTCAAAAAAGCCAAGAAGAAACAAACTTACACCAATCTCTTCTGACTTCCTGTAAAGCTCACTGTGTGCTGGGAGGGGAGTGTGGGGTTTCCTCAGACTCATTGCTTGAAGGCACATCTTATAAGACTTTGTCTCTTACTTCTCCTGTTGAGTTTTGGAAAATCACCTAATGGCTCCTAGTAACCCAAGGGCCAGAACAATGCCATTCTCTGCAGTTCCTTTTAAATGCTTTGTTTATGTCCTGTGGACCCAAAAAGTTTTTATGCAAAACCAGAGAGCGTCATGAGTCTTGTAAACTTTGAAATAACATGGTTTAAAAAAAATTCTGAAAAAGGACTCAATGGGAGAATGTAGTTGTACCATAGTACAGTGTTGGGACAATTAATGAGCCGTGCTTTATTAGTCTGTTTGGTAGCAATTAAAAGGATAAACCACAGGTTCCCATGTTAAGGAATTGTAGTCCAAATTATCTGAGCGGCGCCTCTGCCTTGTATTTTCTGAAGAGAAGGGGGCCTCAGATCCGACTCTTTGGAGCATCCTGCGTGACTTAAAGCCCTACCAGTAAGAATAGATTGGCATGAATCATGGCTTGGGGCCAGTAGGGTTGGTGAAGAAACAAGAAGAGGGTTGCTAACAAGCTTGCATAATCGTCTAGGTTGATTGGAGTCAAAAGGACACCGAGATGCTTGTGTGTAGTTCTCTAAACTTTCCTCTTTTTGCTATTCACTGTAATTCTGAGGTCTGAATAGCTGTAGTCTTTACAAGTTCTCTGTTCAGTAGGATTTGGAATAACAGGGACAAGTCTTAGTGTAAACTGTAAGACAATGGCAGTACTTACATGATAAGGCTGAAATGATTAAGAAAAAGTTGTGGGGAAGAAAAACAGGTTCCTCATCCTCCAAGAGAACACCAGAATCTCAGTTTGATAGTTTTGTGCATGTATGTCATGAATATTTGATAAAGTAATGGATTACTTATGGCTATATAAGCAACATCATTCTTCTGTCACCCCTGCTCATGTTTCATGTGGAGGTCAGCAGTTTGGTGATCAGGTCTCATTTTTACAACAAAGTGTGCATTGGCTTAAGGGGAACTCAGACTTCTCTGCCACTTCACTCTGCTATGACCCCATTCAGTGGTTCTCAACCTTCCTAATGCCACGACCCTTTAATACAGTTCCTCATGTTGTGGTGACCCCCAACCCTAACATTTATCCATTTTACAGATGGAGAACACTGATGCAGAGAGTCTTAGGCGACCCCTGTGAAAGGATCGTTTGACCTCCAAAGGGGTCGCAACCCACAGGTTGAGAACCACTGCGGCATAGACCCTTCTTCCAGCTAGTGGTGTAATGGCTAAGAATGGTCCTCCACATGAGTGGCAGACTCTAATCTGGTGAATCTGTTTCCCTGTTCCTTCACATGAAGCCTGCTGGGGGACCTTGGGCTAGTCACAGTTCGTTCAGGACTCTCTCAGCCCCGCCTACCTCACTAGGTGCCTGTTCTGGGGAGAGAAAGGGAAGGAATTTGTAAACTGAGGCTTCTTTTGGTTGTGAAAAGTGGGATATAAATCCAAATATTTTCTTCTTCTCTTCTTCAATCGCTCAGATACTAGAAGAGAGTGGAATTGGGAGTGCATGATGCTTCAAGCAGCATAAATGTGCCCCAATGTGCATGTTTTGTCATCAAAAAATAAACGCTCCATTTAGACAAACATGGCTGTATCTGTCATCTCTCGTTTGCCCTGCAGCTGGGCAATGTGGTATAGTGTGAGAGTCAGAGGCCTGAGATGTACGCTGTTGTTACTTTATCTCCATTCTAGGAAAAGCATCACCTGCTAAATCTCTGCTTGTTCGGGTCTTGTTAAAAAGTACAGGAGACACACCAGATGGAAAAAAAATTTAATTGTAATTACAGTTTTGTATGTGGTGAGCTACAGAAAGCAACCGCAGCTGCCACAATTTTTTTTTGCATTCTGCATCTCATTTGCTCTTTTTTAATTTAAAGTTTATTGAACTTTTCGCATTTTATAAACAACAGCCAGTAATTCACCTCCAAAATCTCCCTTCCCACCCTAGCTGTCCTCCAAACTTAAATAAATAAAATATACCATTACAGGGTGTTTTTCCCACTCTCTTGCTTTCTTCCTTTTTTTTTCTTGCAGAGGAGAATGGTTTTGAAGAGGCTATTTGGTAAAGAGGTCAAACAAGTCCTGCAAGATTCTATTGAACTGTTCTTTCACCTTTCTTATTATGTGTTACTAGTCCATATGTACCTGACCTGGCAAATTGCAACTCAGCAGTCAGTAATTAGAATGGTGGTCAGCTTCCAGCCCTGGAAGAGTATTTGTTTGGCCTCCTTCAAAAACCAATATGATTTCATGTTCAATAACTGTAGTAGAGTCCAGTATAGCATATGTGATTGTAAAACTGGTTCCCAGTGTGCTTCCATGTACAATTTAAAGTACTGGTGTTTAAGGCTTTAAACAGCCTGCACCCAAGGTAGTTTGCGAAAAGCCTGTTCCTATATGTGGCTGCCAGTCGGTTCAAATCAACAGCAGCAGCATTTCCCAAACTTTTTTTCCCGATGGCCCAGTTATTTTAATACCTCTCCTCTGTGACCCACTAAAATTTTATGGCCTATTTATTAGTAAAATAAAACAAATTTGAATGTCACCCCGCCACGCGTCTGCCCATGATGGCTTGGCAGGCCCTGCGCCAGGCCTCATCTGCACATGGCAGAGCCAGGGAGGCTCCTTGGGGTGCTGCTTCCACCCCCGCCCCCTCATGGTACCGAGCTGTGGCTCTGTCCCTGGTCCCTTTCTGGATGGTCAGCTGGCCGGGGAGGAGCCCTGAAACTGCTGTATCATCCTGGCTGGTCCTGCTCCAGGTGGGTGGTGCCCTCCAAGCAAGGACAGGGGTGGGGTGGTTGACCCCTGCCCTGGACATTAGTTGACCCAGCATTTTGCTTTTGTGACATGGTGCCGGGTCACGACCCACCATTTGAGAAATGCTGATCATCAGAATGCTCCTTCCTGAGGAAGTTAAAGGCATACTCATTGGAGACAGGGGGCTGGATCTAACAGAATATCAGGGGAATGAAAACAGATTGTTCCCTTGTTACACTCCCAACCTAGCAGTTTTAGTCATGGCAGTCGTAACCAGGGCTGCTGCCCCAAGCCCTGTATTGGCAAGGGTGACATGCTGGAGAGCCACCCAACTGTTCCTGAATGTGCCACACTGCTGCTGACAGCCTTTTTGAAGATGCTATGGGCAGCAGCAGCGATGGCCTCAGGACATTGCCTATTGTTGTGTGCCCTACAGCCTGAAAACACAGCTATCACACCCCATGATTAAAATGTAAACAGCCCTAGAAAGGGCCCCACCTGGGAAAAGCCTGGACAGAAAAAGCCTTTCTTTATTAAGGTGTCTTTTTCTAGTTAAACAAGTCTCTCTTTTTTTAAAATAAAGTTCAAGGCATCTAACAATATAAATTAAGTTAAACAGCATTCATTAAAATACTCACCAAAAACAAAACAATCTATATCTCTTGTGATTCTATAGCACTACTGTCAAACCTCGGTCTTCGTTGCCCTCAGAGATCGACGGTTTTGGTCTTCGCCGGTTGTGCCCGGCCGTTTGGTTGCCTCGGAGATCGGCGGTCGCCACGGCTTCCGTCGGCTTCCAAGGCGACTTTTTAATATCTCCGGCACATCGTTTGCGTCGCGCATGCACAAACGGTGTACCTCGGAGTACGCTGTTTTTTGTTTTCGCTGCCCGTCACTGGACAGATAAGTGGTGAAAACCGAGGTTCCACTATAATTGCTTTTGGGATCAGTTTGGGTGCAATGCTGTGTTAGCTCAGTAAGCATTGTCTGGTTCAGTGTTTTATAGATTAAATGTTCTGGAGATTTTAAAAGATCGTAAATGAGTCAGCGCTTAGTAGCAGTTGGGCCAGGGAGATTATTCCTTTATGTGTCAATAGTTTCTATTTAATGGATGAATGGGCTGCTACTACTGGGGGATTATTTCACAGGGTAAATTCTCTATATATAACTGGATCAACCTTCAGCTGAATTGCTAGTACCTTGCTTGTCTGTTGCCAGTTATGTTGGGAACATGTCCACGCAGGGATGCAAAGCAAATAGACTCCAACACTTCCCTGCTTTGCAACTGGGATATGACTAGGAGATCTAATATTCTCCCCAATTCGGCAAACCTGAATGCTGAAACTGGCATAAATAATATAAAGTGGGTGCAGTTTTGTATTTTTAGTCAATTTGAATAGTATGTTAACCGTACATTTTATTTCTCAGATTTCATAATTTTCATTATTGACTATTTCGGCGAAAGAGAAGGAATGAATCACAAAGGACCCTAGCAACAGATGCGTGATGATTTCAGATTTCCCATATGCCACCCAGCGATCACATATAGGGTTGTCTCTTTTATGTATTTAACAATTAAATTAGTGAAAAGGTTTGTGCTTGCCAGTCCTCAAAAATAGACCTCTCTGTGCTGATTTTGTCTTTGGAATTCATTATTGTGTTTTATTGTATATTTTATTTTATTGTATCTATTTTATTGATATGATTTTATGTTATGTTGTTAAGGCCTGTGACTATAACACTTAAATATTTACATTTGCTGTCATATCCACCATAGAGCTATAAGCACACTTCATGTCTTTGCAAAGTCACAGGGGAGGGAATCAGAACCGCACTTGCTGGCTCCTTTTCTACTACAGGCTGAACAATGTGCTTGGATTTTTAATTAGGGTTACCAGCTCAGAATTAGGAAATACCTGGAGCTTTGGGGGCTGGAGCCTGAGGAACATCCCTGGATTAACCATTAAACAAAATAAGCGAAGGATCTGAAGTAAGGAAGGCTCCATAGAGTTGTTTTTTCCAGGGCTGGATTTACAATGGACCATGGTGCAATGTTGCAACTGAACTAGGGCCCATAAAAAGGAAGGCCCACAATAAATGAAAAAAAGTTACTAGAATTATAGTATCGAAAAGCTCAATAATACATTTTAATCTTAGGAATGCATGAGAAAACTTTTTGTAGTATAAAGTTATAAGAAAGCATCTTTGATTCGAGTAAGTTAAAACGCTATGTATCTTCAAGGCAAGGAAGCAATGGAATAATAGCTATTTTGTTTCATACAAATAAGGGTAAACATATATATATATACACACAAACATATATATACACATATACACATATACACACACAGTAAGGTCTACTATTGTTTTTATTTTGAATTACATATACAGTACATGGGGGTACCATAATCTTTTCAGTGCTTAGGGCTTCTAGATATCTTAATCCGGCCCTGCTGAAAAGGGTGGGTTTGGAGAGGGAAGGGACTTTCAGTGATGTATAATGCCAGAATCCAACCAGAACCCACTCACTTCTGTCGCCTGGAGATCAGTTGTAATAGCAAGAGATCTCCAGCTACTACCTGGACATGGGTAACCTTAGTTTTTAACAAACTGGACTGGAATTGCTGGGGTCCAATTTGGGTTCCATGCAGCCACACGGTATATGGGGGGAATGAGTTTAAAAAATACAGGAGGGCCCAAATGGACTCAGAATGCTGCCGAGGGGGTTTTCCCATGTGGAAATTAAGTGGGGGGACGGGATAAGTTTTCTGTTTTTGCTGCTCCATGTGGAAGAGTTGCTGTGTGGTTGCGAGGAACCAGAGTTGGGTTGGGGGACCCAACTTCTTTAAAATCCAAATGTTTAATTTGGGCTTACCACTCTGCATGTTCAGTGTGAATTCTGGAAGAGCCCATGTGAGCACAAACTGCAGCCATAGAGGATCTGTGTGAGAAGTGAGATCCTTACTTATATGGACAGAATATAATTTTTATGCACATAAACTTTTTCAGCTGGTATGCTGAATGTTTATAGTCAAGGATTGAAGTGGGTCTATTTGGCATGATTCTGTTCTCCTCATATGTTCATTGTGTACACACACACACACACACACACACACACACACACACACACACACAATGTATTTATAGTTTTAAAATGGATTTTGTAAATGCAGAACATATAGTCCTAAGAACTTCACTAGAGTTCATCTATGGAGATGCAAATCACAAATGTAGCCAAGGTGGCATTTTTTCACCTTAACCGGGTCTGGCAGCTGGTCCCCAATCTATCTTGCCCTGACTTGTCCATAGTGATCCATGCAATGGTCACCTACGGATTAGACTACTGCAACACACTTTATGCAAGGCTACTCTTGAGACTGAAGCTCCAACTGGTACAGAATGTGGTAGCCCAAATTCTTGAGGACTCAATGGAGAGCACATATTCAGGCAATGCTCTGCAAGCAACACTGGTTCCAGATGGAGTAGCAAATCAGATTCAAGGTTTTGATGCTAAATTTTAAAGCCCTTAATGGTCTGGGGTCCTCATATCTGTAAGACTGACTCTCCCAACATACCCCCTCCCCCTGAAAGTGTTGTATTCAGCCAGGAACAACTGAGTGGTAGGCCCTAGCTCAAAATCTATCTAGCTGTCCTTGACCAGAGTCAGGATATTCTTGACTCTGGCTCCGGCTTGTTAGAATTCTCTTTCAAATGAAGTCCAGCCCTGAGGGACTTATTGCAGTTCTGCAGGGTCTATTAGGCTGAGATGTTCTGCCAGGCCTATGGTTGAAGACAGCAATGATTATCACCTATCTGGCCTCCTTCCCCTCCCTTTCTTCCTTCCCTTTAGTTACTGTTTAGTTCCTTCCCTTTAGTTAGTTATTGTTTAGTTCCTTCCCTTTAGTTAGTTATTGTTTTTCCTTTGTAGTAGATTTTCTGTTTTCCTTTGTCCCATCTCTTCCCAGTGACTGGCCCCCAAATTGGTATTTTATGGCACTATTGTATATTAGTATGATTTTAATTGTGATGTCTGTTTTAATTATGGTTTTACATGATGTTGGTCCCAACTTGTTTGGGAAGAACAGGTTATAAATCAAATGAATGAATAAATTATAAAAAATAAGGGCTGGGTTATTAAAACACAGTTAAAAGAAAACATCTAGCTTACTAAATCATGGCCTAATGTAGACATGGCTTAATCTAGACATTTCCAAAAGCACTAGTTCAGAACAGTGCTTCCCTAGAAAGTAGAATATGCAACCAGTCCAGTTATCCCCTTCCACGCCTAACTTAACATGATGCCAGAGGTAAGGTTAGGATAGATTTCCTGCTATTACAACTGACCTCCAGGTGACAGGGATCACATGGAGAAAATGGCCACTTTAGGAGGTGGCCTCTATATCCCAATGAAGTCCTTCCCCTCCCCAAACCCAGCCCTCCTCAAGCTCCAAATCTCCAGGAATTTCCCAACCCAGAGTGGGCAATCTGAACTTTCCCACTTCTGTAGAGGAAAAGCAAAATCTGTGGAGCCAGGGGAGAACTCATAGCAAATTTGGCATTGTCTAAACTTTCAGTCTCCAGTGATAATTCCCTGACACAGCAAAGCTGCATACGCTGAAGCAGCACACTGGAAGTTCTATGAGTGAGCTTGTGATGGGCATGGATGTCCAGCAATCCCTCCACCTCCCACAACCCTCAGTGGCTAGCTAGCAAAGGGTACCATACCATAAATGTGTGTTGGTGGTTTGTCAATAAGACTAACTGCCCGATCCAGACCTCTGGAGTGGCCAAGGATGGCAGTGCTACAGCACTGCCCTGCCACCTCCAGAGGGCTTTTTGGCAGCGTGAGGAGGCAAAATACAAAGAAGTGCACGAGCGCTGATGCAGTGGTTTGCACCACATCTGGCTGTTGTGAAAGGCTGCAGTGATCGCCAGCCAGTGGATTTGCCCATCCACTGGAATAAGTGCCCTGGAGAAGGTAAATCCACCAGCGTGGGGCCCCACTACCTCCACAACTCCCTTTGCTCCCCACCCTGGACTGGGCAATAAAAATAACTATTAAAAAGGCTGGATAACATTCGGGTTACTGCATGCATGGCAGCCCAAGTTTCAGGTGATATATTTCCCTCCTTCCTTTTTTCTTTTTGATGCACACAGATTTTTTTTAATTTTAACAGCACATTAATGAGTTTATTGTTTCTTCCACAGAAGAGTTTAGCAGCTTATTTTAGCTGATATATAAAACATTGTAAAAGCGTAACAGTTTTCAAAGTCAAGCTGGGCCCCAGTCTTCTTAAGAATCATTTCAATGTCATGCCCAGGGTTACAGAATCGGCAGCTTGTTCTCCTGATGAGAGTACAGATGCCAGTCTCTTGGTGGAGCCTGGAGACCTCCTGGAATTACTATTCCCCAGATTATAGAGATCAGTGCCACTGGAGAAAATGGCTGCTTTGGAGGATGCTTCCTCTGGCATTCTATGGCATTATATCCCATTAAAATCTCTCCTGTCCCCAAACTCTGCTCTCCCCAAGCGCCTCCCCCAAATGTCCAGTGATTTTATTGGGGAAAGTCTTATTAAATACTGGGGTCTCTAATCCTTTCACTACAGCTCAATGGCATAGTGTGGGTTGCCAGCATCTGGGGCAAGACAAGTATTGTGCCCCCTAACCCATGGACCATTAGCACTCCCTGAGTCCCTTCCACCAGTCCAGTATTGAACCCCTTACCTAACAGGTTTGTTGTGATTCTAAAATGAAGGACAGAAGAACAATATAAGCTGCTTTGGCTGCCGGTTGGGGAAATAGTGAGGTGTAAATGAAAGGATAAAAAAGCTAGAGACAGGGTTAGTGAATGGTAAGGAGAGAAGGAAGCAGGGAAAGGGAAGAGTATATGGGGGCTGTCAGGAGTAAAGAAAGAGGAAATAGTGTGGGGAAGGGGATAGAGAGAAAATGCCTCATCCACAAATCCTTGTTAGTTCCCCATGTCCCTTCCTATTTTGTAACAGTGGCATAGACTGAAAGTTATGTTTTGCTGCACTGGCATACTTACAGTGCAATCCTATGCAAAGTTACTTCAATCGAAGATTGCTGATTACTCCGTGGCACTGGCTCTCTTTACTTACCACAGTCAATGATCTTCACAAAAGAGAAAAGCCTGCCTTGCCACATTTCCTTAGAGGCTTGGCCACATGTGCACCTGAGCCCAGGCCCAGATGATGATGATGATAATGATGATGACAACGACGATGACGAGGAGGAGGAGGAGGAGGAGGTAAGGGGGGGCACTGGGCTGTTGAGGTGGGGAGGTTGGCTCAGGGTCCAGGCAGAAGGCAAGAGGTCAGTGAGTGGTGACTGCTGGTCCCTGCTGAGAAGGAGGAGCTGCTGGCGCTGGAGGCGGTGATGCACGGCATGGGGCATGTGACTTCTTTCCCCTCTCCATGATGTCACATGGCTTCTTCTCATCCTCCTGCTGTTGCTTCTGCCACTCTTCTGCCTTGGCCTCCCTCACTGCAAGCAGAGGCAAGTGACAGCCTTGTGCTGGGTTGGGCTCAGCAAGGGTGAAGGCAGGTCTGACAGGTACTGGCTTCCCTTAGAATTTTGCATCTGTGGCAACCACTCCTATGTCTCCCCATGCTACGCCACTGCTACAGCCTTCATTATGCTGACAGAGATACTAGAAATTTGGATGTTATCTAATCAGCCCTTAAACTTCTCCAGTCTGGTCACCCTTTGACTCAGACCATAAAGATAAAGTTAGTTGATGTCTCAGGATGTCTCAGTTGATGTCCCTTGATCCTCTCACCCACCCCTAACATAATTTCTGCCTTAAACCAACCTGTCTAACATAGAATATCCCTACTTCACTATAGATCTGAATTAGCTCTAACTGACTTGACTAAGTTTTTCATGTTCTTGCCTCATTCTTATAGCCTTCTCTCCCTCTCGCCCATAAAGGAGCCACAGCCTCTCACTAGCTGAAAACTAGACTTGCTAGGTCCTCTGTGGCCACCAGTGGGGGCTAGAGAGGTAGGATTGCCAGATCCAGGTTGGAATAGTCCTGGAGATTTGGGGCTGGAGCCTGGGGAGGACAGGGACCTCAGTGGGGTTCAATGCCACCAAGTCCATGCTCTAAAGCATCCGTTTTCTCCAGGAGAACTGAACTCTATAGTATGGAGATGAGCTGTAATTCTGGGAGATCCCAGGTCCCACCAGGAGGCTGATATTCCTACTGGAAACTCCAGAAATCTACATACAGAAGACCATGGATTGACTGTGACATGTGGAGGGCAAAACTACAAGCCATCTGTCACAAACTTCCTAAGTAATTTATTTGGTTAAGAGAGAGGGTATTAAATATTCAGTGTGGGGGGAGCAGGGTTTAATCTTCCCCTTGTATCATTTTATGACCTGAAATGGTCCCAGGAACTGCTATTTGCCCCACATTTTGCTATTTGCCTCCACAGGACCATTACCGATTAGACAAATGGTACCAAGGGAGGACTTACACCCATACCCATGCACCAGTTATGATCTGGCTCAAAGTCTCATGCACTGGCATAAAAACAAACACAATCCTTGGAGTCTCACTTATGGCTCAACATATTGTGTAGTTAGACCTTTGGCTGGTTGGCATCACTTTTGCCTGAAATTATGGTTCTGTGCATGGTATCATGTCAGGGCTGCCAATTCCTGGTTCAGAAATACCTGGGAATTTAACAAAGAGCCTAGAGAGGGACCCCAGCAGGCCATCACGTCACACAGTCTATCTTCCAGGCAGCCATTTTCTCCAGGGAAATTGATCCCTGTAGTCTGGAGATTAATTGTAATTCTGGGAGCACTCCAGCCTCCACCTGAAGGTTGGCAGCATGTAGCACATGCAGGTCTTCATAGTACCAGCTTAAGGGCTTTTGGTGCTCTAGGCCAGCCACTTTACTGTTCTTGGCCCCATTCCAGAACTGAATGTCATCCACATTAAGGTTAGGTTATTAGGGTTAGTTATCACTACAAAACATACTTGAAAGGCATAATGTCTTTGCAGGAGCTCTCGTAACATAGTTCCTCTGATACAAGGGGACAGCCAGGCAGTTAAAAGTGGCAGGAAGCCAAAAGCTCTGCAGACCCATCATACAGCTTTTTGCCTCATGCCTGCAGTTTGCTAGTACTGAAAAGGGAACTGATCACAAATGACTTTTTTCTCCTGTCCTCACTTTTTTAAAAAATCCATTGTTAACAAATCTATAGGTGTTTAATTAAGGTTATATAAAAAATTCCATTTTATAAGACACTTTTATTTGTTTTCTATATGAATACATTCACACTGACTGGCCTTTCTAAAAATGGTGGCCCTTCCCTCTGGCAACTACTAAACTCTGCTTCCTACAAAGTCAGCACCAAGCACCAGCAAGAAAATGGTTAAAGATTTCTCATTGAGGCTGTTCTGGTCAAATGTATGCTGTATTTGTTGATTTTTAAAATCTCCTCCCACTGCCTTCTCAAACCATTTTCCAGACCAACATTTTTTATGCTGAGGGTGAATCTGCAGCAACTTTGACTCCTGTGCCATCCGAATCATATTCTAGCCATGTCCTCATTCCAGATCTGCCCAGTCTCCAGCACCCAAAGCGAGGGTTATTTAAGTTCCTCTCTGTGGCCTTGATATCACCGGTTGACCCAAAGTGAAAATCAATCCAGAGAAGACTCTTTAATGTTTTACTCATCCAAATGGCATATTTAAAGATGCTTTTGTTGTATTTGTTTCTCATGGTTCATTGAGCTCAGAACTGTAAACAAAATGTTCCTGGATATCTCCCTGGGCAGCTATCCATCATGCCATAGGGCTGCACTGGGTGCGAAAATCTGCTCTCACCACAATTTTTCCTCTACGCCACTAATAAAAATACAAGGAACCGTTACACTTAAAAGCCCACAAAAGAATTGTTCTTTCTTTTTGGCTGTAATATTGAACTAAGTTTTTTACATATCAAACTGTTCTACAACAATTTATTCTATAACAAATTAGCAAAGGATTAATTTTTTGGGAAAAGGTAATGTAGAAAACAAAATTGGACAAGATTGCATCAGGCACTGATTTAATTGCAGGATCTCTCTCTCTCTCTCTCTCTCTCTCTCTCTCTTTGTGTGCGGGAGAGGGGGATATGCAACTTGCAGCTTGCAAACTCTCAGTGTACCAATAACAGCCACAGCAATAGGTGAGAAAACAACTATTATCAGAAGATTCCAGAAAAAGGAGCAACTGGATGGGAGAAATGGGCTGATGTTAAAAGGAGTTGGAGGAGAGGACCCTGTGAAATTGCAATAAGCAAATTTTAAAAACATTCCCAAATATAAAAGCTGTTGCACTTGGGGTGAAAAAGCACTGATTGAATTGCCCTATAGTTATATTGTGGTCATTAACAAGAATTCAGATTAAATTTTTTGAAGGTGCACGATTCAAAATAAAACTTTAAAGCA
This sequence comes from Sphaerodactylus townsendi, assembly GCF_021028975.2. NCBI lineage: Eukaryota > Metazoa > Chordata > Lepidosauria > Squamata > Sphaerodactylidae > Sphaerodactylus > Sphaerodactylus townsendi. The sequence continues at coordinate 64,525,315 of NC_059426.1, forward strand.
AAATTTGAAAGGGTTCGAAATTCAGCAAGTTAAATGCAGGTGTTGAAAAGTTGCTGAACTTCGAATATGGACTGTCTATCTGTGGCCGGAAGTCAAAGTTGTATGCTTGAGTGACTGAGTAGGTATATTTGGAACAACTAGTGTATTGTCCAAAGACAGTTGTGAACTGTGGTATGGTTGAGGCATGTGGAGTTCATTTTTCCCCCTGTGTTGTCTCTGGTCAAACAGGTTGGCAGAATTTGGGAAAATATTTGTGGGAATATAGGTTTACAAGTACAAGAGTATTCTCATATTTCTCTGTGAAATGTTGGAGGAGATGGTACTATGAAGCTTTTTACAATGGTACAATAATTAGGGAGGTGCTACATAATAATATTGATAAGGGATTTTGCCTTTAAAAAAATGTTTCAGAAGGCAGTCGGATAGGTCTTTGGATGACAAAGGCCCCTCCTGGCCTTTGGGATTGTAGCAATGCGAAGCCATGGGTTCTGAGTCAGTACTCAAAAACACACAGCAAAATTTTTATATTTTTATTTAAAAGAAAGGTTGTAAAATAACAGCTTTCAGAAATAAGCAGTGGATATTAAATCACAAGTTGCATATATAAACACTCAATAAAACAACAAAGTATACTTACTTACTAAAATAAATACTGGCTAGAAAATATAATAGAAATCCTTAGTGCATAGGTAGAGTTCTTCAGACAAAGTAGAGGCGAAAAAGACCAAAGGAAAAATGGCTGATAATACAGATGAGATTAATTTATGGCATAAGATGACCACACCAAAGAATTACCAATTAACCAATCAAATATCAAGTTGGTGAGAACTTTCCAGAAGATGAGCAAGTCACCCTGCCCTTTTGAAATTTTCAGTTAGGGCTCTTGCTGACCAATTGAATCTATCTGAAAATAATTAAATGTGACTCCATGCCCCTAATGAAGAATGTGACCTTGGGGATGGTCAAATATCTACAAACACCTCCAACTAGGCTATGCAAAAAACAAGAGAGACAGAAAACAAAAATTTTATAAGCTTTTACGAAAACAAAATGGAGTCCCTTTGGACATAGCAGTGAACAAGAAAAATGGTTATTCTCTTCACAGTGGGTATAAGCTTTCAAGAATTAAAGCTGACAAAGGGAGCTTTGACTCTTGAAAGCTTATATTCCAAAAATCTTATTGGTCTCTGAAGTGCAACTTAAATGTAGTTCCTTTTTCCAAGGTAGGAAAAAAATGCCTCGTGCAAGGCAAATGTTCATTAAAAGAATCAAGTGTCTTTGCCTTGCATGACTGAAACAATATTCCAGTAACACAAACTCATCTAAGTCATAGCAAAGGGGAATGCAATTTCCAAAGTACATAGGAGAGACACAAATACAACAAAAGAGATATATGTTTGCAAATGAGAACAGGCTGACTGGCCTCATTGACATCTAAATTCTAGAAGATTGTCTTTTTTGTGGAGAGATGTCTAAAGATGAACTTTCAGTTCCAAGCAGTACTATTCATAAGACCATGCATTTGTTGCCCAGGGCCCATACCAGAGGTGGGATCCAGCAGGTTCTCACCAGTTCCCGAGAGTGGGTTACTAATTATTTGTGTGTGCCGAGAGGGGGTTACTAATTGGGTCTGCTTTTCCGTCTCCATGCTCTCGCCTCCCCCTCTCTTCTTCTTTCTCGTAGCCCGGAGCTTGCTGGCTAGTAAGAGGAGGGACCCTTTAACTACTGTTGGGTCCAGGGGACTCTTTACTTGCTTGGTAGGCTATTTATTTTGGCACTCTGTTCATTTTATGATAAATTGTGATTTACCATGATGCTTGGCCACTTAAAAGCTCTGTATTCCTGTATGTGAGAATGTTATGCTAATCTGTGTCTCTAATCCTGGATTAATTAATGTGAAATATTTGCAGAATATACAGTATGGATTGCGAATTCTAGTTCACAATGGATGTTGTCTGGTTTATTTTTTACTTTAAACAGAAGAAGAAGAAGAGTTTGGATTTATAACCCCCCTTTCTCTCCTGCATGAGACTCAAAGGGGCTTACAATCTCCCTTCCCTCCTCACAACAAACACCCTGTGAGGTGGGTGGGGCTGAAAGCTGTGACAAGTTCAAGGTCACCCAGGAATGAAAAGGGAGCGTTAATGACTGATTTTAGGTATTTATGGGGCGAAAGGATTACAAAGCATTTTGTATAAGTGAAAGGTTAAAGGTACTAACTACTAATGCTTACTCAATTTTTTAAAAAGTCATGACCTGTGTATCCTGGCAGTAGCCTTGATATCTAGCTCTTGAATATGCCTATGCAGTAGGAATGGTCCATCGGATCCATGTTTTAATGAATTTGTGTCTTAATCTAAAATGCAAATTATTTTGAGTATTGAATCTATTAGCCCTTCAGAATATAGTTAACAAACAGTGGTGATGGTGAATCTTCACTGAACTGTAGTGACCACTCATGATTTCACAGTTGGCATAAAGTCCTGTTGTTTCCTATGTGGCTGGTTAGTGAAGGTAGAAAGCGGGATAATTCTCCCTGTTGGGCTGTTTTAAAAACATGTTTTAGAAATATGGTAAAGTTCCTTGTTTAAGGAAAGTATCCTTCTTTTGATTTCTAGAAACAAAATTAAGTATTTGAAAGTATTAAGTATTTGACAGGCAGTCAATTAGAGGAGAGGTAGTTGTTTCTGTTGGCAGTAGATGATAGGACTTGCTATAATGAGTTTAAATTATGGACAGAAAGATACCAGCTGGAAACTAGGAACTTTTTTTTACAGTAAGAGTTTTTTACAGTAACAGAGAAATTATTAATTCCCTGCTCCCGGAATGCCCGGCCATGCCCCCATCATGCCCCGCCCAGCCCCATTGGCGCTATGCCACTGTTTGAATCCCACCACCATGGGAACCTGTTACTAAAATTTTTGGATCCCACCACTGGCCCATACCCAAGAGGCCTGAGGACCAAATACAGACATGATGTATCAATCCATTCATCCACTCCACCCAGCTGTATTCTGAATCGGTACTTAAGGGCTTTGGCATTTCTTTGAACTTGAATGTAGATGCCTAGCTCCCTAAACTAAAATGTATGGGAGAGGCAGTAGTGATAAGAGTGAGACAGTCTGCACATACCAAAAGGCATTCTCTTTTTCCCTCCCTACCTTACGGATTCAGAGAAAAATTAGTTCCAGGGAATGTGTCCCAACAGAGAGGCAGGTTTGGGAGCCTGCCACCAACAAAACCCAATAAGCTGGATCAAGACTAAATTTTCCATTAATAGAAAGTACTTCAGTCAAAGAAATTGAACTTTTCTATCTTCCTCCTTTGGCTGCTACTCAGTGATCTCCCACAAATGCTGTTCTTGAGGGACAAGGGACTATTCCAGAAGCTTGGCAGGATACAATGGGAGAAGGGAAGGCAGAATAGTTCTGCTACACTGGTGGAGGTGCCTTCTGTTAATAGAAACCAAATTCTGGCCCCAAACCAATGTGTTTTTATTGCATTCTTTGCTTCAGCTGAACATTATTAACATTGCTTTGAATCTGCAATATCCTCCAACACGTATATAAACATCCTACTTCTTATGTTTTGGGGCTTAGCACCAGCTTTGAAAAAGAGTTCAATATATAAACCTTGGTAAGGTCTGGCTGGAACCCATTTTTGACAGATGTGATGTGTGAAAATTCTTGAACACATTAAAATCAAGGGATATGTACGAGGATCAAAGCAATTTGCACCTTTATACACAAATGTTGGAGAATTAATTTTGCCACAGTGCAATAGTAACTGGCAGTGCGGTAGCAGTAGCAGTAGCTAATGTGGTCAGAGAGCCTCAAATGAAAGTAGAGTTTCCAGGTCAATCATGGCCACCAGCGGGGGAATAGGGAAGGGTAAGATTCAATTGGCCAGATCCAGGTTGGGAAAGTCCTGAGGATTTGAAGATGGAACCTGGGGAGGACCAGGGCCTCAGTGGGATACAATGCCATAAAGTCTACCTTCCAAAACATCCATTTTCTCCAGAGGAACTGATCTCTGCAGTTTAGAGATGGGCTTTAATTCCAGGGGATTTCCTGGTTCCATCAGGAAGCTGGCATCCCTAAGGAAAAGTGGGAGTGGCAGAATGTGGGATGTGACTGGGAAGACTTTGTTTCTTCAGTTTTATTGCAATTGTGGCTGGGGATGGTGTGTGCAAGGAGACAGCTACGATCATGCACCCAAGAGTTACAGCATTCATTATGTAACATCTGTAGCATGTGAAAAGATTTGCCACATGGCACATTAATGTTCATGTGCATGTAGTTACTTGTGTGTGGACTAGAGATAAGAAAGCAAGATCTACAATCCAGTCTACATCCCTTTCTGGAGTTCTGATTTGAACAGTGGTTTGATCTGCAGCCCTTAATAGGTGATAATATTTATTACATACTTTGAAAAATGGAAAAATGCTGCTTCTGCTAAAGACTGAAGTAGGCCAGGCTAGGATTTTTGTGCTGCTTTGGCTGTCTTATTGGCATATTTTCTGGCTTTCAGTCCAATATCAGCAGCAGAATGATGACATGAAACAAATAACTTACACAGAAAGGGAACTAAGGATCAGAATTCAGATACACATCAAAGAGAAAAGCTGATGTGAAATTTCTCAGTCTGAGTAGGCCATACTGATCTTGATGAACTGATGGTCTGCCTCAGTATAAGGCAGCTTCATGTCTCCTGGTATGTTCAGAGCTGTTCTCTTTCATTGTGCCTTGCTTCCTTTTAAACACTGTTATCCCATCCCTTTTGTGTTTGCATACCTTTTTTGTGTTCCCAGTTTTCTTTTGGCAGTAGATTATTTTCAATTTATAGATGTAAAATATTTTATCTGGCTAAATCCACCTGCAAGACTGATGGTGGGGATAAAGTTGCTGTGGATATTAGGAGAGAGGGTGATACATGAAGAGGCCCTCTTCTGTTCCTGACACATGTGCTGTGCTGGGCAGCAGAGGCTGATTTCTCAGGACTTATTTAACTTATTAGCAACTCAAAATGGGCTTGTTACTTAGTGGTGGGATCAAAATGTGAGAAGCTGACAAAAGAATGGAGGCGGAAGAAGCATCATCGAAGGACTAGAAGAGAACTGTTGCAACTGCTAGGTAACGTGACAAGAAGTAACATAAAAAAATTAGAACATCTACTGAGAAATGTGGTACTGTGTACACTAGACTTCAGCCAGATTAAGATGGTTACTATATGCAAATACTTTCTTTTCCATCAAAAGTGTTCTCCATCTTTGGCAGTTTAGTTGGAAGACTCAGAAGGGTATCAAAGAGCTGGCTGAGCAACCAGTCTGATTCTCCTTTTCCCCCACCTTTCTACACCACAGCAATGAAACTGATATAGTGGTGCAAAACAGGAAGTGTTGGCCCACATTCACATTTTAGTGCACACTGGAATACTTGTCAGAATGTGAATATTCACAGTCCACACTACACTATCTTAATGGGCTGTGTACTTCAGTGTACATTCTGAGTCCAGGCTTCCGAATGAAGGTAATGCAGCTTTGTCTGCTTTGTGTATTATCTCTAGGTAGCTGTTTCTGATTAGCTACACATCTCTGTGATTGTTTCACATTCATCATGATCCCTGAATAGCTGATCACACACACGAAAAATAGCCTTGCTGAAGTTAAAAAAACAGTGCCAAAGCAGCAGCAAATTGGAAAACCAACGGCTGCAAAAAATGATAAAATGGAATATAGAAATGGGTTGGCTAGGGATATTTTTGTGCCCCAGAATACCTACTTTTCACCTTTAAAAAATTCTAGGACAAAAAATTTGCTCCAGTTCTAATTTTTAAATGAAAATATTTGTACCCCACCATTCCACCTGGCTCAGAGTAACTTATGGCAATAATTAAAGTGCTACAAAAGAAAGCCAGAGCAAACTAACAAATCACAAATACCCCTTTTCCAAAAGATGCCTGCTATCCATAGCCCATCAAAATCCCTGGCAATAAAAACAAGGCATGTATATTTAATTCACGTGAAGCCATGCAGCTAAGATTTTGCAAGTGAAGAATTAAAAGGAAATTGAAAACTTTTATTTATTTATTTATTTATTTATTTATTTATTTATTTATTTATTTAAAAAACCCTCTCAGCTGTGGTGAACTTTAAATGGGGTATTCCACAGAAGAATAGTTTATAGAAGAATGGGAATCATACTTTCCATAGGTCTGATCTAATTTACCAAGACATTGTTCAGGGCCTATACAGCAGCATCTGTTTGGTTTGAGTCTTCTTTTGAGACTTTTAGCAATTTGGGGAAAAAGACAAGAGGTAGAGAAACTGCACTGGGAATATAACTGCTAGTGGACTGCTGGATCATGTCCTGTTTTTGCTACGTTATGGGACACCCAAAGGTTGAGACTTCTTCATACCAAGGCTGAAAGATGGTAGCCTTTGTTGCCCATGGTGTAAACATTCAATGATTTTCTTTCCAGAATCAGCTCTGGATAAACAAGTTTTGTATGTTTTTGAAATATTTCAAAAAACCCCGCAACATTCTTAATCATACATGATAGTGGACCAAACAAAAGAAATGAGTGTGCATGGCATGTGCAGTGAAAACGCTACACTGAAACTCTATACTGAAATGAAAACTCTACACTGTGCCCTGGTGAAAAACACATCTTACTGAGGCATGCCTCTGTAGATGCCAGTCATAGATGTGGGTGAAACGATAGGAGCTAAAACTGCAGACCATGGCCACCCTGCCCAAAAAACCCACAACAGCCGGAAAATATTGTCTGTCAAATAATTTCTGGCCTACATCCTACATCAAAGGCTGTCTGCAAAATTAATTGTTGTCTTGTACACCCTATTGCTCCAACTGACAAGATCTGCCAAGAAAAACTCAACAGTACAGACTACCCCTGCACCATCCAAATATTATCTATATGCACAGCACCATTTATATTAGTCCTACATGAGGTTTTGCTTTTATGAGATGTGTCTTTGGTAGTCATACCACAGAGCAGACAGATAGCAAGATTACAACTATGTGATAAACAAGTCTAAGCAATTGCTTCATATTTTTCTTGAGTGATTTCTTGACACTCATCCACCATCTGTTTGTTTTCTTACTGAGGTTTTTCAAGTTCCCCTATACTCCCCCTCCATGCCATTTCCAAATACACACACACATACACAGACATAAGGTCCTATGCTTTGTATACTCCTGGTCAAATAGAAATATTTTCATTTCATTAAGTTGAAATCAGTTAATTTTTATGGTGTTTGTGGAAACAGAGCACAGAAACAAGAAAGAAAGAAAGAAAGAAAGAAAGAAAGAAAGAAAGAAAGAAAGAAAGAATCAGTCATGGAATTAATGGGAATAGAACGGTGCTGTGGGTTGTACTTCCAGAGCCATTTATAGATGAATAATAGCTGTTTTCCTGTCAGAATTGTTTAGGGCATAGAGAATGGAACAGCCAACTTTAGGAGGGTTGTATTTCTCAACTTCAGATTAAATTAGAGTTTCTCCAAAACCACATTGCCTTAGAGTCGACAGATACACTTGCTCCTTGGGAACACTCAGTGTGAGTCCTGGCAAAGGAAGTCTTATTTTTCTTTGTCCTCAAATCAGCTGTGTGGGTTTTCCTGGACCTTCAATGCACTGGCGACAGCAACTCAGCTGGTACCAAAGATGGGAAGGGCTGGAGGGTGATTTATGTTTTTTTTTGTTCCTTTAAAAAAATCTGGACTGAAGGTACATTTAGGCTATATTGGAACAATCTGTATAAAGGTCAGGAGCTTGGACCTCAGAGTTTATGGTAAGTTCACTTTCCATTACTGCTGAACTGTTTCCGATTAATGTATATGATAATTTTTTTACTACCAGAATCTACACACAATCTTCCTCAAAAAGCTGATTTATCTTCACCCAGGGAGGCCTCTCAAATAGAGGATAGCTGCCTTCTCCAGAAAATTGATACCTAGAATGTAGTCCATTGGGCTCATCAGGGATTACTTCCCCCATATGATACTGGGATTTTCTCGCAGTTTCTTAAGATTACTGAGACTCTGATTGGAGAGGTGATGTTACATTAAATAGTTTCAGTAAAATCTGCTTGGAAAAAATCAGTGAATAGTTTTCCTTTTTTAACTCAAATATTACTGACACCAATTTGTGATTGATCAAAGCATGTAAGATGAAGTGTATGAAATAAAGGCCATGTATGCATGCACTACTTACAGTGCAGTTGTTTGATTCACAGTGGGTTTTCCCCACAGTTTTTCATTTACACAGGGATTCTCTCCTTATGAAGTGTCCCCAGTCGAGCTGATATGCCATTTTGCCTGCCTGCCACTTTCTTGTTCTTTCCATGCAACCTTCATTTGGGAAGGTCACCTGCCACCTTTCTGTGTCCGTGCCATCTTTGGTCTAGCATTACTTTGCTAGTCCGTATAAATTTCATGTCAATGTCAAGGGTCCATCGCTTTAATGACAGATCTTCAGTGTTAAGCAAAAATAAATCCCTCCTAATCATCCTGAAATGGTAACTCAAAGAGTGGGAGAAACTGCTGTTGTATGGGTCGGGGAAGGTGAGGAGGAATGAGAAAACCCAACAAAAGCTTAACACACACTGAAGAGAGAGAAAAAGTTGCGCTATAACCGGTTTTGGAAACTGTGAGGATTGACTGATCTGAGTGCGCACTGAGTTCTGAAGAGGGGGAAACTTGTGCATAAAAGAAAATCAGGCTTGAAGGGAATGTGTTCTCCTTGCGAAGGAAACTACAAGTGGGTAAACGGCTAAAGAGAACTTGGACTTTTCATGTCATTTTGAGAGGCCTTGAATGAGAATTTTATCCTAACTTTACCTTTGTATCTTTTGTTTTCCCTTTCTTTAGTCTGCCATTTAATTCATGTTGTGTGCAAGCAAAGAAACACTTCGTTTATCCTTTGCATCTTTCAGACAGCATCAGCATGTGGTTAAAAGGCATTCTTTCATCAAGTACTTGATTTTCAGGAGTGTGGGAGAGTATACTACTACCAAAACAGTCTTATCTCCACAACCCCCTGCATGTCAACTAAAACATTAAAGGGAACATAGCATCAGCCTGAGCTACTTGGAGATTTACACTGAAGCTGTAGCAGCAAACAACCACTAAACACTTTGCTTTTGAAATAACTTTGTTTTGTCTTTGTGATAAGTCATGCTTTTCCCTTCTCTAAAATAATACTTCATGCACATGGTGAAGAATGCTCACAAAACATTTCTTAGAACAGAATGTGAAACTGCCTGCTTTTGTAAGGGCTTGAACCTTATACTCAGGTTGCCCGCTCCAAGTTGGGAAGTTCCTGTAGATTTCTGGGTGGAGCCTCAGAAGGGCAGAGTTGGGAGGGATGCTCAGCAGGGATGCTCCACCTGCTGAAGCTACCATTTTCTCTAGGGCAACTGATCTCTGTGGTCTAGAGATCAAGTATAATTCTGGAAGAATTTCAGATTCCAACTGGAAGTTGGCAACTCTGTCTGATCATGGCATTGAACTGGGATAGTGAGGGATGATAAATGTATCCTGTGACCACCTACCAATTCCCCTGGAAGCAAATGAAATGCAAAGAGATTCCCCATACCAGTCAATAATGTCTCCTTACAATAGGTCAGGTGACCTTCTCTGGCGCCTATAAAAATAGTGTTCAGAGCTGCAAACTTGTCTGAACAATTAGGGCTTGCATTCTGGGTTAGTTATTTTCTGCATAGATGACTGGTGTTGATTTTCAAAGTATGTTTTAAGCTGCTTTGGGAAGAAAAACGAGGTAGAAAAAGAGTTTTGAATAAATTAAATAAATAGTGGTCTGCCGGCCTTCTTTGCCGTTGCAGAGGCAGATAGTTTAGTAGCGTGGGGCTTTGAATTGTGCTCTTTAAATGATGTCAGTAAAAGTCTAGTTCAGACACAAAGTCTGGCTGTTATATGTTCTTCAGCTTTCCCTCTCAATTTGATGGAGTCAAAAAGACTTCAAAGACACATGGCACTCATGTGATCGTAGCTTGTGAGTCAATCCTCAGACAGGATTGGAACACAGTTTACTTCCATCTGCAACCATTTGTATCCATATGGCTTCTACAGCGTCTTATATGTGGCAACCTTGCATAGCTTCTTTTCAAATGTTCTTCTCTTACATCCTGTCCCACAAATTACACTGTTGTGAATGGCAATGATAAAATTCTCCACTTGGCCAAACTGGAAATTCTGCTGGTTCTTGTGTTCCTGTCTTTGTCTGAGGAGAGTGTTCTTCTTTTCATTCAGGTGTCCTATGAGAAAAGATGCAGAAATTGGAAACTTTGACACTCTCATCGCTACACCAAGAGAGCATTTACACTTTATAAAAATTTCAAACTAGGATTTGGGAGACCAAGGTTCAAATCCCCACTCTGCCATTGAAGCTCAGTAGGTCACTTTGGGCCAGTCATACTCAGCCTAACCTACCTCATGGGATTGTTGTGAGGATAAAATGGAAGAGAGGACAGTAACATAAGTTTCTTTGGGTCCCCACAGAGGAGAAATCCAGGTAAAAATGAAGTAAACAATAATGAAAAGTAACATTTCCAAAGTTATGAGCTTCATTTAGATACACAGCTTTTCATATATTCAAAGTACAAAAATGAATACAGATAGAGGGGGAGATAGGATCATGGGGGCAATCTCTGCCTCTGATCGATGAAGAAGCATTGGAAGAGTCTATGCACATATGACTCACTCCCTAAAACTGTTACCCCTGTTTTAATGGCACCAGTTCCAGGATTGATCCCATAGAACCAGTTGATGTCCATTGTCCTCCATTGTGAAAAGTGTACATTTAATCCAACTTCCTGCTTCCTGAGAAATCATTCCTGGGATTATGGGACCCACACAGAGGAATAGCAACATAGGTTGGAGGAGTGTGTCTTGTTAATGCCTGGGACTAGATACTGAAGTAACAAACTATTTATTGAACTTCCATAACACAAAAGGAAAAGAGCAAACAGTTCCTTCGCATACTTTGCTATTCCTGCCAGATGCTATTTCTCCCAGTCTCTCTCTCTCATCTTTTCTGCACAGCAGAATATGAAATGTCCTGCAGATGTTTTAAAAAGAACTGTTTGGGCTTTTTGTGCTCACTCAGCGCAGACAAAAAAAGTCAGCCAAAATGAGGCTTTTTTCTTACCTACTGCCTGACGGTTGTCAGTTTCATAACTGCACTCGCCATTCTCTGTGCTGCTGCCACTGGCGTAATGCCCATTGGGCAAGGTGGGCAGCTGCCCAGGGCATCACCTTGTGGGGGGCATCAAAATGCTGGGTTTGCTTTTGGGTATTTTAGTGGTTTTCCATTTGTGGCCTGCAGGGGGCGCAGTTTTTAGGCTAGCAGCACCAAAATTTCAGAGTTTCATCAGAAGACTGCCCTAATGATACCCCCCAAGTTTGGTGCAGTTTGGTTCAGGGAGTCCAAAGTTATGGACTCCCAAAGGGGGTGCCCCTATCCCCCATTGTTTCCAATGGGAGCTAATAGGAGATGGGGGCTACAGTTTTGAGGGTCCATAACTTTGCCCCCCCCCGAACCAAACTGCACCAAATTTGGGGGGTATCATTAGGGCAGTCTCCTGATGAGACCCTGAAAGTTTTGAGACTGTGCCTTCAGAAATGTCCCCCCCCGCCGCACAGCCTGCAACCACCATTGACAGCAATGCAGAAAACTCAATGCAGAACAAAGATTCTTGGGCAAATTTCTAGGATGTTCCTGCAGGGGGTACATTTTTGGATGTATCGGCACCATTACCTTTCAGGGTATCATCTGGAGATATTGAATACTTCAAGTTTGGTGCAGTTTGGTTCAGGGGCCAAAGTTATGGACCCTCAAAACTGTAGCCCCATCTCCTATTAGCTCCCATTGGAAACAATGGGGATGGGAACTTTGGGGAGTCCATAACTTTGGGACTCCTTGAACCAAACTCACCAAACTTGGGGAGTCGCATAAGGACAGTCCCCTGGTGATATCCTGAAATATGGGTGCTGATATGTCTAAGATGCACCTCCTGCAGGCACCAATGTCCTGGTGCAAAAAAGGTCATAGGGAGTGGTCACCATGGCGGGGCATCCAACTCAGGTTTTGCCCAGGGCTACAGTTTGCCCAGGGCTGCCTCGTTACGCCCCTGGCTGCTGCAGAGACTCTCCATGCTTTCTGCTATTTGGTGAGGATTTTTCCATTAGAGAAGCTTTTCGCCAGAAGCCATCCCACACATGATTTCACTGTAAAAATACATGAATATAGTTGGTTTTCCCTAGTGATACCACATGCTTCTTGTTTTTTGCAGATTCACAACACAAGAATCTGCAATATGTGCATGTTCAGGTCATCAAAGCTTTGCAAATCTCTCCTTCAGAACAAAACAAAAAAGAAAAACAACATGTGCATGGGATTGCCGGGGAAAACAAACTTTATTCATGTACTTTTTATAGTCAAATCATGCATGGATGAGCTGCAAGCAGAGGAAACCTCCATGGGAAACCTTCACCAAATGGTGGAGGTAGGAGGCTCCTGAAGAGGGCAGAAAATGGCAGACATAACTGCAGTGAAAATGAAAGGAAGTGCTGGGAGGCGGGAGAAATAAAGCATCTTCTGCCTGCTTTTGTTCACACAGGCAAGCAGGAGACGTCTCCAACTTTTCTTCAGAAAAGGAGATCACTAGTTTAACGATTTTTGAAAAACCCAGGTTGAGAGAAATAAAATTTCGTGGAGACGTTCTGGGAGAGAGCTGTGCGAACTTTTTTCCCCAAAATGCTTTTTATAATGTCTTCAAAACGTTATATTTCTGCTGTGCAGAAAAGACCTCTTTCTCTCTTCTCTAGTTTCCTGTTTCCTTTTGTTGCTCCTCCCTGTTCCAACCTCTTTATTAAGATTACATTTCACAACAGAGTGGAATGTGGAAAAGCAAGGGGGCGAAATTGACCTCTCCCCTCAGCAGAGCTGTGCTTGCAAAAGAGGGAGGAAAAAAATCCCTCCTCCCCTAAGCTCACATTCCTCTATGCATGTCCCTAGCTTTTTTTACAGGAGGCGTGGGCTACCCAAGGCTGGATAAGCAGGGTGTGCAACGATCAGGTGTGGCATTCCCCCTGTGGGGGGGGTATGGCCATGGGGTGTTCCCAGGTGCATGGTGCATGGTAGGGGTATGGCATTCTGGGGCGGGGATGTTCCAGGGCGGGGCGGGGGCAGAGGACACACCAGTGCACTGGGTGCTTTTTCCCCTTGCTACGCCTCTGTCCTATGACTCCAATCATTGTTTTTTTCTAGGTATTGGAAGAAGCTGCAGGAAGGAAGAAGAACTTGGGAAATTTCAGTGTACCTTCCAGGCACAGATGGGTAAATACAAGCCAGTATTACTGGTTTTACAGAGCATTATCTTACAGGAAAATGGTCTTTTAGGGGATTGGAAAGGGGTACAAGAGTTGACAGGAATTCAGGGAGGCTCTGCATTCAGTGCACAGATTGTTGGATACAGGCCATTAATTCTACATTGAATCTGCAGCAAGTTATGCTGAAAGAGAGAAAAAGACAAACTTCCATGGTAAGTTTATGAAATAAGAATTAAATCAGGGATATCCTGGATTACAACCATGGTTGTCAGGCATGGAAGGGTGCGGGGGTGGGGGGAGTGATTGTCATTGTCAGATGGTGACTTCATTTCCAGTATGACCTGGCAGCACCTAGTATTACATAATTTAAGGTGACGCTTCTAGTGCACTCATAGAGTTTTTTGAGATTTAATGCCTGCATGTCACCCTGATGCAGTGCTGGTGGTTCTAGGTTGTGCCTGAAGTGACATCATCACATGGTGGCAACAATTGCTGCCCCCTTTTGGTTGGCCTGCTTCTGGCCACTTGCTAGCTGAGTATTGGTGAGCAACAGACAAAATTGCTGGAAGTTTGCCCACCATTATCAGGCATCTGGGAAGCCTAATTATAACTCAGCTGCTGAATGCCTACACTGTATAAGTTCTGGTTTTCCAAGGAGTTCTATTCTAAAAGGCCATTTCTCATGTTACATTTTTAGGTATATGGCCCGTACATTTTACATGCATGTCCTGTAAAGCATGAATATAACAAACAAGCATAGACACATACTTGTGAATTTCATCTCTTTGTTCAGACTCCCATGTGAAATGTACAAAACAATACTAAGCAACCTGCAAACCTGGCATAACAAATTTACAGAGAAAGCATTTCAGTCAGTTTTCCTGAAATCAAGTGGTTGGGAGCTACTTCAGCAGACAATGCCTATAGACTAGTACATAGTATGTGGTCTTGGAAATAGTTAACAAAATGGTGTTTATAGTGTCAGCAGCTGGGGATAAAACCCCTAGAAGATTAGCTCCCATTTCCATTTTTCCAATCTTTTGAACACAATCATCTACCCCCTGGTAATGGACAGAGACATCTGGAAACCAGTTTGTACAGCAGCTACTGAAATGGCTTGCAGTATTCATTAGGGAACAGTTCTTACTTAGAGGAGATGACTTTCTGGATGTTTTGAAGATATTTGTTCATGTTTCCCTGGAAATCAATACTAAGGTTAATCTCTCTCATAATGGCTTTACAGTTTTTTTTCTCTGACCATTGAAAAAATAAGTAAAAATCTGATTTTTACAGAGGAAGTGTAAAGTTTTTCCAATCCATCACAACTTAATGTTTTAAAAAGTTGGCCAATTGTGTATGATGAAAATGGCTTGGAGAGTGGCATTGTAGCATTGCACTCCACATTGTCAAAACACTTTTATACCTCTGGTGTATTCTGGGTGACACATAGGATTCTGATAGGTTAAAAAAAGGCACTTTTTGCAAACTGGTAAGTGTACCATATGGTAGAGACAGTTGTCTTAGAATAATTGCACAGCTTGAAGATGTAATCAAGTGGTCAGAGTGCTGGACAGATCAGAGGCGGATTCTGCATGGACCAAAAACTGCACCCCTGGAACAGTAAAAATACCATTCCAGGGGCACTGTTCACACGGCTGCTGCCTCTGCATTGAGGCAGCGCCATGCTTTACCCCCCCTCCCATGGGACGGAAACGCTGTTTCCCAGCTGGTGCCATGCAAACGGCACTGGGTTGGAGGTGCTGCTTTTTGATGACTCCATTTCCCCCCACACCTACCTTCTCTCTATGTGGAGCTCTGCAGGGATTGGGAGGCATGCCCACACTGACCTCTGTGTGGAGGCCTCCGCCAGGCTGCCTCTCGTGACTTCAACATACAAATGGGTCTCTTGGGTCTCCACTTCGGCATCATATATGTTATGGAAGCTTTCTCACTGTAGTGGCCCATGTAGAATCTGCCAGAGAATCCCCCCAGTTTACAAAAGTTCTTTTAGTGTGACTTTTTCTCTCCCTTCGCAGAGAAAGCAAAGCAGATCACCATGTGTTTAGTTTTCCTTGGGTTTCTCACTCCTGCCTGCCTTCCCACACCCAGACTACAGTAGTTCCTTCCACTCTTTGGGCCACCATTTTAGGACAATCAAAAGGGTTTCTTTAAAAAAAATCAAGATGGCAACACCACCAAAGTGTTGGATACAGACTGTTTTGGAAATATAAACAAACAAACAAACAAACAAAAACATGGCGAAGCTCCACTTCAAAGCAACCAGTCATGCGCTAAGAGGTACATTCATAAAGGGCCTTTGTGTACCAAAAGCTGTAAGGACTTTCAAGAAGCAAAACATTACCATATATACCGGCCTATAAGACGACTTTTTAATGCAGGAAAATCTTTAACAAAGCCGGGGTCGCCTTTATAGGTCAAGCACTTCTACCCTAACTCTGCTCGGACTCTGCCACCACCCTAGCTCCAAGGCTCTTCCTGCTTGCTGTGCGTTTGCTCATTGCCCGCTTCAGTTCGGCTGTCACGCCGCCATCGCCCCACACATCCCCTTCGCTCAGGCTGGCTTCCAGGTTGCCCCTTCAGGCAGTCAGCTCGAGTTCTCTGTTCATGATTTTGTTTAGTAATCAAAGATGCACGCTTAAAGGGGAAAGTTTCCTTTAAGCCAAATCTTTGGGGAATTGCCCCTTTAAGAAATTCAGAGCTGGGAAGTAGACTGGCGGGAGATCTCCCCTCTTCCCAGCCAGCCAGGCAGCCTCAGTAAGAGAGGGAGCTCCAGCTAGCAGCTTCCATAATGAGGGACTGCAGGCAGGCTTCCTCGTGCCCATCGGAGGTTGCCTGCTGATGGGGAAGAGGGGACATCTCCCCTCTTCCCCCAGCCAGCCAGGCAGCCTCCTCGTGGAAACGTCCGCGTCCCATCCCTCGCTAGTAACAATCGGCCGGCCTCCACCGAGGCCCAGGCCGGCCACCCGGGGTGCCGCCGCTTCTGTCCCACCCTCACGGACGCATCGGTCGGCCTCCGCCAAGGCCAAGGAAGGCCGCCTGGGGTGCCGCCGCTTCTGCTCTGTCCCACCCCCAGGACAATCAGTTAGCCCCGAGGCCGAAGGAAGGTTATCCGGGGTGCCGGCTGTCAGCCGGGCTCTGTCCCGCCTCTGCAACGATCGTCCTCGTTCTCCTGGAGGCCGAAGCCACATTATGGTGTCGCCGCTGCCGTTCTGCCACGGGTAGTCTTATATGGCGCAGTATGTGCTTCTAAATCTATATTTTAATCTGGAAAAGTAAATTTCGCTCTTATACCCCCCTAGTCGCTCTTTGTAATACTGCCAGTATATAATGCAAAACGTATACCATAGATTATATATTTGCCTCTTCCCTATTGTTCACACAGTTGTGAAAAACTTCAACACTGTCTACTCAGGGTACTGGAAATAATATTTCCAGATCCTTGAGCTTTTGCTTACAAATATGATACATATTTATCAGGTCACTGCTAGAGTGAAAGCAGCTGCCCCAAGTGCCTGACCAGATTTGAGGGAATGATATACTAGACTGGTCACTACTTTGTGGTCACATCTGTATCAGTGCAGGATTAAGGACACATCCATATGACAATATACTGAACTTTGATTTGACACATCAGCAGAAAACCCAAAGTGTTTCATCTGACACCTAAAAGAAGGAAGCCCTTCCCCGTTCCTCACTGCTCAATATGTGAATCCTGTCAAGATTACTGTATGACCCATACTTACACGATTAGGCCAGTGAGGGTTCAGTATCCCATGCAAACAAGGACTGCAGAAGCACATCAGATACTTCAAAGATGGCTGAAAAGCTTTCAGCCTGATTCTAAACCCAGATTTATCCCTTCCTGCCTCTGATCCAATTCAAAAGAGCTGTGCTAACTTTCACAAACTTTTGTCCTCTAGGTTTCCCTTTTTTTTAAAAAAAAAAGTTCCATATTTGTTCTTCAGCAGTCTTTTGGGACTAGACCAACTTTCCATGAATTCTCAAATATAGTAGGAAACCTTGCAAATCTTTGGCTTACTGGCTCCCCTGAGATCCCTGCGTGAACTCAATTAAGCCCTGGCCTGCTGAACTGAATTGTTCAGATGGTTCAAGTAGTCTTTGGCATGCTGCTTTTGTGAGCATGACCTCTGCCTCTGCATCAATAAATCAGGACTCTGGCTGTCAGGGTGGGGGGAAAAGAAACATGCCCTGTAGTCTTAGTCAAATATTGAATCAAAAGTCCCACTTTGAACCTTGAAGACTTGTTACAAAATCTTGGTTAGATGCTTATATGGAAGGAGGGAAGTGCAGGATTTACACTGATGTGGCACCAGTATATCGGTCTGTGCTGGTTCATCCTCCATTTATTCCAACATACCTGGATGTCGTGTCCAAAACAGGTTGGTTGCAATCCTAAACTTTTCATAACTGACTTTTGGGATTGCTCCCCAATACATTTGTGGTGAATTCTGGACAACATTTGATAAGTTCCTTCCTCTTTTGAATATCTGAAAGAGGCCTTGGATGCTAAAATAGCCTTCTAGATACATTCCTCATGTTCTGATGTCACAAAGGCTTACTGTTTTCAATCAGTACCCAAAACATAAACAAATGATTTATCTTTTTGTCTTGTCAAGGAAGCCCTGTTTTTCTGGAGGCACCCCCTGAAAAATGTCTGGATCTTATGGGACTTCCAACTCTTCAGGCTTCTGAAGATTGTGGTGGAAAACTCTACCAACTATGTGAAGGTCTGTGGATATGTGCTAACCAAGAGGCCACTGTGCTAACCAACAGCTCCTCTGTTGTTGGTCTATGAGAAACAGCAACAAACAACAGCATTTGTTTTTCTTGTTTGCTAAGATAAAAGCTTGGAGTTGTGGCTATGAACTGCTATACTCAGACATGGTCAAAGGGGGCATGCTCTCTGAAAACCTCAGCAAAAAGAGCATGGAATCATGGAGCACTAGATTTCTAAGACGCACTAGGTTGGTTTGTGACTGCCACACCAAGAAGAAGCAGTGGGGAGGTTGGTGGTGTGTGTGAGCAACAACAGGCCTTCAGATTCCTCTGTATTTTTTACTCCAAATGATGTTATTGTTGTCCTAACAGAGTATGAATGATCAGAAGGAACAAAATGCTAAACATTAGTGGGCACTCGTGAAATTGGTATTTTGTGTTGGCACTCCAGTCCTGTGTAAACCTTAGATTAGAGATGGGATAGATCCTCTCAGTTCGGCTGTAGCCAGAATGAAAACTATATCACAATACATCATGATAAAAAAGCACTAATAATTAATAAAACAAACAGATGTGAAACATCTACAGAAATTATGAAATGTGGTCCAAAGGTAATTTGCAAACAATTAACAAAAGTATTGTCAATAGTAGGAAAATACAATCATTAATAGGAAAGTATTTTTAGTAGTAGGAACAGGAATCCTAATTCCTGATATAACCCTATTTCAACAATCTTCATCAGATGAAGATTGGTTCTTAATATATCATAATACATTACAACCAATTCAGTGGAATAAAATTTTTGTCCTTTTTCTCTAAAGTTGAAAACCACAACTGAAAGAAAATGCTATGAAGTACGAAGGGAACTCTACCAGTCAAACCATTGAGAGACACCTGATAACAGACAAGAACACCTAAAAACAATATATACCACAAATAATTAAATAACACTACAATTGCTTTAAAAAACCTTTAGTCAAAATAAACTAGTGCAAACATACAACTTTAGCAAAAGTCAACACTGTGCTGGCAAAAAAAACACTCTCCTAATAGCATTCTCAAGGGAGACCCAATTAAAATAGCAATTCTATGGGATAAGAAATAGAGACATATATCTAATTTAAAGATACATCCCAAATGCACTATTGCAAGAAAATACACATGATCACTGAAGGTTATGCAAAATAATGCATACTAAATGTTATATTGTAATGCAACAACATATGCTGACATACGTTGATATTATCAAAATATTAGATTAATACAACATTGGGAGGAAAGGTGGTATGGTATAGCCTGACCTTGTTAGCTGTCAGAAACTAAGCAGGGTCAGTATTCAGAAAGACCACCAAGGAGGAGGAAGGCAATGGCAAACCACCTCTGTTTCTGCCTTGAAGACATCTTGCTAAGGTTGTCATAAGTTGGCTACAATTTAACAGCAGTTTACACACACGCACACACACACACACAGTGCATAAGCCATTGAAAGAGTAAGAGGAATAACACTTCCAGCTGTTGGATAGTGTGGATATGTCCCCAGCCCTAGGCCATACCACACCATTTTCCCAAGCTTTCAAAATGACCAGATTTTTAGCTACATCCAGAATCCACCTCAAATCTCCTCCAGTTTTCATGGCTTTTAAAATTCAGACTTATTTTAGAGGACAAATGTTTGCTAATGGTTATCAATGCAATTCGTTTCTCCTGATAAAAAGAGCTTGTTAATGCTGGATATCCAAAGGAATACCACAGCCACACTGCTTTAATAACTCCCAGCTTTGGGCCCCATAAGTATTGCAACAGATGATGTTCCTTTCTTGGTTTGATCATCTGGATTTATAAAGCAGAGGCATTTTATCAGGAACTTCCCTTTGCAAAGGATACAAAAGATGGAAATAAATAAAAATTCTTCACCCTGAGCAGTTTCCTGCCACTGCATTCACTAAATCTCCAGTCCCTTTGCAACACAGAATAATGGAATGAAATGGGTATTATTTATGGGTATTATTACGATAAGATATGGGGGGGGGGAGGGAGAACATTCACACAGCTGTACTTGTAGATTGGTTTCTACACCTGTGGGATTGATATAGCCATGACAAGCTAGCTTTTCACCCTCAAATTAGTTCCCAGCCTAAAGGTTAAGTCTGTAAGCTGAATGCTGCTGCATGTCTCTAGGTTCCAAACTCTTCCTTTCTAAGGGAATTGGGACAAATGATTATGATGACCCAGACGGTTCAAAAACAAAAAGACTTGCCATTGAGATATGTCTGGCCCAATTATCATCAAAACTGTGTTTCCTGGCTGCAAAATAATGCTGGTCCTTGGAAAGTGTCTGAGCTCAGACATACCACTTTTCCCCAAAGAAGGGGACAAGGAGAGAATTTCAATACACCTGTGGAACTTGATTTCATACCGATAATAAAGCAGCATTTATCTTTTGGAACATTTGGAAGGACATGTCTGCTTTAGAGGAATTCAGTTTCCCTAGAGGAAATATTGGTTATTTGGCCAGCAATCAACACCAATAATTTTTCTATGGTTTGAGACATGTGTATTGTGTGTTCAGAGTTCTCTGTGCACAGGAAACAGATTAGTGTTTTGCAGAGGGAGTTGTGTTGGCTAAGGAATGCACTGTCAACCTTGACAAATCAACATTACAAAAAGAAAGGCGATTTTAGTCCCTTTGGGTTACATATATTTTAATCTGTGCATAATAGTAGTTAATTTCAATAGCACATTTAGCCTTTAAATTATTCTTTCTTGTCATTTTTGTGTATGTTAAAGTAGACTAAACATAATACATACGACTTGGATTGGCTTACTTAACTTTTTTTTCCATGACGGGAAAATTGTCCTTTTAGATTATTTATAGCTAAACTAGGCTGACTTTGCAAAACTTTCTCCTGTGTAAGTTGACACTGGAGTGGAAGGAAAATATCTAATTCCTACCAGTATCTGTTTCACCCTTGATAATTTTTTTCAACGGGCCTATACTTTTGATGTGGTAAATTTAGGGAACCAAGTTGTTCCTTCAACACCATTGTGGGGTAGGGGTGGGGGTCTTCTGATAAGCTTCTTTGAAAAGAAGGTCCCTCCCATACCGTCCGGACTACTAGTTAAGATTTTTCTTACAAACTCTGCTTTCTATACTGCCACCTTCAGGAGTAAGGGTAGAGCCAGGGATTTTTCCATGATGGTACCTTGCCTGTGGAATGCTTTCCTCTTGTGGCTTGCCTTGTGCATCGTCTACTCTCTTTTAGGTAGTCTGAAATATTTCTTTCATCAATTAAGGTGTTGATCTTTTAAAATCATTTGTGACCATCTGCTTCTAGCCTGAATTGTATTATGAAGAGATTTAATATGGGAGTTTAATTGTTAATAAACATCAAAACCATTGAGTGGAATCTTTTTGAACCTGCATTCAGGCTTTTTCTTGTCATAAAAGACCATGAAAGAAACCTGAAGTGAAAAGACAAAACAAAACAAAAATTAAGATTCAGAACCCAAATTCAATGCTTTGAATTTTTAAAAAATTTCAAGTTTCCACCTAATTATTTTCTGTCTGTGAAGGGTAATTTTGAAAAGAATGTGTATTTAGTTAATTGACTGAGGTGATATTGAATTGTTAGGGTGCCAAATTCCATATTTTTCTCCTAATCCAACAACATCCATAGTTGGAATTGTTGAAACATTAACTTGGAACAATGGTGAAATATCACAGGAATTTCTTTACCCTCCTCCAAATTCATTGCAGCTCTTTACTTTTGTCATGCCCCCACAGAGACTTTATGTTATTTCCCCATTAAGCTTTAGTTTCCCCATAGTTAGCATGGTTTTAGTTCATTGTTAAGTCTTCTAAAGGAGGGTATTTTAGTTAGCCCCTGTCCCTTTAAGACATTTCCCAATAGGCAGTTTCTTTTCTTTACCCAGCAATCCCCTGTTTTAGTTCTGGCCAGTCAGTCAGAGTGAGGTGCTAAGGGTAGTTGGAGACTGGAATATTCGTGACATACTTATTAATATATGGTGGTCCTTGGAGCACAAGTTAAGTTTAACAGTAATTAGAACTAGACAAAGACTGAAAGAACTGAAAGGAAGCAAGACACAGTGGACTTTCTTGAAAGCAACCAATAGAAGACACAGTCTATAGCTGCAAACCTGCTCAGGACAAGCAAGTACTCTGATTTAGATAGACCCAAGGGAGGAGTTAGGGTCTTGATTCTCTCAAGTAATAAACCTATTGTAAGAACTTTTGAACCTGGCTTGTGTCTTCCCCACTCTGTCATAGCCAAGTACAGGGCATCAAAAATAGATTCACTTGGGAGGGCAGAACAACTGTATTAAAATTTTTATCCCATCCTACCCTGGCCAAGCGGCAAACAACACTGTTTTAATGGTACCACGTTGTGGTTCAAGGTTTTTTTTTAATTGGGCTTTGTTCTACAGATCGTGAGTTGAAAAAAAAACACAACTTTTTAAGTTGCCAGTGCCACTTGAAACAAACAAGCAATGAAACTTTGCGCACTTACACACTTGTGATCTCCTTCGCATTGTGCATACCTTCTCTTCAGGTTTGATTGTTAGTTATGCACATGTTTTCCCCTCTTTAGAACTCACCAATCTCTCACATCAGATAATAGCCATGGTTTCCAAAACTTGTTAAAGTGCGGTTTCTTTTCCTCTCTTTTCATAGGGACACAGGAGATCACCATGTGTTAAACTTTCTTCAGGTTTCCTTGCTCTCCCCACCCCCCAGCAGTTTCTTCCACTCTTTGGGCCACCATTTCAAAACAATCAGAAGGGCTTTTAAAAAATATTATTTTAATGTTGAAGATCTATCACTGGAGTGATAGTCCCTTGAAATTGACATGAAATTGACATGGTCTAGCAAAGTAACACTGGTCCAAAGATGGCATCCCCCTCCCAACCCTCCAAAAAAAGGCAGCAAGCAACTTCCCCAAGTGGAGATTGCACAGAAAGAACAAGGAAGTGGTAGGCAGGCAAAATAGTGGATTGGTTTAGCTAAGGACCCTTTGTATGGGGAGAATCCTGATGTAAACAAAAAAATGCAGGAAAAACCCATGCAAAGCAAACAGCCATGGGGGAAGTACTGCATGCATAAATTGCCTTTATCTGGTATTATAAGTAAAAATCAGTTAGGTGAGGTAATGCATGCTGTCCATACTACCCTACTAAAATTATCTATGTAGCACTGTATTCAAACAGGATTTCTAGATTTGAAATGCAATTAGGAGGAAAAATCTACTTTGGTGTCTTAGATTTTCATGCAGAAACCTATGATAACAAGGTGCATATTTCAAAATGCATCTGTAACTGTTAATCAGAAGCTGGGGACACATTTCAGCATTTGGTGTTTACATATGAATATTTATTGACTTACAGTGTAGTCCCATGAACATGGTCCTGGGATTAAGTCCCACTGGGTAGATTTCAGTAGAATTCTGAGTAGACCTGCTTAGGACTGCTCCAAAATGGAATAATGTTCAAGTATTAAGCTACTATATAATATTAAACCCTTCTAGGTAGCACATGTTGATATTAATCCAAGAGTCAGAAAACCCCCAAAACAAAACAATATACTAAGAAATCTGTAATCAGATTCTTTCAGTTATTTAGAATATTAATGTAGGGACAAAGGCCCACTCCTCACTGGCCAATAAAGCCAGGTGGGGGTGGTATATTACATGCATTCAAATTTACGTAACTTAGGGTCAAACTACAAAATATGCCCAACATGTATCACGTCTTGGGTGCGTGACTCACAGTCAGACTTATATAAGGGGAGCATACCTTAAAGAGAGCTTGTTCACTCTGTCATATGGGGGAGAACTATAAGAATTTAGGGTGGGAATTTAGGGTGGGAATGGGTGGGAATTTTGAACAGTTCTTACCCTGCAAACGACTCTAAACCACCCCTAACCACGCTAGCGGCCTCAGAGCGGGTTTTATGAGACTCGCTCAATGAATGATTCTTCTGTTTTACAGCAGAGTACAGCCGCGCCGAGCGAACGGCCATGGCTGTCAGTCGCTGTAAACAGACATATCCCTCATGAAGCGATTCCCGCACAACCACCTCCCCGGCTCCCATTCACAGAGCCATCAGGGGGAAAGGGGCTGTCCCATTGCCCAGGGAGTTGCCCCTGCCTGTGACAAGCAGGGATAAGGCGGGAGGTGGTGGGGAAGGGAACCACGGACGCTCCTCCATGCGAACTCATGTCCATGGTTCCCAGCAGCCACTCGACCATTCATATGACAGTGTGCGAGTGGTCACGAGGCTCCACCAGAGCCAAGTACCCTGGTATGAGCCTGTCTCCCTGCCCTGTGCAGAACAGCCCTGTGTTAGGGGATGCTGACTCTTCATGATGGTTCTTAACCTCAAAGGACAAAAGATGAACAGAATGTCTTTTGTTCAACTTTCTTTCCTTTCCAGGCTAATACCCATGCAAAATAGTGATTTTGACTGGTAAAATTGCATGGGATAGGCCCCTCTTTCTGGCCCATGTACCCCAATATGAATTGGGGCCCCTTGTGGTTCTATTAGAATTTGATTACAGTGGGAAGATGCAATCACAAATTACCTAGTGTTGCGGCTAGTTGACCCAGTCTTGTGGTAACTATTTTTGCCACTTTTCACTGTATTAAGACAAACGTGGCAAAAGGAGAGGTAGTTTTCACTCCATCGTAGTTTGCAGATTTTCACCCCTTTTTTCCAACTCTGCACAAAAGAGACAAAGCCCATTCAACTTCAGGAGAAGCTCCTTCTCCCTCTTATAGTTCTCCCCCATATGACAGAGTGAACAAGCTCTCTTTAAGGTATGCTCCCCTTATATAAGTCTGACTGTGAGTCACGCACCCAAGACGTGATACATGTTGGGCATATTTTGTAGTTTGACCCTAAGTTACGTAAATTTGAATGCATGTAATATTTTGTGCTTCACAGTTCCTACCTTGGGTATCTATTCTGTCAGATAGCCTGAGGTAGAACTTGAAGTAGCCAAGGCCAAAATCTCTTAGAACTTCCCAGGTTAAACCCAACAATGTACTTTACACCTGGATGCTAATGGCCATATTAGATTATATAGGTTGTTAAGTACTGGCAACCTTCCTTGGAACCTCTGTCCTTTTGTCCTTTAGAAACACTTCAGCCCAACCCCCTTTCCAGGTTCCAGTTTCCAGATGGTTGTGAAAAAGCCATTAAGTGGAATATGATGTGACAAATCCAGCTGCAGGACTCCCCTCTAAAATTCAATGGCTCTTTGGGAACAGACAATGGAGTTAAACAGCCAAAACTGTTTCAAATATCTTTCCCTTCTTTCCTACCAGCAGGTGACTCTCCCTCAAGGAATTAACCCTCTCCAGCCCATCAGATGGTTTTGGAGGATCACTGACTTGAGCTGTATGAAGAAATAGTCTGTTTTGTGTGCTGAATATACTAGAAATCAATTCTAGTATATTCAAGTTCTTATGAGGGAAGGGAAATATTTCTCTATATTTCTTCTTTCCATACCATTAATTCCATATATTACTATTATGTCCAATCTAGTTCACGTATTGTGGCCTGGATCTTCCATGCCCTGTAATAATGCCTTACAGGAACTTGAATAATGAAATGTAAAAAAAAATACATGTGAACCAACTCATTAAAAGCTAAAGTATTCATGTGTGTCTGCATGTGCTGGAGGAGGGAGTGTGAGGTTATGTTCTTAAAATGTCTTACTTAAATGTGCATTCTGTTTTGTTCCTCCTCCAAGGAACAGTAGAAGTGGCATAATAAATTAGGAAAATAAAGTAGGATACTATGGATGTGCAATATATGTATGCACTCAATTAAATTTCCTTAATATGTAGGTGATATTTCTACTGATCTGGGCTGTACATAAAAGTTAAAAAAAATAATAAAGCATGTTCATTCCCTGGCTTTTTTGACTTGGCAGCCTCAAGTCCGTGCTGTCAACTGGAACATCAGAGCTTGGGAACAAGCTACAGTTCCCAGGACCTGGGCTGGCAGGGGCAAAGTATGCTGCCGAGAAGCTGTGAGCAAGTCCCCAGAGTAGGCAAGATGCTTGGGCAGCTTTTTGGGGCTGAAGGATTTGTGGCATCTCATTAGAATGGACTCCCTGAGGTCTAATTGGTCTGCTCTCCCTGCTGGGAAGATAGCGTGAGAGGATGACACTACAGGAGAACAAGGGTGAAGAAATGGAGCAGCAGAGATTGGGCTACAGATGCTAGGGGTCTGTGCCAGCTGATGGGAGAGCAAAGAGGGAAGCAAGTTGAATTACAAGTCTTGAAGAAACCCTTTGTTCCTTGTTTATGTCAAAATTCCTAGTTCTTCATTTGTAGCGTACAATATTTTGATTATGTTGACTCTCATAAGCTGATTTTTATAGACTGATTACCATTTTAATGTCTTTGTTCCACTATTTATTTTACTAATAATTTGGTGTTCGGGCGCCTTGTGGAATTGTGACTGACCTATACATTCCTTGTGGTATATCTGTTCCTTAAATAAAATAATTTATCAACTGCTCTAGTGATATGTACCCATAAACTCGTGCATCCACTGGCTCACTCCTACCTAGCTTTGTGAAAGGATGGAGAATTTTTCTCCTAATTACCCAAAGTTCTCCTTTGTCTTTTGTACACAGAAGTCAGTTGGATCCTTTCCACATACTCACCAGTCCTTTTTTCTTGGTACCATCTTCCCAGTCATTAGGAACATAGTTGGCCTCTTCTGTTTCTTTGCTGGGTATTGGAATTCTTCAGCATGGTTCACTGAAAGTCAATATTAATCCAATTGGTTGTGCTTGGTGTAACCTACTTCTTTTACAAAGTTAATTTGGTTTTTTTTTTCTGGAATACCAATGTTCTGTGGCATTCCTTCAGAACAGAAAGTTCTAAGAAAAAGAGCTTGGATGCCTTTTCTTTCCATCGTGCTGAACTGCTGTTATAAGGTCAAATGTTTACAGACAAACGAAAGCTTAAAAAGTGGAAAGGATTAAAAAAAACATTCCAAAAAGTACTCTGTCCTCTTTGGCATCAGTCATTCAGACCAATGTCCATTTCTCTTTAACTCCTGCTGGTTACAGTTGGTTCCCTTTTTCTCTCTTTTTCTGTTTTGTTTGTTGGGACCACATTTACAAGTGTAATCTCTGATCTCAGGCCACTTGAGACTGATGAATCCAGAAGGGAAGTCTTTCTTGAAACCTAGTAATTCTAAAGTCCCAATCAGAACATCTCAAAACTTATTGGTTACTGGGTGGCAAAGCTTAGAACATGGGCTCAGTTTCTGAGGAATGTGCATAAAGGAAATTCCTCAAAACACAGCCAAGTATTAGCAGGAGGACAAGGTGACAAGCCAGATGTGAATGTGGTGTAAGGCCTCTCTGACTTAAGCTGGGTTATGTGAGGGAAGGAATTCATCCTTGTGGTTTCAGCAGTAATGCTAAAATTTTATCAGAATTTTATCTGCTTAGCCCAGTAATTACCAACTATCATTTTCAAGCAGGAGCACCCTCTCGCTCTCTCCAATAGATTTCACACAGCATAAATATAATGTTTGTAGGATGTTATAAAAAGATTCGTTTTAGGATTTTCTGTTCCCATAGCACGGGAGAACACAAGCATTGTCAGCCATATTACCATTACTCCGTATTACCTTTCCAATTAGAAATAAGGCAGAGAAATACAGTGATTTCCTAAGCCACCTAGTAAGAAATCGCAGTAGTAAGACTCAAACTAGGGACTCTCAGCTGTGTGATTCTTATGCAATCCTATGCAGAATTACTCCATTTTAAGCCTGTAGATATCAGCAAGCTTAGGTTTAAATAACTCAATATAGGATTAAACTCAGTTTCTTAGCAGGTGTGCAACAACAGGTTTCATCCAGCCATGTTCCTGAGTCCATTCTTTCTCAAATTCTGCAGTTTCAAAAGAAGAGAATCAAGAAGGGCCTATAGGCCTCCAATTACAAATTTTTATATCAAGGCAGAATCCCCTAAATACATGTATGTATAGCTGGAGCTTTTCAAGTTCTGAGTTTTCTCATAATGGCCCCATCACAGAGACATGATAAGAGCATCTATATGTATTCATATGAGCATTAATGTGCAAGGCAGAGGTGTTATTTTCATATAAATGAAATTGAAAGTGGGGGAAGCTAAATCTGGCCTGTCTTCTGTTACACACTACTGCACTGCATTGTATTGCATATAGCATTTTTATCTAGGCTAGCTTTGATACTAGAGGGGGGCCAGACTGGGAGGCAAATTTTTCAAACAACAGAATACAATGGATGTTTGTTTCCCTCACATATAACCTCCATTTTATGTAAACATATATGTACCCAAGCTTGGGTGGTTCCAGGTTTCCATGGGCCCTAGGTGAGAGAATATAACTGGGCACCCTTTCCCCTTTGATAAAACCAGCGGTGGGATTCAGCAGGATCGCACCACTTCAGCAGAACCAGTTGTTAAAATAGTGCTTGTATACAACCAGTTGTATACGTAGTCCATATGTGCAAAAAACCCAAAACTTAAAAAAAAAACTGATCAAAGGAGCAGAGGATCTATGAGTTAATATAAGAAAAACGTATTTTTAATACTGAGATATGCCTCATGGTTTTTAAACCGAGAGTTACATCTCTGATGCAACAAATGTAATTCTCCAATAAATATCACAATCCAAATCTTTAATTGTTGCTTTACACCTGTGTGTTGTTTTAAAAACTGATTTGTATTATTTTTTTAAACTGTTTATTGCCCTGATGGCCCTAATATAAAGATGGCAACTTTAGTGAAATGGAGAAATATAAAGATGGCATCTTGTCCTGAGGTATGGAAGTATTGGTCAGATATTCAATTACAACATTTTAGTCCATTTTGATAATGTTTCCAATTAGGTTTCAAATATCAGAAGCATTTTGAGGTGTAATTTCATGTCCATTTGTGGAACCTACTGGCAATATGCTTAGCTCACCTCATTTTTAACAATTCACAGCTAGTTAAGACCTTGCCCTTAACTAACTGCTCTTGGGGGAAGCAAGTGGCAATAATTCAGCAGTGTAATTGATGAGGATAATTCAACTATATGCTTCAATGTTAAATGACATTAGATATATTTCTCTCTTGATGCAACATTTTCCACAGTATTTTGAGAAGGCCTCACTGAATCTAAAACTGTAAAGGTTCAAGTGAAGTGAAGAAATAAATCTTTACTCCTTTTCAGGTTTGTTTAAATCCATTCCATCAGTACTGGCTTCAAAGGGATATAAATCTTTTCAGTTGTACCACCCAATCTTCTAGTGTTGACAGCCAACATCAATTTGTAATTGTTAATGATGGACTTGGCACTGGAACTGGCAATGGCCCAGTTTCCTCAAGTTTCATATAGCAATATGAAATAATTGGAGTAATCAATTCCAAAAGAAAGCTACACCTGGTTAGAATAGAACTGTGGCAAAGGGTGGAACTGACCAATTCAAAGCAACAAAATTTTGCCTTGGAAACATCCAAATATCTTCAAGCTAACTACACAAGAACAATTTAATACAGACTTCTTCATTAGCTTAATGGAATAGACCTTGAGGTAAAATTTCCTCCCTGCCCTTTGTCATACACTGACTGTTACTTGGCAAAGTTTAGATTTGAAACCTGTGTATGAATGTCAGATCAGTTTGAGTGGCCTGTCCCCAAAGGATGATAACTTTGGTTAGATTTCTGATGGAGCCCAGGAAGTTTTCAGCAAATGAGGCTACAGCTCCAACTGAAGCCATGGTTAAGGTGTGAAATAAACTGTGAAATTGTGCGCACAATTTGTCCAAATCAACCTCTTTCCTTTCACAGAACTTGAAGAGTTCCTTAGTTTACTGAAAACTTTGAGGATATGAAATGGTAGTCTAACATAATTCAAGTGGAAGAAAATTCACAATGAATCTGAGCAAATGCAAGGAAGGCTACATTGCCATTCCTAGTGTGCGGTCATGATGGTGGCAAAGGGAGATTACTGTTCACATCATCACATCCATTCAGTGCTGTGTAGTGCAGCTTTTGGGTTGTGAGAGGACTTGGGTGTGACTCATTTTCTAAGCACGGTGCAGATAAAATGGATGAATTTTAGTTGATGAGGCCTCAGGAAGTGAATAATCTGTATGGAAGTGTGTGATGCACTGCATCTGCTCTCAATTTTTTTTGCCATTCCTGGCTGGTGGAAAGGAAAGGATTCAGGAAGTTATAAAAATTTTAAAGGTGAGGCTAGTGTTTGCCATTTTGAGGGAGGTAGTCATGAAACCATATGATCAAATAATTATTGGCCAATAGCTGAAATACTTTTCTTGGGAAAGGAGCTCATGCATGTGGTAGCTGAACAATTCCAGGTGGTTTTTGATTAATAAATTCAGGCCTGTTTGGAATACTAAGATAGCCTTGCTTGTATTGATTAATAATCTTTTCAGAAACATGTGAAGGGAAGTAGATCCCCACTGAGTTTTTTAGATTGTTGAGTGACTTTTTGTGAAACCTTCTATGTGGGTTAACCAGTCATTCCAGATCGGGCGGTTTCATTCCTCTTTGGCAAAGTGATTCCAGAGGCCATGCTGGATAATTGCTGCTCTACTCTTCAACATTTGAGCTACAGAGAATTTCAGCATTTATTCTCTGTAGCTCAAATGTATATATGAAACTGATGAGAGACATCATACAGAGATTTGGAATCTAGTGCCATCAATGTGCTGATTATACAAACCCTTATGTCTCCTTAACATGTGATTCAGATCAGTCTGATGAAGTCCTGAACAAGTGTTTGGAGGTGGTCGTGCGATGTCCGGGTGGGCACTGAAATGAAACTTGATCCCAAGGAAAATGAAATTCTGTTGGTTAATAATATGGCTAACTAGAGATTAACAAGTTAACCTTTTCTATGAAGAGTTACACTCCTCTTAAAGGAGCAGGTTCATAGCTTATGTGTGCTGCTCAATCTGTGCCTGCGGTTGAAAGCCCAGATTTTCTCCATGATACATTGTGTCTTTTACCAGCTTTGGCTAGTAAGCCAACTGCAGCATTTCCTTGAGAAATAAGATTTGGCTACGGTAGCCCATTCTCTGATCCCAAAGAGATGTAGAGGGGTGTAACCAAAGCATTTGTCTGTTTATGATTGCGCTGTTATGAAACACTTCATTTTACGCTGTACTCATTTCTATTCAATATCCAATCTCACTTCCTAAAAGCATAAAACCTGTTACTTTGGCAGCACAAACATATGCATGATTACTTGGAAGGAAGTCTTACACTGTTCACTGAGGTGGACTTCCACATTAAGTGTGCATCAGAGTGCACCATGACAATGCAGTCCCAAGGAAGGAAGGGGTATAGGGAGAAAAGGAAAAAAATGAGATATCTAAAGTAAGATGGATATGATTTTTTTAAACTTGCTCTCCATCAGCTCTAATAATTCATGTCCCATGCTGAAGTTGACTGATGGGTCTGGATTTTAGAGAAACATGAAGAACAAGCTGAAAGCAATCTTATTTTGTTGAAAGTCTGTACCTGTTTGGTTCATTTAAGACAGCTGGACAGCAAAACATCCCAGCTTGGTACTATTTCCCGACTAAAAAAATCCAGCAGAAAAATCTGTATATTTTTGAAATTGTTGGCATCACTGTTCACAACCATCATAGAAAATGGCACTTTGGAAAATCATTTTAGGGTGGACTTTCATCTTGAAAAAATGAAGGAAGCAGAACTGAAGTGAGGCTAAAATTATGTACTCTTCCCCAAAGCTATGTGCAGCAGAAGGATTACATGCTTTATTGTATTATTACTGCTATCAGAAATAAGTTCCTAAAAAGTGTTGCTAACTTTGCAAAGTGGTGTGATAGACTTCCAAATTCGTTCAGTCAGCTTTGCAAAAATGTAGCTGTTTCTTTGTTTGGAAAAAGAGACACTTCTGGATTGTATTGGCAATAAAAATTCGAGTGTGTTGTGTTTCCTAGAAGCTTACCATATAGCCTATGATTCTTAGAACACGGTGGATAAATTATTCAAAACAAGCATTTCCATAGCTTTTCTTCTTAGAATGCAAATCACTGTTGTCCCCTACAATTCAACAGCCCTCGTGATATAAAATGGTGCATGCCATCCTGCAGTCCATATTTTTCTAGCATGGTTCTCACCTAATTCAACATTACTTTGTATGTCCCACAAAGTACAGGATGTATTCTTGTTTTCTGTGACCCATTTGTTCTGTATTTACTGAGGGTCTTATAAAAGAAATCAGTTCCATGATTTCATTATATGCCTGGCAGGGAAAAGGAGAATTCATTGCTTGGTGGCCTTTTCATCACAAATTATCTATTGTACAGAAAATGCTGTTATGACTTTAAAAAGATCAGGAACTGATCTTGACACTCATTTTTTATATGGAAAATATGACTGTTTCACTGTCATTGTCATTGTCAGACAACGGTAGGCTGATTCTGCACAGGGATTCATGGAACCTGTCTCAGTTTCCTGTGCTGCCATTTGCACAGTGGCTGCAGGAGCCAACCAGGATCACTGGGATCCCAGCGCCAGGAGGCAACATGGTTTGCACAGGAAACACAGTGTTTCTGTGGGAACTGTGCAGCAGAGAAACCCCCCCCCTCAAGAATCCCCCCACCTACTGGCGTGGCAGCCATTTATTAGATAATCCACTCTAACGGCAGCCGCCTGGGGAATCCACCATAATGGTGGACGGAAGGGGGTGGGAATTGAACACTTCCTGCTTTCTGTAGCTCGCACAAGCAAGCAAGAAGTTAAAGGGGAAAAGTCACTAATTTAGCAACTTTCATTTAACCTTGGTTCTGGCAAATAGAATGGGTTAGAAACATTTGGGTGGGGAGGGGGAGTTCTGTGGGAACTTTCCCCCACAAATGTTTTTAAAATAGCCTCAACCTGTTCTATTTGGCCCATGCAGAATGACCCATAGTCACAGCTCTCTTTTCCCATTTCCTCTCTGTCCACTATTTTGTTCTCTTTTCAGGGTCTTTCAACCGTTGAGATTACTTTTGTGCCAAGAATGACCAATATGGACTGACTTTGTATACACCTTGTATACACTTTGTTCTTGATATCTACAAAGTCAACTGGTAAGGGTCACTCTTGGAAACGCTTTTATATTTCAAAAAACTTCTAATGTTGCAAGCAATGAACCATTAGCTCATGATTTTTGTCCTTCCTTCTCCAGTGCTAAATGTGTGCTACAGCAGTGGTAAAGCTGCAACATGACCAGGGGTGTGCCACGTCCCGGGCGTGCGCCATTAGCATCACATGGGGGTGAAAAATTGCTCCCAAACCCCCCTCCCAGGGGTGGGGCATAAGCAGGGCAGGGAAAGGGCAGGGGCAGGGCAGGGTGTGGGTGGATCAGGGTGGATTGGGGCAGGGGGCGGGGCGGGCAGGTCATGCCCCGGGCGAAGTTTCCTCTCCCTCCATCCCTGTGCTACAGCCAGCACTATCCTCCCTCTTGGCTTTCTCTTCTGGTGCCTTTTCAAGTATCTTTAGTAGGCTTGGAAGTGGGAACTAGAAGCCTAGGATAGGCAGCAAGATGGAGGAGGAAGTGAAGGATATTAGCAGAAATTATCATTTGCAGTTACTCTAGGGGAAAGACCAAGAGCACATGGTCAGCTTCTAAGTCTGGCCCATCAGTGGTAGTTTTCCAGGAGTGAGAGTTGGTAGTAGAGATGGTGTTGCTTGAACCATTGCTTCAAACAAGGGATTGGTATACACACAATATTAACAGAGGCTGGGTTCTTCTCAGAAGCTCTGCAGTTTGCCAGTTGTGACCCCTCTGGGTCTGGTATCCCATTGGCTGATTGTCCAGTGATGTCACAGGCCACTGTGACTACATCATTTAACAGGTTATATTCTGGCATTATTTTGATGAGGCGTTTTTCCCTGCAAATGTGAAAATCAAAATTTCAGTTCCTGTTATTGAGTGACCTTTTCTTTGAAGACAAGGCTCTTTCCCCCCCACTTTTGGCTGAACTGAAAATTCAAATGAAAGGCATTCAATGGGCTGCACATTTGGGTTCCTCGTTTCCTTTTTGTGGTCTGCAACAATAGCTAAGGTGAACATATAATGACTTTTTAACAATAGGCTTAAATTACTGGCAGGAAATACAAGCTTGCATGGATTGTGAAGCTGGGTTTATTCTGGTGGGTTATATTTCTTTGCAAGAGAGTATTAGCAGCTGAAACACGCAGAAAATTAATGGGTAGAATTTGCAATAGCAGAAGCAATTAACTGAAGGGGCAACAGTTAACAGCTCAAAAGTTTCCATCGTTCAATCATAAGGAAGTAAATTTCTAACACAATTGAGTGAAAAATGGCTGTTGAGAAGAAAGCCAGTGGAATGGCTCTGCTTCAACATCAGCAGTTAATAGAGCTGACATAAACGGACACTTTGGTTGTGTTTATTTAATATATTTCATGGAGAGAAATTCCTGTGTTGAAATAGCAAGTTTCCAGCCTTAGCCAGGGACAATGTTAAACAAACAGCCACGTTTGAAGGGGAAATCTCTCTGAAAGAAAGTTATATAATTCAAAAGTGAAATGTTAGATCCACTTAATTTTTTTCTTTTTGTTGCACAGAGCCTTTTCTGTGAACATCTGGAGTAAAGTGACATAATTATGTGCAAATGACATCAGAGCATTTGCTGATCAACATTGAAGGACCAGTGGAATACTCATGGGTAAATTTCACAGGGATGATATAAATTTGGGATTTGGAGATTGTGCAAGAGTTTCAACTATGATTGATTTGGTTGATCACTGGTACTGTCAAAAATTTTAATTTACGATAAATGTTGTGGGTACTGGTAATTCAGAATCTTGCTCCCAGAACTTTGGCAACCATGTCTGCAGAGGACTAGGAACTTTTGTTATATGGCAAATATTTTTCAGATATTGTAATCCGTGTGTGTTTTTATGTTTTAATGTTTACATTATTTCTGCAATGTTAGATTTTGATTCATGGTGTTTTTATTTTTGCTATCCACCTTGAGTCCCAGTTTCAAGGCTTACACTTGTTTACATATGCAAATGTATGTGTGTGCCCATGATACAAGCAGATTCTCTGGTATGTAGAGTATTGCTGAACCTTTAAAATGTTTCTATCATGCTGTATTTGGAGCCCCCACCCCCACCACTAAACAGGTATGCTTTCAATATATATTTGAGGACTGACTATGAACTCAGTATCCCTGTAACTGGCTTGAAAACATTTTAAAATAATTTGGAATACTTGACATCTACTAGAAGACATGAAGAGTTTCATAGATCTTGCTGCAGAAGTGCATGAGATAGTTTGGGTTCCTCTAGTCTTCATGATGACACAGAATTATTAGAGGATGTGTCTTACTGATTCTGCAGAATAAACATGCTCCTGGTTACCTTGAGAACAATTACAAGAAAATAAGTTTCCCATATCAGAACTAGATGAAATTTTCAGTGGGAATTCGGCCATCCTGGTTTTCTTAGACACCTCCCATTTTTCCTCCTCGTTGGAACTGTTAGAAGTTGTGCCCTCAAAATTTCATTTTTAAGAAATTCCCAGCCATCATGTACTTTCTTCTCTTTTAGTATTTTTGACCATGGGATCGCGCCCAGTAGATTCCTAAACTTACTACTTCTTTTCCGTATAGTGCTAAAATACTCTTCAATACTTATGTTCCAATTGCAGATGTGCGTATGCTACCCTAGTGAATAAACACAGGACATGCTCTGGACTGAAATGGGCCACAGCCCTTTTAATTGAATGCTGAAGCTGAGCAAACAGGAGGAGCGCATCTTAACAGCTGGACAGCATCACAGCTGACCCAGCCCAACCCCAATCTTTAATTGGGGTCCCACACATCTTGGGCCGCCAGGTGCTCACCCCCTTGCAGCCCCTAACTGGTGGATCGTCTGGCTCCACTGCAGAGGCCTTCCTGGCATGCTCCCTGAGCCTGACCCATCCCAAGCCCCAATCCGGGGCCTTGAACCACAGGGAGGTCTGTCGTGCTATTTCAGCCTCCCCACAAGGATGCACTCCTCTGCCCAAGCCGCCAGGGCTGTGACAAGGGTAGCCGCACATCACACAACCCCATCCCATAAAGGGAGGGTGGGTGGGTCAGTTTGCCAAAGATGCCAAAAGAGGCTGAGGCAACCATGTGCTGCCTATTATATAGGGAGCGTGCTCCACCCCTCGCCTCATGCGTCACGCACGTCATTGCCAGGTGGTAAGGCTCTGCCGCGCAGCTGCCCCAGAGCCACACACTCACATACAGAGTTCACCGCGTGCCCTGCCCCCTGTCACAATTACAGGCCTTGTTGACTCTAGTGCCATCATTTATGAGACTCATCCCACCAGGTTTCAGTGATACCCATTATATTGTATTTGTTTTACTGTGTTAAGAGTTTGAATTCATCTTGTTTATTTCCCATGCTCTGTGCATTGGTGAAGTCATTGAAGACCATGGTGCATTTCCTTGGGCTGCTTCTTTAAGGTTTTTTCCCTCCCACTGTTGACTTCTTGACCTATTTGCTCAGCTCTCTCTATATCCTTTGGACTATCATCACTATAACATGATGAACTTCTGTCTGCTTCAATACTGTCTCCCTCCCCCACATAACTCAGTTTAAAGCCCTTCTGATCAGGTTTGTGAGCCTCCTGGCAAAGATGTTTCTACCTGCAGGTGTGAGGTGCAACCCATCCCTTGCCAGCAAGGCAACTCTAATTCTGCTGCAATTTCAGTGTCATTTGTTTGAAAAACAGCCCCCTCAAAATTCCCCTATAGGAAATAATGGTAGATCTGTGGAGAGGCTGAGGAGTTTGCAAAGGAAGCCACATTCACTTTGTGAAAGGGAACAAGTTACAGGAAGGAAGTATGGTATGTGTAGAGTTTTCAGAGGAAAGGTAAGAAATATTTAATGTCAGTCAGTCACTGTAACAGCAGAAAAATGCAGTGAGGGTTTTTTTTAAAAAAATGCTGTGGCAAGCCACTTGACTGCCATTTTAGGAAACAGTAGAGAAGCTGGGGCAGAGAGGCACATTTCCTGTTCATGCCAACCTGGCAAGAGAAATGAACAGGCCTTTAAAGCCCAAATGGTAATGAGGAAGTGAGCTGAACCAGGATGTGTTTTGACCATTTGAAACTGATTATTTCTTGTGCATGAATCCTGTATCTGAACAAGGTGTGTGCCTACATGTTTTGCTAGCATAATTTGTAGGGTGCATGAATTGCAAGGGCAGTGCTTACATGCTTATAGCTTATACTTCAGATTAAAAATGAGGGAGACAATATTTGAACGTTCCAAAAAATTAAAATAAAATATAATAATTGTGTATCAGAAAAAACAACAGACTCCTTTACTTCCCAATGTACTAGCTTTTAGCTGTGGGGAGGAGGTTACGTGAGATAGGATTCAAAATGTGATCCCCAGTCTGCCTTGTCAGAACTCTACCACTGCATTCTGCGGCATATGTAGAACTGACCTCAGTGTGTGCCCACATCCAGCTGACTGCTGTGTTGGAGTTGAGTGCTTGAATTGCACAAAAGCTTGTCTCAAAACCAGCACAGTTTTTTTTTAATACAGATAACCAAGAGCATTTGACAGGTTGGTGAAAAACAGATTTTGTTCCTACACTTGACTTTTCTTCTCCCCTACTGATATCTGTAAAATTGGAACCAATAAGTGTGGGATGGATACATTCCAATTATGAAGCTTTGTTAACAGTTGTATTAGGGGCCTCTGCAAAGACCATGGCCCTGGAGGCCCATATCTTATTTCAAACTTTCTCAAAATATTAGGAAGGAGAACATGAAAATATGTCTTCTAGCACTTACCACTACAAAGTAATGAGGCATGACTACTTCACGTCTCTGAATGAAACTACAATGAACTAGGCTTCAAATGTAAGTGCAATAACAGAGTTTTCCACCTTTGTTTGTCTATTTATGATTATGCTTTATGCTTTTGCATTTTTTTCTGGAAATTGGTAGCATAGCAGCATAGCCGCTTGCCATCTAAATCTAAATACCACACAGTTAAATACACATGCAGACACATGCTTAAACCCTCATTAAAATAAAATGAAATGGGGGGAAAAACCCTTCCCTGGACCCTTGACAACATTCCCTTCAACAGCATCACTTGGATAAGCCAGAAACGTTCTTGGAAGGAATGGTTGCTTTCTTAGAATTTAAATTACTAAGAGATAAAATGACCCTGGGTGAGAAGGCAGTAATGAAAGTACATTAACTCCTGCGGTGCAAGGAAAGTTCCACCTTCTTTCTGATGGAGTGGCAATTTGAACACTGCTCAAAAAGAATTAAAAAGATGAACCAAGGTCACCAGTTAAGGACTCCCAATTATTTACAACAGCAGAGCTGCTGAGGCACAGTGTTGTAGCTTTGTTATCATAAGTCACTAACTGAAAGAAAGAGATGTCTTAAACCTGTTCTGTAATTATAAATTAGGTTAGCCTTAATGGGTAAAAAGTGACTATAGGTCACAATTTCTCCTCATACATAATACAGATTAATGTCTGCCAGCTCTTGAAATAAAAAGTATGATAAGACTGGGAGGAAATCCTCTGGGCAAAGGACTGAAGCACAAAACTGGTCCAGAGGACAGCTGACGTGTCATGCCTAGTAGATTCTGACAAATCCAAGTGCAAAAGTTGTTGTACATCTCAGTTGCACAACTTAACCTCCCAAGCCCCCCCCCCCCCAAGTTTGCCAACATCCAGGAGGACCTATACCTCTCCCGGAAGTGCAACTCATCTCCATGCAATAAACATCAGATCCGCAGGAGAAAATGGCTGCTTTAGAGCATAGACGGTATGGCATCATATCCTGCTGATATCCCTCCTCTTCCCAGTCTCCACCATCCCCAAGCTACACCCCCAAATCTCCAGGAATTTCCCAACCCGGAATCAGCAACCCAACAACAACAGCAGACAAGAGATGGAAAGGGAGTTAAACTTGCAACTCCAGCAATTGTCGTGAAAAGCAACAAGACACAGCAGCATTCAGATTTTTCCCTAGTTTATTAATAATCCTGCATAGAATGCCTTCAGTGCAACTCCAGTTCAATACCTGCTACTATTCTCTTACCTACTCCCATCATTACCAAACGCATCAGGATTCAGGCTGACCTAGGTTACTGCTAGCATCAGGCTGCAGAGGTTAGCTGGCCATTTGCTGATATCAAAAGTTCTTATGAGAAAATGAGAAAGTAGTATTCACACTGACAAGTATATAGACAGATTAAGAATATGTGGAAGCTACCTGGGGTCCTACATTTTTGTTGTTAGCTTCCTTAGAACTCTTTGAGAAATACTCACACATTCACTTAGGACTATGGTTATAGGCAAAATTTTGTAATGAGGAACATCTACTTGAATTTATCTTTCATAGGTTGGTGGTGATATCTAAAGCTTTTTGTTTTCTAGCTTTTTTGTTTTGTCTTTTTTTACAAAAAAAGCTTTTTTTTGTTTTTTTTTACAAACAGTTGCAAAGTTCTCAGGTAATAAGGAGGCATCAATATTGACGTGGAGAGACTGATAACATTCTGCATTAATGTCCTGCTAACAATGTTGAACGTAATTGAAACATGCTTTTCTGACACTCTTCTTCACTGCCACATTATTCCAAAGCATATTACCAGAAATACTTGTAGCCATTGAGTCTGAAAGGGCACCTACTTATGTGCTATTGGGCACTGCAAAAAAAAAGTGGATTCCAGTATGTTAAAGATACATGTGCAGTAGCCCTTTAAAGCTCTCTTTTCAAGCTCTCTGGTATATTAGCTGAGAGAACTGGACATATACTTTTTGGCTAGGGAGTGACTTAGTGAGTCAGCACTTTGCATGAATTCCATTCCTTTGCAGCTGGCTTTTTTCCCCATCTGGCAAGCTGAGATACTACAAGGAAAAGGGGTGGGTGGGTGGGTGGGTGGGTGGG
This sequence comes from Sphaerodactylus townsendi, assembly GCF_021028975.2. Taxonomy (NCBI): domain Eukaryota; kingdom Metazoa; phylum Chordata; class Lepidosauria; order Squamata; family Sphaerodactylidae; genus Sphaerodactylus; species Sphaerodactylus townsendi. Next base: position 64,565,443 of record NC_059426.1, read on the forward strand.
TGGGTGGGAAGGAAACAGAATGAAGGGGGAATTTATACAGTGAGATTCAGGTAAAGTAGATTAAAATTGATTATTTAATAATGCATTATAGTAACTCATACCACACACTTTCATGTCAGAGAAGTGTTAAAAAATGATGATGCCAAATATATCAAGCACAGGAGATTAGCTGTTTCAATGATGCCACATACACATTAGGATTCTTGAAATATGTCAGAGTTTCACAATTTTAATCTTTTTCACACCATCAAAATCAGCACCAAAAAAAAAAGGTCTTGGAAACAAAACCCACTGGGGAGTTTAATTTATTCTTTGCCCAGAGGCCGTGACTTGGCAGGAGAAATGGACCACAAAGATTGAGTCTGAATGTTCCATCACCTCTTCCTTGCTGTTCCCTAATGGGTTGCATATGGGGATAAGTTTGAGTTCCTTCACTGTGTTTTCCTTGCTTTTGGATTCTGAGGTTGATATTTGTTTGTGTACACATACTGACCTTTGCTTGGAATAGGCTCCATCTTGGCAAGCTCCCCCTTGGCAGTCCTAATAGGCTGCATATCTACCTTATGAGCTATGGATGGGTTCAATTTTGAAAGGCATTCCCTTGAGAGCAGTGAAATAGCTCAATGTCATTCTACCTTCTTCCATTGTTCATTATGTTTCTCTGTCCTGACAGTTACGTTTAATGGCACTCAGAAATGGAAACCCCAACAGTATTTGGGCTCCAAAACAGGTTCCAAAACAAGTTTGGGGTTTCTGTTTTGTAACAGTGAATAGAATGCAGAATTGCCTGGCAGAACATTCCTGAGGGTGGGGATAGATAAAATGTGACCAGGCATAGCACAGCCCTGCTGCCACAAAAAAGGATTGTGGAGGTACGGGGAGGTACGGAGAGCAAGAAAAGAGAGAAACACCATTGACTAAAGAACAGGACAGTAGGAATTTTAAAACTACACATAGAAAAGTTGGATGAGACAGAAAATAAAAAACACACACAGGCTGTTTCCGCACGGGCGGAATACAGTGTCCCAGGGATGCTAAAAACAGGGTCCCTGGGGAGTGGTTTACACGGTGCAGCAGCAGCCTCGCAACCCCTGAGCGGCGCGAAGCTGCTATTTCCAAAACAGAGGCTTCCAACCGCTGCCGTGCAAAGTGCAGCGGCTGGAAGGTGCCATTTCCCCCCCCCCTTTCCCGAACACCTTACTGTCCCTTCGACCTTCCAGCACATCGCCCAGGCCAGGGGACACGCCCCCTGCCCTGCGACTCCAGAGATGTTGCACAGGGCAGGGGGAGCATGTCCCCTGGCCTGGGCGACGCGCCGGAAGGTCGGAGGGATGGTAAGGCGTTCGGGGGACGGCACAGCCTCTGTGCAGGCTGCGCCGTCTTCCCTGCCCCTACTGGAACCGTCTGTGCAAACGGTCCGGGGGGTTGCATCGGCGGTGTTTACGCCGACGCACCCCTGCAGCGTGGCCATGCAGAAACGGCCACAGAGAGACATGGGGTGGAAGAAGAAATGTATTCCTAAGAAGAAGACAACAAATAACCAAAAGACAGGTTTCCTTTGGATTGTTAGCCTAGGGTTGTCAATTCCAAACTGGAAAACTCCTGGAGATTTGGGGTACAATCTAGCAAAAGAGTTCAGTTGGGCACAGTATTCTGCCTCCAAATAAGTCATTTTCTCCAGAAGAACTATTTTCTATAGTACGGAGATCAGTTATAATAATACTGGGAGTTCTCCAAGCTTCACCTGGAGGATGGCAACACTATGTTAGCCCTGGGCAGCATTGCACACTGACCATTCTGCCAGCTTCCCTGTTCTCCCACTTTTCCCACCCCATGCCTACTCAGGTTGGCCAGCTTGGTCCTCAGCTGCAGCTGAGAAATACCGGAAGATTTGGGGAGTGGAGTCTGAGGAACATGGGGTTTGTGGGGGGAGGGACTTCAGTGGGGTATAATGCCATAGAGTACATCTTCCAAAGTGGCTATTTTCTCCTGGTGAATTGACCCCTGATACCTGAATATCAGCTGTCATTGTGGAAGATCTCCAATCACCATCTAGAGGTTGGAAAAACTAACTGCAGCACCAATGCTGGGGATGAGAAGGCTGCAAGCTTGGATTCATGTGCCAACTGGTTTATTCCCATTCTGGGCTGCAATGGTGGAGCTCAGCAGAAAGGGAGGCTTGAAGGCTTCAGCAGGAAGGAAAGGCCTTACTCTCTCTCTGCCCCACCCCACCCTGCCCCACCCAGCCCAGCCCAGCCCAGCCCAATACAGATAAATTGACTTATGGGGTCCCAGGCTGAATCTGTACTTGAAAGGAGAGCAGCTCTGTGGCTTGTTCCTATGCAGCAATGGTTCTGCTGTCACTGAAGCTACCAATCTGAAACAACCTTTATATTTTAACTTAATGCTCCATCTGATCTCCATTGGCCAACCAGAAGCCCTGCTAGGCAAAAGTGTTTCTGGTCATGCCCACTTTCTAAACCCCCTTGAGAGATACCTGTGAAGTGATAGTGACCCCTGCCATAGAGTTTCCAGAGATTCCTAGACTGATGTGATGTCAGTTCCAAGTTTTCCTTGGGAGTGATGCCATGCTGTATACAACACTGTCTTTAAATATTTTAGAAAAGATATTCACTTCATAGAAAAGATATTCATTTCATATACTAGAAAGATTGTTTCTTTTTTGTGTGTGTTGGCCAGCAGTGATGTTCAACAAACATCCTAAAACATGATATGATCATCACTATTGTGATATTCGTTACAGTTGCTAACATTACTAACATGCTGGGAAACAAAAACATTCACAATTTGTATTCCAGTGTATTTTTGGAGTAGAATATTGTCTTCTCTTCCCACCTGTTTGCAGTGGCAGTGTTATTTCACCTAAACACCAGAGCCTAAAAACATCTAACATTAGAAACTGCTGATGTTCTTTGTAGTGGGGTTATTTTTGCTACCACATGTTCTCTATGATATCAGGAAGGGTCAAGAGATTATCTGTAGAAACTGTACCTGAAAACTGTGGCTAGTATACAACCATGGAAGGCAATATGGAATTTTCCTGCAAATTTATGTTTTTTTGAAGGACATACTGACCCTTAGAAAGATCACTTCAATAGTTGCAGATCTTGAAGCTGGAGTGAAGAAGGGGAAAGAAAGGAAATAACCCCATCCCCTCAGCAGAGTAGCACTTGCAGTAGAGGAAAGGGGAGTTATTTCTTTTTCTTTTCCTTCCTCACTCATTATTCCACTGTGCAAGTCCCATGATCCATGGGGGGGGGGGAATAAAAAAGGGCTGTATGAACAGAGAAGAATGAGGGGAAACCATTCATTTTTTAAATAGATACTGGCAAATAATTTTATTTAAAGTAATACCTGAATGTAATACAAACACATTAAAGTTTAATTGTAGTCTCTCAAAATTTAAACTGTGGTCTTCTGAGTTGATTTTTCTATGTAAAAGAACAAATAAGGAGCAAAAGTATGACTTTTGAGGCCAATCATTATAGATACAACACGAAATCATAAATTTATGATTGTGGAAATTATGTCTCTGTAGACTCTGTCAAAGAAAAAAAACCCCTCAGACATTTATCCTTCATGCCACTGAGAAAGCAAATACCAGCCTTTTACACAATGTGTAATATACCTCTGTGATACACCTCTGAAGATGCCAGCCACAGATGCAGGTGAAACATTAGGAACAAGATCTACCAGACCACAGCCACACAGCCCGGAAAACCCACCACAACCAGCCTTTGTTTCTGGACTGTTCTGGGAATCTAGGTTTTCCAGTAAGTGATTTTGCTGTGGGTATGCACAAGAAAGCTTCAAACAAAAGTCCTTAGTTGAACTATTACTTCCCTTGGCAAACATAAATTCTTAGTTAAGTGCACACTTAGGATAATGCACTTTATCCATTTGAGTGTAATTTTATTCTGTTGGAGGCATTGTTATTGAGTAGACTGTGATAGGAAACTCATGAGAATCATCAAGTTGATCACTTAGGACAGTCTGTACCATTTGGAGACAAATATGGGTAATATAGGCTCTGCTTCATAAAGACTCTCAAGTTACGCTTTGTTATAGCAACCAATTTGTATGTATGCCTGTTCATTAGAATGTTTGGTTTGAGTTAACCCTTTCCTGAAGTGATTTAATTATGATTGAAATTAAGTACTTAAATTGCTCTGATTTAAAGCAATCTGATGGAGGTAGGACATATGTCTCCCTTCCTTGGATGAGTATCAGAAGTTTGGGGAGAAGAAAAAAGCTCAAGCCACGCATATTTGCTTTTGCTACAGTTTCTTCTAGATATCTTGAGTCGCTCTAAATAACATTCTAAACCATCAGAATAAAACAACATATTTCTTGCTTCAATAATACTGAGTTGTGGTGTTTCTTCAACTCTTTTGGAAAATTTCTTTTTTCTTATGGTCCTGGTGGCTGATAGTATTCTTCAGCAGAATAAAGTAATTGGCTATACACAAGCTAACTTCCTTGCATTACACTGTCATTCTGCTGAACTGAAATACTGTTTCCCCTCCCTTTCCTTGTCCAGAACATTATGTCTTCCTTTTCAGGCCTCTATGGGCTGGCTTATTACTCGGCAATACAGTTATTATCTCTGATCAGATCCATAATCAGAAATTCTTTCTTGCAGCACTCTCAAAAACACTTGCTCAAGGTTTCCTGTGCGTCAGTCTTCTGCCAGATTCACTGTCTGACTATGATATCTTTTCCCACTTTTCTCCAGCTATTCCTCTCCTGCTCTTATTATCATCATGTAGCGATACCAGCCTCTGGGCGGGACATGGGGATTCCATGAAATTACAGCTGATCTCCAGACTATAGACACCAGTTTTGGAGAAAATGGATGCTTTGGAGCAGGGGTCCCCAAACTACGGCCCGGGGGCCAAATGTGGCCCCCTGAAGGCATTTATCCGGCCCGCCAGGCATGGCGGTGATGGATCCATTCATGTGCAGTGGGGGCTCGAGGGAGAGGAGGAACCGGCCCCAACGGCTGTTGATTGCAATTACATGATGGCACCCCCAAATCTCCATGAATTTTCTGACCCAGAGTTGGAAACCTTACACATGGCAACTCCTGCTCCGCCCTTCCCTCTCGGCTACTCCATGTGTTGCTCTCAGGCTTTCTGTTCTGCCTCACTTTCATTGGCATCAGCCAGGCTGGTGAATCGCTCGCTGGCTGCTAGGGAGGAAGAACCCAGGAAGATACCTGATCCTGGGTTAGATTGAATGCTTCATTGGGAAAGTTCTGCTTCTTTTTTTTTTTACAGGGGAAGGTATTCCACAGCCGCCCCAACAATATTTGGAGCCCACCCTGTACTTGACATACTTTGGTCACTGTTCTAAAAATAGACCATGACAGAAAGGCTGAAAGGTGAAATCAAACATTTTACAATCACTTGTGCATAGGAATTTGTTCATAGTTTTTTTTAGTTTGGCCTTCCAACAGTCTGAGGGACAGTGTACTGCCCCCCTGTTTAAAAAGTTTGGGGACCCCTGCTTGGAGGGTGGATTCTATAGCATTGTACCCACTGGGGTCCCTGTCCTTCCCAGGCTCCACCACCAAATTTCCAAGAGGTTCCCAACCTGGATCTGGAACCCTACCCCCCTGCCATCCCCTGCTGGTGGCCAAGGAAGACCAGGCAACCCTGTCGTCATGTTAACAGTTAAATGTGAGCTAGTTGGATGTTGATTTGAGTTTTGGTTCCCTGGGAGATGTTATATGGCTTTTTCTTTATAAATCTTGATATCAAGGTCTCATTTTGAAACAGGGAACATTTCTAAAATGAGAGACTGGTCAGAAATTAAAACTGAGAATTAAGAGAGTCATGTCCCTCTAGGATGCTTGGAAACCTTTTAAGACTTTGCTGAGTGAGACCCAGAGAGAATGCATACCTCAAATTAGGAAAGATAGTCTAACATGATGTCTCTGTGATGGAGTTGACTTTAGCTGGCTTACACCAGGTTTTAGGTCTGGGAATGTCCCCACCCCACCCCCAGCTGCAGAATTATGCCACATAAAATTGTGGTGTAAAATCATTTACTCTATTGGGCTGTTTGGGCAGCAGGAGGGTTTTTGAATTTTCTCCTTCCTATGCAACCCGAAACCCCTTTGGAGGTAGCACAGCGCCCGTTTTTGCAACGCAGTTCCTGGTTGCCACAATGCTCCCCTCCCATCTGGATTGAGGTGCTACTCTGCTAGTCTAAAATTCACCAGCTATTTATGTCCCCAATAGTGCAGTTTAGTTACGCTAAGCAATTATTATGCTAAGCAACTTGAGGAATTCATTGCTGTTTTCAAAGCTGTGAGTTTGGGATGTTGAGGAATAATTTTGATACCTAACCTGGAAGCTCATATGAATCTGACAATGTGATTTGATATGGGTTTGGGCCACCAAAAGGCAAACTTTGCATTCCAAAGCTCCTTTGTTTAATCTTTGAAATGTCTGCTAAGATGGTTGCTTATAAAACACACAGGAATCATATTCAGTACAAACCTGTTCTCATTACATGAGCTACTAAACCGTTTCCAGATGACATGGGATTCCAAACTAGTGGGCCTGCATTAGAGTCAGTCATATGGTCAGCATACTTCCATTGAGTGTGTACACACACACACACATGGTTATACACTAGGTTATAACTTCCTTTTTGGGATGTTCTGTAAATCTCCTTGGGAAATTCTTCATTCAACATTACATGTGCTTTTTCTGAAAGGACTCTAAGGAATATCCTCCAAAGCATGAGGGAGTGATTTACTTCTTCATTGTGTTATCAGGCTGATTTATCTCTTCATTGTGTTATCATTCTTGGGGAAACATGACTTCATACACCTAGGCATTAGAAATCTCTTGATACTGTTACAACTTAACCTCTCCAACTCGATTCAGATTTGGAAACTCCAGCTATTTCCAAACAACACTGGAAGCAATTAGGTGAACATCACAATGGAAAAATCTAAAAAACAGGGAGGATTCCACAGGGACAATAAAGACCTTGACTTCTAACCCTAAGCTAAATGTATCATTCTGATGCAATGCCTATTCATAATGAGTACCTGGATGTAAATTTAAGATACAGAACATAATTATGAATTAGGGGCACCTTGCCAAGAAATCTCTGTAGTACAATTAGCTCTGGTGTTAGCTCTTCAGTAGACGGCTCATTACACACTTTGCTCAATTCACAAACTAAGAAAGTTGAACAACTGGGACTTAAATAGATCCAATTACATTGACTTGTGGTGCACAATAAATTTCTTAAATTCAGGTATTTCAAATTACCATTTATGATGCAATGTGACCATTTGCTGCTGCAGTTCCAGGACACATAGCTACTTTGGATGTATTGTATTCCAGACATTAGACCTGTGGCCTTCATATTGCACACTGGTATCTCATAGCCTTCATCTCTTTCCCCAGAAAGTTATGTCATTGTCCTGTGCAAAAGGCTGTGGGACTGCCAAGCCCTTTTTGAAATCATGTCAGAGTTATTTTGAAAAACCAGCTACAGCAGCCAGTCTCAGTGGTCTTGAATTGATGTAAAAGTCCCGATATTTGCAGACCTGAATAATATGAATAGGGTGAGTCTTACCTGGATGTATCTGGATAAGCCCTTCATACCTGATGGAAGTCACACATGCTTCAGTTGCATTGTCTTTTTGGGAAAGATGTTTAAATTCCCTCTCTTCCTACTCTATGGCTTCAGCCTACCCCATTACAACACATTTATTTCTGCAAGTGATGGTTTCTAGTTTGTGTCTAAACCAATTCACAGCACTGGTTTTGACCTATAAAGATCCAAATAGTCTGTGTCCAAATAATCTGAAGGACTACCTCAGAAGCGGAGGGCTCATGGGGACATGTGGAGACACATGTCCCTGGGTACATGCCACCTGGTCACGGGGGGGGGGGGGATGGAGAATCACCAGTTCTCCAGTAGCTGTTTTTAAATGGGGATTAATTCAGGTAACAATAAAGGAATCATTCAACACCTTGATTCTTTTCTACTGTTTACTACTACTGATGTGGCCTAACTTCTTTCTAAATTAACTCTACTCTGTTTCATATAAATATGTTAGTAGATTCTATAATCCTCTGCCACAGAACAAAACATGCCGGATCTTCTTTGTTGTAGAAGATGTATCTGGATAAGCCCTTCATGCCTGAATCACCTCCCACACTCTTCCCTTCAGTCCTGCCCTGCCAGGCTGCTCTTTCAGCCTGACTGGGTCACCACTGTGTGCCCCTTGGCCCCACCCCACCTCACCAGGCTGCTCCAACCAGTGGAGCCTCCCCCAGCCAAAGGAGCAGCCTGGCAGGCTCCTACCAGCTAAGATCAGTGAGACATGGGGCAGTGTGGGGGAGGGAGCGGGTGTGCGGGTGAGCATGGTGGGTGTGGGGGCAGTGGGGGGGACCTGGAGTAGGTGTTGTCTTGAGCATCATTTTCCCCCAACACCTCTGGACTACCTACTTCTGTACAAACTTGGTCATACAAATCTCTGTTGGCGTCTCTTCTTTGCACCCTCCATCAGTAACATAAAATATTATATAACTCTACCTTTAAAGATGAGGTAGGTATTGAAAACTGGGACAGCATCTTTTCATGCCTATATTTCTTCAATTCTGCCTTGCTGAGATCTTCATAGCATTTTTATTGCTGGCATTTAAGTAGCAGGCTAAGGACCAACTAGCTGTGACAGTGTCCTCATATGTACCACAGGAACACTGCCATCATTTTAAAGCCTAAAATCAGTGGTGGGATCCAAAAATGTTAATAACAAGTTCTGATGGTGGTGGGATTCAAACAGTGGCGCCGCCGCACACACGCACCTCCAGTCCCTATTGGGCAGGGAGGTTGCACTCAGAAAAAAATAGTAACCACTTCTAAAGAAGTGGTGAGAACTGGTTGGATCACACCTCTGCCTAAAATGTGTAATTTAAAAATGCCACAAGGGCCCAGTTCTGATCAAGCCTGCAGTACAGAGGGACATGGAACTCTTACCCCATGCACCTTTTCAAATGCTGAGGCAGCCACCAGGGGAGGGTTTTTAAAATGGTGGCAGTATTGCTACACTGGCCATGAGGATGCCATCCCATCTAATTTAGTCTTAAGTCCATTTTATTCCTAAGAATCCTTGGCTGCTTTTCTTGTTTCCTAGTCTGTTTATGGGTCTCAGCTTTCTGGGACATTTGGATTATCTACAGCTGACTTTTTTAAGTCTCTGTAATTTTAATTGTATTGTTTTTGTCATTATTACATTGATTTCTTTGTGCACTGCTTTGAAAAAAACTTATCCAAGTGGGACAAAAATAGATGTAATAAATTATAACAATAGAGGTCCCATGGAGCAGTATAGAGCTGAAGTACCAGCCATTTTGGAATTCTCCACTTTCACCTGAGACTTTTGAAAACTCCTTGGTGGAGAAAACAATATGGCACCTTTGTTCTGACTGAATCTTCTAGCATAAGCCAGTAGAACACATACACTTCATCAAGTCGAGAATTCTGAAATCTTCCTTCAGGGAATCATGTGCACATTCTCATCTCCATAGAGGTGTTTGGCTATATTTTGCTCATGGTTTAGATCCACTGAATCTCAGACTTTTTATACAGGAGAATGCCTTTAGAGAGCACTTTTGTAACTTCAGAATATAACGTGAGAAATAGCTCAGGATAAATAGGTAGGTTAAGGGGGATGAGTGTGAGAGAGAGGGGGGAGAGAGGGAGAGAGAGAGTTTAAAGACAAAAGCCATTCAGCAATGGTTTGCCATTGCCTGCCTCCATGTGGATGGTGAATGTTCTCAGAGATTGTGGCTGGCCCAAGATCTTCCAGCAGGCTTCATGTGGAACAGTGGGGAATCAAAACTGGCTCTCCAGATTAGAGTTCCCCACTCTAAACCACTACAACATGCTGGCTAAGCTAAAGCTGTAGTAAGAGGAAGATTTCACTTTCTCGGGGTGCCTATGTCAGTGCTGGAGCATTAGAAAATATATTGCTGGAAGCAGCTTGCTTATCAAAGCTTATGAATATTCTGAGTAAATGTCCCTTAAGGGATACATCTTGTTCAAAGTTGACAGTGAAAGAGGGCTAAAATATTTTCTACCACAGAAAATCTTTCCCCCAATCTGGTTTCTAGGAAGAATTCCGAACTGGCCTTAAAGTATTTCAAAGATTTCATGTTGAAAACATTCATTCCAGCTCCATCTGCTGAACTATAACTCGCTACCATGTCCGAGTTCAACAGGAACGTTTCCCAAAGCCCCCGTAGAAGAAATTTATGGTTGTTCAAAGCAGCATTATAGGCCACAAATGTGTGCACTCCACATGTCTTTGTAATCACATAATGACTCATTTCCTTAATCTCTCATTTCCTATAGCCTCCTTACAAGCAACTCATAAACCCAGCTCCATCCCTGCTCTCCTGGCTAGAGCTGGGCAGAGTTGCGCCAGCTCCTGTTTCTGGTTGGCTGGCTGGGATTCTTTCTTTCTATTCCCTCCTGAAATGTTCCTTCCATTAGACTTTGTCCTCTGCTACAGTGACACCTACTGATGAGGTAAGAATGCATTAACTACAAGATCCCCTGGCACTGATTCCAGCCAGCATTTACTTCCTGCCTTCAGCCAGATGTTTCTGTTCTTCTGGAGCAAATTAAGTTCACACCCCACGGAGAGGAACTTTGCACAATTTTGACGTGAATGTTGGTGGCCAGCAGACACAACCAGAGCAGTGTTGGATGTCTATTGATGTGGAGGGAACAGGAAGTTCAAATGCCTTGCCCTTCCTGTTTCTCTGTCTCATGCAAAATAGAACTTTTTGATCCTCCTCCTCATGGGGGCGGGGGTGGGGTGAGAAATTTGTCCCTGTATTCAAAGACTGTGTATTTTCTGCATGATGGAGATGTGAATGTTATATTTTGGAGGTATGCAGAATTAAGGTTGGCTTTGGAGGTGGAGCTTGGGGGCAGAGCCAGCAGTGTAAAGTGGAACACAGCCAGGTCAAACCTAGCTTCAAACTTTGGGTGCCTCCAATATCCACATGGGTCTCAGAGGCAGCAGGCAGCACCTGATGCCTACAGCCTTTGAAACCCACATGTCGGTTAGAGACAGGTGTATCTTTCAGGTTCAGGTTTAATAACCTGAAAAATTTCAGAAACCCCGAGTATCAGCTTCTCCTGGTTTTTTAAAAAAAATTTTTAAAATTCCAGATTTATTGAACTTGAATCCAAAAAATATCGATAAAAATTAATTTGCCCGCCCCTAGTTGCCAAATCTAGGTTGGGTGTGGAGCCAACTGGTGGTGTGATGTTGGGAGTGGGGTACTCTCAGTGTGGCATAATTCCATAGAGTCCTGCCTCTAAAGTTGCCATTTTTAATGGGAACTGATCTCTGTTATCTGTAGATCAGTTATAATGCTGGAATTTCTCCAAGCCCCATCTGGAAGTTGGTAGCCCCCAAAAATGACAGATTCATGCAAACTCTCTCTCCCCGCCACCCCAGCAGTCAATAACACTGCTGTCCAACTTTGGCCTCAGTGAGTTTTTATCCAGCTTCTGGCCTTGACAGATTAGCCTTGAAGTTAACTGATTCTTGTAAGGAATTATATTATTCCCCCAATGGCATGGGAGTGGAAATGACTGAGACATCTTTGTGATAATAATGAGACACATCCACAGATAGTTTTAACTTTTATTTGCATTTATATGAAGAGGTGTCTAGAGAAAGATTTGTTTCCTGGTATGTGGGGGGGGGGGGGCAGGACAACGACTCAAAGCTTTAACCAAGAAGGCACACATTCTTTGACTACTCAAATCCCCTATGATAATTAGAACTGGGAATTCCTTGAGTAGCTTCTAGACCAGGGGTAGGGAACCTGCGGCTCTCCAGATGTTCAGGAACTACAATTCCCATCAGCCTCTGTAGGGGCTGATGGGAATTAGTCCCTGGTATCTCAGAGAAACCCTCTGATCCTAGGCTCAAACAGTTTTTTGAAAGATCTACCCTGTTTCAATCTTAATTCTCTACAAAAAGATGCTCAGATTCAGCTCAGAGTTACTCCCAAGCCTAAAGTCACGATACATCAAGATTCCAGGTAAGTATTCAATTTTGTGAAATGTTGCAGAGTAGAGAACATTATTATCCTGCCAAGCTGGACAACCTGTCCTTTTCCTTCTCAGTTATTGCCACCTCAAGATTATATGACAGATCCCTGTGGGTCTTCTGACTTCCTGTATCATCCTGACATTTTTTTTTATCTTGAAAAGCTGGTGAGCAGCCCAACTACTACTTAGCTCGTCTTCTCTGCTGCCTCTCTTCTTCTCCCTCATATCCAAGTTGTTGCCACATGATGAATCCTTACATCTGCTGTGGAATTGTTTTTAGTGTCCCACTGGCCATGACTGACTGTGTTGTGCCAGGTTTTACCTCAAATGAAAAAGTTACATTGAGTGGAAGATGATCACTTAGCAATAAGTCCCCAACGCTAAAAGATGGCACCTGGTGTGAATGAGGATGGTGTGTCGATCACTTCTTACCCGGCGAGTTTACAAGGTAAAAGCTATCTGCATTCTATGTGAGGCCGTTTAACCATAATTTGTTAAATTTGATGCGTAGTAGATTCGCTGAAGATTCCTGCAGCATTCACGAGAGAGTCCTTTGAGGAGGCCGAAGAGCTGGGGTTAGAAGAGCTATGCGAGATCATCCTCCTGATCTAAATGGGCCCAAAAGAGTGGTAGAAAGGTCCGTGCACCACTCTGGCGTTAAATCTTACCAGGATCACCTCCGTAGATAGTTTACATTTTATTTTCTAAATTTTCTACAAATGATGATGATATCCTACTCCATGTGTTGATTAAAGGAGTCGTGTCAATCCAGCAGGTATATACAAGTTCACTATAATCATGTGAAGAGCTTCCCCTCTACCAAAACAGCCTGTGCAAGAGGGGGGACATGAGTCGAGAGGAGTTGCTTTGATGCTGTTGGCTACAAATAGTGAAAGTCCTCCAGAATAACGACCAAACTTGGATACTCTTGTAGCAGGAAGAGAGTATTGTTGAGAGTATGCATTTAGGCAAGCTCTGAATTGGACAAGTTCTTGTAAGGTATAGCGATAAATTTTGTAGATAAGTGAAATCACGTTATCGCATTTCTTGATCCATCCGGCTATATTCCACGAGATGAGGGAAATCACATCTCTTCTCTGACTTGGATTTGGAGATACTCCCCCCCATGCTGTGTTGGTCCCAGATTGGCTAAGAGATTTTGATAAGGGTTGGCGTCACTGAGATTGGTCTATGGTTGTAATTTCGTGGTCATTTTGGACCACACATCCATTACCTTGTAGCCTAATCGGGTCTGGCATGTCCTGTCTGTTGTGCCAGGTCCTTAATACTTTGATAAACTGGTTGGGCTGAAAATCGGTGGGTTGCCATAGATCATATCCTCTGACATTCCTGAGTATCATGGTTGCCACCTCCAGACTGGGAAATACCTGGAGATTTTGCGGCTGGAGTCTGAGGAGGGTGGAAGGGTTTTGTGGAGGAGAGCGTCAGCCGGACGCAGACACGGCACTCACCTTCAAAGTTGTCATTACTGGGGTGGAGCTGAATCTCCTGGAGATCTGTTGCATCTTAGAGATCTCAACACCGATTGCTTAACACTACTGACTATACTACCAACTGGGTCAGGATGGTGCTCTGTCCTGATTCACGTCCAAATTTAAAGTCAGAAATTGTGCTCATATATTTGTCAGTGACCTGGTACAGTTTGAGTATGTCATACGATGAACAGAACAAAATCTTGGCTAAGTCTGCCGCTGACCATCCCATAGGCGGAAAGTGATGGATTATTGTTTGACCCCAAAGGAGCCTTACTTGTGATGTTATATTGCAGCAGGACTGGAAACTTGTGCTCCCATGTAGGGTTGGTCAATACTAAAAAAATTCGGTAAAATTCGGATTTGGGTATTTTGGGGCATAAAATGATTTGTATGCCCGAATCCGAATCATAGCCAGTTCGGATATGCCCGAAAATTCGGGTAAATCCGAAAAAATTCAGATCCGTTTTATTTTTTTGGGCGGGTAACTTTTGCGTTTTGGCCTGCAGGGACGCAATTTTAAAGCTAGCGGCGCAAAATTTCAGGATATCATCTGGAGATTTATTTTGATGATTCTCCCCAAGTTTGGTGCAGTTTGGTTCAGGGGGAACAAGTTATGACACTTGCTGCAAAGGGTGCCCCATCCCCATTGTTTTAATGGAAGCTAACGGGAGATGGGGCTACTTTTGAGTCCATAACGTTCGGGACCTATTGAACAAATACAAAACGGAGTATCGCGGAACGAATACATTATGAACCACGATTTTGAGCAGTATCTTCACCCTCACGAATCACCAAAGAAATTTCCACGATTCTGTGCTCTGTAGTGGCTGGCTGGCTCCATTGCGGCAATAGGAAATTTCTGGAGGGCTGTGGAGTGCATTCTGGTAAACCCACAAAAAAAACTTTCAAAGTCTTCAGGAGAACCATGACGCAACCAGGACTGTTGCTTCAAAGGGTTCAAATGTTATGGGTAGGGTCCATCTCACATAAACAAGGATTCACACTCAAACCTGGATAGTGGTGTCATCGAGAACTTCTCTGAAAAACGTGTACCTTGATAAATGCGCCGCTCCTCCACCAAAGAACTCCCTATTGACAGCAAGGAGAAGTCACCAGAAAAAAGACGCGGGCAGTACTGGGGGGTGCCTGCAAGGGGGGAGCATTACAGACTATATCAGCACCAAAATATCAGGGTATCATCAGGAGACTGTCCTGATGACAAAAGCTACTAACGCTTGGTGCAGTTTGGTTAGGAGGCCAGTTATGGACCCTCAAAGATGGTATACCATCTCTCCTTAGCTGTCATTGGAAACATAATGGATAGAGGCGCGAAGGATTCGCGGCTTTGGCCCCTGATTAAACTTCTCTTAATCATCAGGATCGATATTCTGAAACAGACGCCACTAATTCGGTTTCATGTTTCACGGCTCTGCATGACCTGCTGCAGTAGAGTGGCGTTGAAACCGCCAAACCAGCATTTTAAAGCTGATGACGCAAACTTTCAGGGTAACATCAGGGCTGTCCTGATGATACCCCAAGTTTGGTGCAGTTTCAATTCGGGGGCAGTTATGGACTCTCAAGACACATCATCAGTAATGGGGGATAGTTACACGCCTTTTGAGGGTCCTTACCGACTCGGGCATCCAGGGACAGTGTTGAATCTACTGTTGGTGCCGATACATCATAAAATCGTCCCCTGCAGGCACCTGAAATTTGCCCAAGATTGCGTTCTGCAGTGACTTAGCTGTATTGCTGTCAATGGGGAATTTCTGGTAGAGGCTGTACGGGTGCATTCTGAAGGTATGGTCTAGAAACTTTCGGGTATCTTCAGGAGAGTCTCTGGATGACACCATCAGGTTTAGAATTTTAGCTGGGGTTTAGTCTAAAATTTAGGGTGGTATACCACTTCCACCTGATAAAGTTTAAACCTGGATGGTGTCATCCGAAATCTCAGATACCCTCTTCAATGGTTCCCTATGAAAAGAAGCACTCCACGGCTAGAAATTCCCTATTATATTCAGAATATAAAGAACAGATCTTGATGCCATTGCCGGTGCAGGGGTGCATTTGTAGATGTATCGGTACCAATATTTCCAGTGTATCATCAGAGACTGTCCTGATGATACGCCACTCAAAGACTGGTGCAGTTTGGTTTCAGGGGCCAAAGAAGTTATATGGACTGTCCCTGAAAGGGTAGCCCTCATCTCCTTAGTTCCCATTATGGAAAGAATGGGGGCCGGGACCCGTCCCGCCTTTACAACCCCAACAAATACCAAACGGAGGTATCATCAGGACAGTCTCGATATTCTTGAATTATGATATGTTTAAAATGTCTCCCTGCAGGCCGAAATGCTGAAAAAAACGCAAAAATAAAACATATGGTCGGCTGGTAATCAGGTGGTCCGGATCTGTTAGGCGGACCGATGGACAAGCTCAGATTCAGCTCCTGCTCGTCGAATCGTCGAATCAGAGTGGGCTCGATAAAGTGGGATTTGGACTGTCGAAGATCTCCAACCCTACTCCATGCTGTGTTTTTTTGCTGTACAGAATCCTCAAATCTATTCTCAGTCTGCATAGGTATTTTGAACCCCAAATTCACGGCTCGTTGGTTGGTTTTGTAATTGCCTTTATTGTTCTTGGTAGAAGATTTTGTAGGGGCCAGGGTTTTGCCAATATGTTTTACTGTCAGCTGTTAGTCGTTAATCTTAAGTGCAGGTGAAATTAAGCTGGGTTAGTCATTTTAAATAAAAGCAAATGAAAAACTCCACAAACAGCAGAGACTGTTCAGTCTGGGTCAGGCTGACTCAGATGGCAGCACCACTTTATTGAATGATGAGGAATGATATTCCTAGAACTCCCACAGCACACTGACATGGTGTTCTATGTGATAGTTTGTTATTGCGAACAAGGTCAGCAATAAGCAATAAATGTGAAAGTATCCTCCATTATATAGGAATGCAGGCACACATTGAGACAGCTGAGTAATATTACATACGTCTGCCTTGCTTGATGGGATAATGCAAGCATGACAGATCATGTAATGATGAGACTTTATTATCTGACACAAATTATATGTATACCCTTAATATACAGCTTGACTCGACAAAGTGACAAAGAAGCTAGCATGGCCCATATAGAGTTTCCAGGCTTGTCTATAGTTGCTCACATACTATGGCTAAGGAGGTTCACACATTGCAGTTTCCTAAATCCAGGCAATTCTATTGTATTATGACAATTGTTGGCTAATGTCACAGCCCAATTGTAATTGCTGCATTGTCTACTTTGTGTCTGCTCCTGGAAACCACCACAGAAGACTATGAAAGGATCTGCGGAAACAACTTTGCAACTTGATCATTTGCTCATGTTGGTATTGGCTCATGTATTATTTTTAGACAATAACAAAGCTGGTTAGGACAGATGTCACCAGCAAGCGAAAAAATACAATCTGGGGCCCTTAAACAATACTGCCTAGAAATCCTTTCAAAGTTTTTTCCCTCTATTCTAAAACTCTGGACTGGATGAAGACCTTACCTTGTTTGTTCCAATATAGATCTGTGACTCCTACATGCTAGTGGGGATGTACACTTAAAAAAAATAATAATTTTGGATGTGTACAAAGCTTGGCGTGAGAATTGGGGGAGAGATTAGGCATGCTGACTGTGGGTGGAAGAAAGAGGTCCGGGGCAAACCTATGCCCAGGGGCATACTGCCCATGGGGACAGAGGGGGTCAAATGACCTCGGGTGCACTGATGGGGGAAACTGTTGCACTCACCTCTCCTGCACTGTAAACCTGGGGTTCATTAGTGGTACAAAAGCGGTGCTTGTCTGTCCCGTTGGTGGTGCAAGTGGCACCGTCTGACCTCCTTCCTTTAAAGCCTTTGGGAGCAGGGCTTCGGAGGCAAGGAGTGGCTCAGATGGGCACTCTGGTGACAGGCCACCTCCTGGGCCACCCGCCATGGTGCCCTGCTCCCCACCTTCCTGTAGGCCAGCTTCTGCAGGAGGCGGCCTGCAGGGAGGAGGGTGGCAGCTCAGATGGGTGCTGTGGCAGCAGGCCAACCCAGGAACCAGCCTGTCACTGGGATGCCTGTCCAATCCACCCCTGCCCCTGAGCCCCACTCCCACTCATATAGGGTTATTGACATCCCCTCCCTCGCCGCCCTGGATCTTGTTCAATACTGCTTTGTTTTTGTGTCTTTAGATTTTGCTTTGCTCCCCTTCCCTCAATTCCCCCCCCCTCCAGTTCTTTTGAGACCACTTTGATTGTAATTTTTTTCTGGAAGCCAATTTTGAATCACCCTTTTCCTCTTGCACAATGTTTCTGTCAGTTTTGTTTGTCCTGCTCACTTCTACCTACCTTCAATCCACCATTCCAACAATCGAAGACTGTACTGTTGTCAAACCACTCCCTCTCTTCTCCACACTCTGTTGATGAGTGCTTTTGCAGGTTCTTCAAATTCCCGGCTTTCTTTCTTTTCTTTCTTTTAAAAAAATGTTTTTCTTTTTTAAAAAAAAAAAAAAGTAAGTCCCTAGCCTTTTCTCTAGCAGAGACACACCTTTTTTCATACCTCTGTGAGGGAAGATGTTAGACACTAACTTTAAAAAAAGCTGGGAATTTGCAGAACTTGCTAAACCTTTCACTGTAATGGTATATTGATATAATGAATTTTTTTTAAAATGCAAAAGCCCTCAGGTATGTGTATGAGGAGTGGCCACTTCCAGCACCAGAAAAATGGTGAATTTTAAAGGCACACAGCACTTCACATTTGCTTCATAAGCAGAGGGGTGGCATAGCTGCTCCCTTTTAGTCCCCCCTAGGCAACGACAGGCAGGGGTATGTATGTGTGTGTGTGTGTGCTATCATTACTTTTGATTCTTGAGGAAATGCCAGCTGTGGATCCAGCGTGAATGGGGAGTTGTGTATCCAATATAGATGTGACCATTCTCCTAAAAAAACAACAAAAAGGCAACCTTCACTCTTGACTTCTGATGGGAGAATGACCTGGAAGTGAGGGCAGGCAAATGCACACGCCGTGTGGCAGACAGTGAGACACCTCCGCATGTTTAAACAAGGAAATGCTAGGAGATCCCACTGCGAAGGCGCTGTGGGGCTAGGTGCACTGCAGAATGCACTCCATGCATAATGGGCTTGTGTCTGTTTCTGGTTAATGAGAATACTGCAGACATATACAGAATGACTAATACTGTGGCTGAAAAATAAATGGCAAGCAAATGTTCCATGGAAATAAGGTGAGCTTTAAATCACTATAAATCTGAATAAATCGCAACCAGTTTATTTTCAAAGTTTTCTCAGCAGCTTCAGAGGCTTCTCTGAGATTCTGGAAAAGTCCTCCCTACTCAGTGAGACAGGGCCTGATTTTTTTAGTTACCATACAACCTTAGTGATGCCCACACCTAGCCAGTATGATGTCATGGCTCAGTGGTGTGAGGATAACATCACCTGATTGCTCCTTCCCATAACCTTGAAGTCAAGAATGTCTAGCATTTCAAGCGTCATGTTTCCATGTTGCTTTTTAAGTGGATAACCCTGCAGGAAGCATTAAAATATTACAGCAGCCCAGTGGGAAGACTGTAGCCTTGGTTTTGTGATATCCCTGAAATAATGGATAGAAAACACATACAAGGTGTGGGGGAGAGCCAAAAAAAACAAGAGAGAGGGAATGGCATTTAAAAGTGGTTATTTCCTTCCTTTCTCCCAGATACAAAACAGACCAAACGGATTAAATATGCCAACAGCTGGACCTAATTTTGAGGTTATTTTACAGCAAGAGATATAAGACAATAAAATACTAATCTTGAATGTGACTTTGGGCTTTGTCTGACCCTTCAAAATTGTGCTGATTAATTGTTTTAGCTTCATTGTGTCATGTTTGTTCCCTTGCGTAAGTGAAAAAGTTTATGCCTGCTCCTAGTAGCTGAGAATACTGAAGAAATAGGTGGGATGCCCAATATCTAAGGTTGCCAACCTCCAGGTGGCACCTGGAGATATCTTGCTATTATAACTGATCTCTAAGAGACAGACATCAGTTACCTGGAGAAAATGGCTGCTTTGGAAAGTAGACTCATGGGTGATTCTCATCTTACGAAGTCATTGGGGCTGCCAGATGTGATTCTACCAGATATGTATTGCAAGTGTTTTGTTCATAAGGCCTGATTAGGAGTGGGGTCATGGCACTCAATGGGAAGAGGCCTCAAATTCTCCTCCACACTGTTTTCCCAACCTTAGATGGCCACAGGGCATGGTCATTTCCCTCACTGTGAAATTTATCATAGACAACAGTATACATTAAGTGTCCCAGCAGAGTGAACAATGGGTCCTTGATGCTATTTCAGGTTGGGGAAACAGTGTGGTGATGGGGAGGCTGAAGTACTTTCTCCCTGTAACCTACATCTCCCAATCTAAATTCAGCCCATGATGTACCCCGAAGATTTAACTTTTCAGCAGGGAACTGCCCACCCAATGACACATCTGTTTGATACTATAGTTCTCATGGTAGCAATGAGAACTTTATAACATGTGCTTGTGTGTTTCTGTTCTCCCATTCTGTTTGGGTTGTTTGCTTTCTATTGACCTGGCCCTATTCCATCACTTCTAGCATTTAAAACATGTCATCTCATGAGTATGTCCTGGGACCAAATGTTCTCTCTGTTGGTCTCCCCACTTAGCCGCTCTGGAACCAATGAGTGCATGTCAACAATTTTGAAAATAAGTAATAATTTGCTATCCAAGATGTATCCAAGAGATCCCATAACGTAGCACCAAACCTTTATTGGCATATAAAACGATACAGGTAAAATACAGGGGGGAAAACCCAACCAAAACAAAACCAGATTTAAAATAATCTCCAAAGAGAATGATAGCAAAGAATCTCTTAATAACAGAGTGACACAACAAAGTTTTTTAAAAAAACAGAACTATCCTTTAGGGTGTATAATTTCTCGTCAAAACTTGGCCACCAATACACAAACTACAAGATCAGGGTTATTCAGCAAGTATAAGATCTTTTGAGTATCTGGAATCCTGTCACAGTTCAAGGAAGAGCATTGCATATTTCCCCTAATTCCCTCATATTTGGTGCAATAGAAGAGGAATGGTGGGATTTCCAATTGATTAGAGTTACAGAGACAGAATCTCTTCACACCCTCTATTTTTAAAAAATCTACCATAAAGCAGCACTGAAGGCAGAACATCGAACCTAGCCAATGATATAGCTCCTAAGGCTAGGGTTCAGCATTATGCAAATATAATCCTTTACACATCCCTGTTTAAATGGTATTGAGGAGCTAAGGGGTGAACATGTTTTGGATGTCGCTGCAAATAGATTTTGAGATTCTGTTTCTAGTATTTCTTTCAGATTATTATAGGCTTCAGCATGGGACAACATACCCATGGGTAATTTCATAATATAGCATGCTCATAACTGCTGAACATTGAAATGTGAGCCAATATACCAAAAAAAGAAAAGAAATTAGGGGCAGCAATTCCAGGAACGTTGTCATGAGGTGTTGGGCTTTTGCAAAACTCATAAAAAGGTGAGAAAGTAGCCAGGAAAATGGAACAAAATGTGTGATGCTGCTCACAAAAGGCCTTTGAGACCTTTTGAATTCCAAATCCATCCCCAGCAACTACAGTTCCCAGAAGGCCTTCCCTAAAAGAAGCAGCAACAGCACCATGCTGGGACACTCTCATGATCCTCAACATTCAGAGTCTTCTCCCCCTCCTTCCATTTGAACAGTAGTTGTGACCAGAGGCTATTGCGTTGCTCCTGCTGCTGTGTAAAGTCAAGCAACACCTGTTCCATCTTTCATCTGCAGGCAATGATTTGATGTTTTCTCAAGACAATTGAAAAGTGCAACTGCATATAAAAGCCCCTAATGTGTTTCCTTTCCTTTCTGAAGAGCTATCAAGTACTCTTTTCCTCCCCTGAGGGATGGGGAAAAAGGGTGTGCTAAGAAACGGGTGGAACTTTTAAAATAGTGGCGGCACCTTGGATCCAGAGCAGATCTCTCCGGCTTCGCGTGATAGGCTTTTAAACATTTATTATTTATT
Organism: Sphaerodactylus townsendi; assembly: GCF_021028975.2. Taxonomy (NCBI): domain Eukaryota; kingdom Metazoa; phylum Chordata; class Lepidosauria; order Squamata; family Sphaerodactylidae; genus Sphaerodactylus; species Sphaerodactylus townsendi. The sequence continues at coordinate 64,587,140 of NC_059426.1, forward strand.
TCGGGCTTATGCCTTGACATTAACAATTTACCGTGTGCAGGAGTTTTCCTCATTAAGGGGAGGCCATTTCTTTCACAGGCTCTGGTTATATCATTGTGGCTGATAGGCTTTTCCAGTAAGACTGTTAAAGTGGCTGAGGCACTGACTCTGGGAGGTTGCTTCCCACAGATGCCACAATTTAACATACAAGAGCTTTCCTTATAATCTCAAGGAGAGAATATGGGCTAGTTATTTGTTTTTTTAAAAAGAAATCCATGACAGCACATCAGGAACACCAAGTTGCTAGTTAAAGAGTTGATAGCAATAAACATTTGCTGCAGGTTCAAACAGAAAAAAAAACAGCAGGGGAAAACCTGAAACTGAAAGCCTAAGGAGGGTGAACTGCCAAGTTTTAACATTAATTGTCTGCTAGAAATGCTAGCAGGACACAACCTGGCACCTCTGGGAGGATCTGGACTGTGGGGACAGGGGCTCTGTCATCATGCTAATGTGAAATATCACTTCAGCTAAAACTGGAAGTGGCATCATGATGGAGACACTCTGGTTTTCCAAAATCGCAGAACAATAAGCAAGAAACTTTATTAGCGGCAAGTAGGATTGAAATATAGATTTCACTGCCAGGCGGTTGTGATGTACAGGCATGGATAGCTTTAAAAGGATCGAACCAGATTCAAAGCGGAGATCCAGGCCCATCGGTGGCTGCTGACCACAGTGATAAGCGGTTCACCGCTCCGGTGACGTTTCTGAAGATCTTAGGCGTTCGCCGGGGAATATGGCGACTGGAGGCGACAGCATGCCGGAGCCACCATTCACACAGAAACAGCCATGGCAGCATTGCCGCCCTGGCGCCGCCCGGCTGTAAGCCGGCGTTTCCCCAAATTTCCGGGCGCTCTTGTTGAAAGCGCCGCCTGCTGCTTCTGGCGAACAGCAGCGACTTCAAAGGCACTCCCCACCTCCTTGCTCCGGCACTTACCTTGTCCCCGGGCCTCCGGCATGTCGCCAAAGACCTGGGGACGCATACCCTGTGCTGCTGGAGCAGGCAGCGCGGAGGGCCAGAGTATGAAGGCCTCGGCGATCAGCCGGAGAGCCAAAGTTATCTCAAATCGGCCGGGCGCTGGCGCTCTGCGTCGCCGGCTGCCCGGCTCTCTCTAGGACTGTCCGTGTGGACGGTCCTAGCGTCGTCGGGTCGGCGTCAAGTATGCCGACCCGGCCGCTTCCGCATTCGTGCGGAAATGGCCTTAGTGCCAGGAGACAATATTAGGAGGAAGCCTTAGCCTCAATGCCCTGCTGTCAGATCTCCAGAGGAAATTGTTGGCCACAGTGTGAGAGAGGATGCTGGACTAGATAGACCATTGATCTTGTTGGAAATGTTAGATTGTAAGGCTAATGCAGAGGTGTATCTAGGAAAAATGGAGCCCATGGCAAAATCTGAGGGGGGGCAGCTCCATTTTCTGTAGATATGCCTCTGCTACTGTGCCGTGGGGTTAGGGGTGGCCGGGGTGGCAGCCGAGCACCAGATGCCCCCCAAGGCCACCGGGGAGCCTCAGAGCCCTCCGAGGGTGGGAGGGGGAGCTCGGCCATCTCCCTCCACTGGAAGGCCATAAATGAGGGGGGTCTTCTTCCTTCCCTCCTTCCCTCCTTCCTGCTCTCCTCCTGGAGCAACAGCAGAGGGTTTATGGGAGGTGGAGGAGCCCAGCAGATGCTTCCTCCTTTCTTCCTTTGCCCAGCAGGTGAGCAAGGGGCATGGCTTTTCTGGCCGAGGGGCGGTCTGGGAAGGCCCCCGGGGGAGAGAAGGCAGAACGGCGTGTCAATAAGCCTGTGCATTCCTACATAGCAATGCTCTAGCATAAGTTTTTAACACAAACTACCAGCAGGAAGAGTTCAGGATGCCACAAACTCCCACCCGCCCCTGGAGAGGGGGCAAGGCCGAAATGCACAGGGTTGGTCTTGATGGGCGGTTTACCATTGCTAGCCTGTGAAGCAGCCCTGAACTTTGGGGAGGGACAGTACTCTTGGCTTCTTAGATCTGCCCAGACGGGGCTGGTCTGGCCCATCCAAGGCAGGGCGCCCATGTGATACATTTGTAAAAACCTTTGTTTCAGCTTCCCCTGCTGGACTGGCTGCTGCCTGCGGCCTGGTGGAGCCCAGGCAGGGCCCTTGCTTACCTTCTGATAAAATTCTGGTACCTGGTGGGTGTGGTGGAGTCCTTTTACCTGCACCTGTCTTTTGTTTGAAGCAGCAACTGAGGGGCATCCTTTGGCCAAGCGACTGTCCCTGTTTTTAAACTATGGTTAGGCACATCCTAGAATCATGCCCCTCCCCACATCATGGCATCATTTCCAGTTTTTACCAGAAGTGAAATTGCATGCCAGCAGCAGCACACTTGTCCCATTTCTCCTACTTTGTCGCCTTTGTGTGCTTTCGAGGCTTTGGTGCCTCCCACCACAGCAGGAACCCTTAAATCACCCTATAATGTGCCCCCATTTCATTTCTTCTAAAGGTTCTTTGTCAGAAAGCTCTTGGTCAGCTGAGGACTCTTGAAGAAGCACTTAGTACTTACCTTTAAAGCCTTTCATGACTCCAAAGTTCCACATACTCAAAGAACCATCTCTTGCAATAGGAACCCAGATAGCAATTGCACTCCTCATATCAGGATCTCCTAACAAAGGTGAAAGGTGAGGCAATCTACCTTTGGGACCTTTTGCTGAAGCTGCAACAGAATTATTTAAAAGAGCCTATGAAAGAGAACAAATTGGCATCTGTCTGCATATTGGCATCTGTATATTTGTCCCACAAGAGCCAGTGTGGTATAGTGGTTATGGTGCTGGACTAACACCTGGGAGACGAAGGCTCAAATCCTCACTCATGCCATGGAAGCTTGCAGGGTGACCTTGAGCCACTCGCACACTTTCTGCCCTGACCCTGGCCAATATTTGCATGGGAGACTTCCAGGAGTGTCAGTGTTGTGACATGGAAGCAGGCAATGCCAAACCACCTCCAAATGTCTCTTGTCCCTTCCATCTCCCCCTCCTTCCCCTTCCTCCTAGCATGGGTGAACCACAATCAGATGCTAGACCCCATCCTCTTATCCTTCCTCCCCCTCCTCCCTCCTCACAGGCCATGACCAGATGATGAGCCCCTGTTACCTAGCTTAACAGTATGAATATTTTTCTCAAAGTAGCAATGGGGAAAATAACTCAGCTTGGCAGTGCGAGAGGCAGGCTAGGTGGGATATTTTAGTTTCAGCTGTACTGGGAGTGGCTTCAAAACATTCTACATAGAATGCAAAAGAGACCAAATTTTAGTTTAAATATTTTTATATAAATTTTGGTTGCAAACAATCATACAGTGAGACGTTAAGAAGCATACACACAGTTCCTACGTGATATAAACAGGGAGGAAACAGATAGGTTTGGATGATAGAGTAGGAGGGGAAGCAGGGAACTTATACATTACCTAAATTCAGCTGAAGAAGTTGTCAAAGAAGGCAAGGATCCCTATGCCAGCATGGGAACCCAAGCGAAGGACGATATATCGCATCTCCAACTAACTATACCAAGAGAGGTTTAGCCAGTAAAGAGCACTGAGGCTAGGGTGCACAGAACTTTTATACCCCATTGCGCAGGTAGGGGCAGGAATCAGGTAAGTTTCAGTTTCGTTTTCCTGCATCTGTTGGGATTTCCCATGCTGGGATCGCCAGCTTGAGCTAATTAGTATCTCTATCTATTGTTTCTAAGTGTTGGGATAATTGAGTCAATTGATTCTTGATTACATCAAGGGAGCTCTGAATGGCTTTATGCAGAGTAACTCCTTGGAGTCTCTGCTCAGGTATTCAAATTTAGCTGAGGCTTTGAGCGGATCAGGAAGGGATTCTTTGTTAAGGAGATTGTATCTAAAGGCAGAGGAAATGCAAGGAAGGAGCAATTGTTGAGGAAATTGTAACAAAATGGTTTCTCAAAAGCAGAGGAAATGTACAACCTAGTATCAGGGCGTTCTCTGGGATCCATTGTGTCAGAACAGCTTAGCGGGGTGTGGCAATCAAGAAGATGCATTTCCATGGTTCATCAGGCTTCCAGCTTCTATTGACTGGAGTAACTCATTCACTGATCTAATCTTGCAACCAGACCTTTTGCCTGTGGCCTGTTTTTAGATGGAAACTCTGCTACTCAATCACAATCACAATAACCTTTATTGGCATTAGCACTCTGCTACTCACACACACATAAATATGAAAGTTGGCTTCTGCCAATATAGTCTTATAGGAATATAATATGAGATCCATATTTCATTAGAGCGGGGTATGAGGGGTAGGCTAACACCCCTTTCTCCCTTCCCCTCTCTATCTCCTCTCCCTTCCCCCTGGATGGATGGGCTATAAGTATATGGGTTTGCCATAAGTCAGACTTGACAGCAACAAAAAAAACAGCCTCATCTGGTAAACGATAGCTGGATGGGGGACGGCATTAGTGATTTGAAATTGTAAAAGTATAGCAACAGGAAACATTAACCACTCTCTAAGCCACCCTGAGGCATCAGCCTAAATTCAGGTCCATTTAGTTTTGAAAAATGCATGAAAATTAATGGATTTTCAATCAACATAAACGGTTTGGCCTTGATAATTTCTTAATGACTCCATTATCTATTAGATAAGTTGGCACATTGTAGTGACAGGCCAGTGTGCTTTGGTTTTGACAAAATTCACTGATTTTCTATGATATATTTTAAAATACTATTCTCCACTTAGATAATCTTTATATTGAATAGCAGGTTGAACATTTACAAAATCAGTAAATAAAATTAATGATATAGCAGTTAGCTCTGTTAGGTTTGTTACAGTACTTTAGCGAGAGTCTTTTTAAAATCTCATAATTCTATTTGAAAATAACCATATATTTTTTTAATTTTTGAGATGCCATTTTATGGTATACAATGAAAATTCAAAAATAATCTGCTTTCTGCATCCATACATACATTTTCAAAGCCATGAGTCACGATTCTGGAGAATGGCAATTTGATATTTTTGTGAGCAATGAAAACTTTAGAAAACAAGTTCATTTTTTATAGACAAATGCCCATGAAGAGATGATTCAAACCACAGCTGCTGGATAGGAAGTATGTAAGCCACAAACTTTTTAAACGACTAGAGGAACACACACACACACACACACACACACACACACACACACACACACACACACACACAGAGAGAGAGAGAGAGAGAGAGAGAGAACGTCTATCTATCTACAATCTATCTATTTTTTTTGTTAGTAGACTATGGAAACGGTGTATTTTAAAGGTTTCAGGAAAAAGCACATTTTGCAATGTTTGTTCCAGAGCCAGGTTTATAACATTACAGCCACAGAATTCCTACATGCTCATGACTTTTTTCACAGCTCATGAGCATTTACTGACAGGAATTATGGTTTGGTTTTCTTCCTCCTTCATTTTTATTGAGGAAGCTGTTGTAACAAACTGGTACAGGTTTAATTAACATGGAAAGATAGATTCTTCCAATGGTTAACACTCACTATCAAGAAATGATAACAAGGTCACCAGTTGAAAACAAGATAACTTCAGCAACAGAAAAGCTGTAGGCCAGTCTCCCCAGGCATACATTCTATGCTACTTCCAGTGCATGACCATATCCAATAATTGACAGCAACCCATTTTACTCATTGCCAGTCCTTTCATGGAAAGATTGTGCACATGGACATGGAATTGGGCATCAGTGATGCGGGTGGAGTAGAGGTGGATGAATGAGAGAAGAGGCAAGGAAGAACCTTCATAGTGGAGAGAAATCAGAACCTTAAATCCCAGTTTTCACAGATACCATTCTTTCTATCAAGACACTTGTTTGAGAAACTCATCTTCAGGTATCATGAGATTTTATATTTTTGAAAGTATTAAAATAGGAAGAAAATCAGGGCCTAATTTCTAGAATATTCATTGTAGTGGTGAAGTATCTATGATACAAATCCTCTGATATGGAAGCTCTTCTCCTGTATTGTGGGGATTCTATTTGCATACTCAGTGATGACAGCACTCTGGACATGTTCAGGAATCTCTTCCTCGATTTCTATTTCATTTGTTTCAAGTTAAGCCCTGGCATTAAAAATGGATACTGAAGATGAACCCTGGCAAATTAAGCCCTGGCTAAGAAATATCCAGTCAGTAATTTCTTTAATAAATTAAAACTATCTTGTGAGTTTGCATCTTTTATTTTAGCTTCCTTTTTATGAAAAAGGAACAACAAAATCACCAGTTATGATCAGTTTCTGTTTGATCCTGGCCATGTTTCAGCTCCTGAGTTGGAAAAAGTCAAAACAAAGGCTTTTTCTGCACAGCACAAATAAAACATATTGTAAACATTATAAAAATATCTGTTTTGGCTTTTTTTGTCCACATAGTGCAGAACAGTAAAGTGATTCAATTGAAAATGGTTCTTTTCCCTGACACTCCATGCTGCAGCCACCAGCTATTTCAGTGTTTAAAGTACATGAATAAAGTTAAAACCAGAAAACTGACAAGTGCAAATAACTTTATTCATGTACTTTAAATTCTGAAATAGCAAGTGGCTACAATACAAGTACAGGAAACTTCCATGGGGAACACCATTAAGCAAATGGTGAGCAGCTCAAAAGATCCCTGAAGTCAGGGGCGTATCTGCCAGAGGGACATGGGGGATCAATTGACCCCGGGTGCCACCCATTAGATCATGTGGGGGCACAAAATCACCCCATACCCCTCCCATGGAGAGGCACTCCCACACAGGCTGGGAGCCTGCTGCGGGCCCACCGAGCACCCCTCAGTCTGGCTCTGCCAAGCCCAGCCTGGCCAGGCTGCACGGGACCACCACTGCCCCCCTCAACTAGTCCTGGGTAGTCTGGCAGGGCTGGGCCAAGGGGCCAGGCCAAGGAGTGCTTGATGGGCCTGTGGCAGGCTCCTGGCCCCATCAGGCTGCTCAGGACTGCCACTGCCCTCCTCCACCATCTGAGGTAAGTGGGGTATGGGGGTGGGGGGCACTTGAGGAGGTGTTGCTCCAGGTGCCATTTTCTCCCAGTACACCTCTGCCTGAAGTGGTCGAAAATGGTGGGCAGGAGCTGAGGAGGAAACAAAAGTGGAAGCTAAGTTGAGCAGGAAAAGTAGAACATTTCCTGATCTCTGCACAGCAGCAGGAGACATCTTAAACCTGTCTTGGGGAGAAAAAATGTTGGATTGTGGTTTTTTAAAAAAAAACCTGTCTTGAGCACAAATAAAACATTTTCAGAATGTTACTGGGGGGGAACTGTGTGGAGTTCTTCCCCAAAACACTTTTATCCCATCCTTAAGACATTTCATTTGGGCTGTGCAGAAAAAGTAAAAGTTGGCTTAGGACTCCCAAGTCCCAAATGCTCAATAATTTTGCCTTGTAGATTGAGAACCTTTTAGATTAAATTTAGGATTTTAATTTTTTTTTGCTATGCTTCAGGCTGCAATGATTTATACTTACTTGTAAGTAAGACTAATTGAATTCAGTAAGAATTATCTCTCAGTAAATATTACAAGTGCCACTATAATTCTTGGAATTCACCTAGAAAAGTGGTTCTCAACCTTCCTAATGCTGTGACCCTTTAATACAGTTCCTCATGTTGCGGTGACCCCCAACCCTAACATTTATCCATTTTACAGATGGAGAACACTGATGCAGAGAGTCTTAGGTGACCCCTGTGAAAGGGTCATTTGACCCCCAAAGTGGTCGCGAACCACAGGTTGAGAACCGCTGACCTAGAATTACAACTGATCTCCAGAGACTGCAGTTCCCCTGCAGAAAATGGCAGCTTTAGAGGGTGGAGTCTATAGCATCACATCCCTGCTAATCTCCCTTCATTCCCTCAGCTATGCCCCTATCCAGGCTCTGCCCTTTAAAACTTCAGGAATTTTCCAATCCAGAACTAGCAACCACTGGTCAACCTGACAACCACTTAGTTTTTTCTTCTTCTGTTGCTGCTTGGAATGGCAATGGAAAGTGAATTTTGGGAGCCGAAGAACAAGATCGGCTGAGGCACAAATGAAGTGGGGATAGGGTTAGGGGAATTGCATGTCTCACCTTTCTTTTGTATTTGTTGCTCCCATAATACTGCATGACAATGTTGATAAATCGATGTGGTTCTCGATAAATCGATAAAATGTTATTGTATGCTATAGGCCGTAACAACCCAGGAGCAAAGGTTACATGACCAAAACTCACAGGTATTAGCATAAAATTTGACATAATGTATACTTATTAGTATTAAATACTACTAAAACAATATAATAGACCTTTTAAAATTTGTAATTTACAACGTAGTTACACTTTCTGGACACATACTTCATGTTTGAGTTGCTTGTTCAGTTTGTTGTTTTTCAGCTGCCAAGGCAAAAAGTGATACCCTGTCAGAAACGAATGGGTCAGAATTGATAGTAAAAGGAGAGCTTCTCTAGATCATACAGGGAGATTAAACTTGGTAATATCTTGGCAAGGGATTTAGCTTTTGACTCTCTATATTATTATTATTTATTAAATTTGATAGCCCCCCCCCTCCAATCCCCAAGGGGCTTTGGGCAGTGTACAACAACAATCCAGATACAATACAACAGTAAGTTTAAAGGCAAATTTTAAATTACCAATATAAATATTAAAATCCCTTAAAATACAAGCCGCAGCATAATTGGCCTGCAGTAATTAATTAATAATTCAATTTAAATGAATATAGAGGACAGAATAAAATCTTATGTTACAGGTCTTCCAGGACAGGAGCACCAATTATGTGGGAATGTAAGGCTGTTGGGATGTGGGAGAAATATCAAGCAAAAAAGAGCTGAAGGCATTGTCTGAAAACGCAGAGAAGTAATTTTGGATGTGACATTTATTGACTCAATAAGGGACTTAACATGATTGCTCTTAAAATAATTTGAACCACAGTGAGAATTAGACTGGAGTATTGTTTGTCTATCAAATCTAGCATTGTACTTATAAATCTACTCACATATCTTGCAATTAGCTACTGGGGTACCTAACATGCGATCTGGTGCTGAACAATGAGAAAGGAGATTGCTGTAATATGCTATCCAAACGTCATCATTTTTGGCAAATCACTTCAAAGCTTGCATTACTGAGTTTGTAAGATCAGTGCTGTTTTCTCCCAGTGTTTTAGTATAGCAGCATGAGAGCAGTCCAGGTTCTGCCCACATTGGAGCTGCCGGAATACCCTTGGGTAATGCTAAAATTCTTTGCATAAAGAGATTTTGTATAGATTCTAGGTTTGGGATCAAATAATCTTTGCATCCCCAAACCTCAACCTCATACAGGAGTTGGGGGGATGGCCTTGTTTGAAAAGAGTTTTAAAGCCAGATCTATTAGCAACCCTCTTTTGGTGAAATTGAATTTCAGAATGGCTCCTATAGTTTTAAAGACAGAAGATCTTATAAATGCTAGGTGGGCTTTCCAATTTAAGATCTCACTATATGCTACTTGCAGGTATTTAAAGGTACTACATTGATCAACTGGTGGATCTTGAATACGCCAAAAATATTTATTTGGGTTTTTTTTTTCTGAATACCATCACTTTGGTTTTGGCATGGTTGATATTAAGAAATTCTTTCTTCCAATAGTCACCTAATTCATATAGTAACCTTTTCAGATCTAAATGCATAAGGGAAATCAAGATCATGTAATTCACTTATAAAAGAATAGTAATTTTCTGTGCTCCTCATGACATTTATCTATGTTTGTCTTGGCTAATTTTGACCAAAAGCAGTTTCTATCATTTGCAGCATCTACAAAGGCCACACATTAAACTTTAGTAAAGCCTTTAATGCTTTTCTGGGCTAACCAATAAAGTGTCTGGCAGTGGCCAGTGATACTCTGTCTCTTTTTGAATCCAGCTTGATGGGGGTAGATGACATTGTTAAGTACCCACCCAATTTTCTAGCTTTAATAATAAGTGTTTGCTGTATACTTTGGTGATGATGTTCAGTAAACTGACTGGCTGGTAGTTTAGAGAATCAGATTTGTTTCCCAGTCAGGGAAAGATTTATACATTTCTGGGGGAATCAGATTCTCCCTAGGAGACTTACCTGAGGTTAATGATGTTATAAGGCCTCTAGCTTCAATTTCAGTGACTAAGGGCCATTGTGGTAAGCTGGATAAGTCACAGAAAGAGATCACTGGACACAACTTATTCTCCAGTAAAAAGGAGGCTCCAAATATTTTACTAAAGTGCAGGTACCAATCCTTTCCTGAAATTTGGGCTTCCAAGATGAAGGGACATCTACCAAACCCCAATAAATTATCTCCCATAATCTTTGCTCTGCAAGACCTAGTTCCAGCCACAATTGTTTTGCATAGCCATATTTCTTTTTCTTGAGTAGCTGTCTATAGACCATTCTCAGGGATATAAAGTGAGTTACAGAAATTCCAGATTTTAGGTGGTGAGTCTATTGTGTGTATTTGGCCAGTATTTTCTGCCCTTCCAAAACACTCACTGTGGGGGCTTGGGGTGAATTTTGGGGTCAGTTGCTGGTTAGAAAAGATTTTAAAGAACTGACCAAGTTTTCAAAAATTTTAATGACCTCCAAGGTAGGCTGCATCAGCGTTTGATGTTCAATCTACAGGCCATCTCCTGTCAGAATTTGGACTATGTTAGTATGTAGCTGATTAGCCCACTTAAGTCTTCTTGTCCCAGGTATTGCTCCTTCTAGTGGAACAGGGACAAAATTTAAAAATATATTATTTCTAAAACCTAGTTGAAAATGTATTGGGCAGTGATGGCTGTCAATTCTATCATAGACCTTAAAGTAGTTCACATGCCTCATTAATAAGGATGAGATCACTATATAATCAATAGAACAGGCACCTTTATGTGAAAGAGAGGTAAAGGTGCTTCAAGACAAATCAAATTTGGTACCATGCAGGATATGTAGGTGGTGGGAAGACAGTGTTTCTAGCAACCTCAGACCTGACTTGTTAATTACTTGACCATGGGAGGAGTCGTCTAAAAGATAAGCTTGCTAAGCAACCTGTATTCATTGCTCGATCCATTGCTGTACATTTAACAAATCCTTTATTTACTTTTTAAAATGCTAGTAATTGTTCTCCATATACCACACAGAACTGCATAATTTGAACACAATGATTCAAAAGTGGTGGCAGGGAAGGGAAGGTTCAGTTGCTAAATCACTATTTCTGCCAAGAGTGTGTGAGTATCCCTAAGCCATTCCCATGGTAACCAGTCACTAGGAAGTGAGAGCATGACAACAGAAAGAGGGAAGCTGGGAATACAGGCTCTCTCAGGGGATAATTTCTAAAATGGTTTATGGCAGTGTACCAAAGCCAGAGAGAGAGAGACAGAGAGAGTAGCACTGCTCCTCGTGTAGTCTGATGTAGTACAGACTTACATTGTCACCTCATTTTAGTTCCACCTTATTCAGCTGTATGGGCTGAGGGAGCTGTGAGGCAGTATTGCCAATATTCAGGTGGGGCCTGGATATTTGGAATTACAATTTATCTTCAGACTACAGGAATTAGCTTTCCTGGAGAAAATAGCTATAATTTGGAAGATTATGTCACTATACTCCACAAAAGTCCCTCCCTCAAATCCCACTATCCACAGGCTCCATAGCCCAGGGCTGTGATAATCCTACTGTCAGGTAACTACCTGGAATCTTATGTTGCTGATTCTGAAAAGATGGTATAGGAGTAATGGATTACCATGGAAAACATATGGAACCTGAAGAAAATAGCAGTGTCGAAAGAAATATTTTTCAGGTAACAAAAGAAAAGAAAAAGAGGTTTAAACACATTTTGAACAAAGACGCAAAGAGGGAAAGGAAATGTGTTAGATTATTGGCTGGAATTAGGGCTAACATTTATGCAGCAAAAATAAAAGCTATACCAAATTTGGTCTTTCATACCACAGTTCTAATCTGATTTCCTTGTGATCCCCATGACCAAAAGAAATTTATTTAACCATGTTCCCACCCACCCCCACCCCCACCGCAATCTTCTTTTCCGTTCTCAGACATTTGCAACAATGGTTAGGGCCTGTTCCCATGGACACAGGGAGTTTATGGGACAAAGCATAACACATTTTTGTTGCAAATATGTATCTCCTGCTTTCTCCTATAAACTTGTTGCATCCATGGGAACGGTCTTTGACCCAGCCAGTGGATCGTGTGCTCTTCTCATTATTGCCGGTTCTTTTCTAAATCTCCTTCCTTATGTGACATCCAGGTGAGCTAGCTATCCAGAAAGGACATCTGGAAAACTCTTTTCAATGCTGCCTTTGCTTTCATTCTCCAGGATAATTCCAACCAATTTTCTTGAGTACCACCCAGCCTGAAAATGTTCACGAGATTAGTGTGAATATGGATCCAGCCCAAAGATCCACACAGAGAAACCGAACTGGTGACAAGTTGGACACTTCTCTAACATGGGCATATGCCAGGAAAGACAATTTTTATGGATGCAAAGCATGTTGACTTGAAGAAATTGATGAGGAATCTGGAAGCTGTTCAGTGCTGGATTTGGAACTAGGAAATGATGATTGAAATCCCAACTTTGCCACAATCTTACTGTGCGGTCTTGGCTAATTTATTATCTCAGCCTCAATTGAACAGTGGGGCAGCCACAAGTACTTGGGGGCACCTCATTTTCTGGCTTTCTGGACTATTTCCTTTTCCCCCTCTTCTTGCCAACACCCATCTTCTTACTTTTTTTCTGTTTCTGTCTTTCCTTGCCATCCACCAACCAACCTACCTTACTCTCCTTTCTTGACAATGGAGACTGAAAGCAGCTTATAGTATTCACCTCTCCTTTTATTTTCCCTGTGAGGTAGTTAGGTCTGAGTGAGACCCAGAAACTGGCCCAGTGCAACCCAGTGAGCTTTCATCACTCAGTAGTGATTTGAACCTCAGTAATGCAGTAAAGCACCCAGCTTCCCCAAGCCCCTCCTGAGAAAGATTGTCTGAGGGAAGTGAGGTGGTACCTGACTTGCCCAAGCCCTGGTCAAGGGGAGTGAGGCATTGCCTAGCCCATCCAAGCTCTGCCTGATGCAAGAGAGATGTTGCCTGGCCCACTCAAGTCTCACATGAGATGAGATAAGGCATGGTGGCATCCTGTCTGCCAAGCACCTATAAGGCAAGACAGTGTGAGGGAGGCAGCACCCAGCTCAACCAAGTCTCACATTAGATGGGGGGAGTTTCCCTGGCAAAGGCCTGGGGGGGGGGGGTAAGGCAATGACAAGAAAACTGCCTCTTTTTCTCTCACTGCCTCCTGTGGTGGGGGGACATTTTCCAAGTCCATTTTCACTTCCTGTCTGCCTCTGCCTCATTACTGGCCACTGAGGACATTTGTTTCTTAAAGCTACAGATTCTGCTTCTATTTGTTTTTTCAACCCTTCCATTTTTTTAGAGGGGTTTCTGGGCTTTTTCAGGTTCATCAAAATACCTGTTTTCTCTGTTCATGAGTCCAATCTTCAGATTTAAGTATTCATTAGAACTATTGATGATGACATTGAATGAGAAGCAGCCAGACTGCTTAGATTTATTACTTATTACTTCTTTACACCCAAGAGTCATCTCTGGTTCCCTGTACATATTTTCAAAGGGTGCTAGACTATGACTGATCTTCACAAGACTGTTGGCAAGACACCGAGAATCTAACCAACTAGAGTTTATAATTTTGGCCTTGGTACTACATAAAAATGTGATGTCATGGAGATTGTGTTTATAGATCCCACCTCTGCAATGATAAGATCTGTAAACGTAATCTTGTTAGCTCTAATCCTGGCAGTCATGAGTTTTTATAAGGTGTAAATCAACAAAGCCACTCATTGCGCAAGGCAAACAAACAAAAACCCATAACGTTAATCTCCTCCCAAAATGTGATGACTGGAGTTTAAAATACCACCCTCCAAGCTTCTAGAGATCAGTGTTGCCCAACCGAAGGGAAAGCTAAACTGGTTGTCAGATGGCTGACCCAACCTCTAAGAATAATCTGAAATAATTAGGCATAGAGTAATTGTGGAGAATTTATAGTAGAAAAAAGGAAGCTGTCAAAGGGAAGAATTGGGAAAGTGTGGAGTGTGGAATTCAGTACACAGTGATCCTGCTGTAAATGCTTAAATCCAGATTAAGAGCTGGACTTCTCCAAAATTTTGAGAGATCTGTACAGAGAGGATTAAAGTGAAGTATTGGCAGGAAAGAAGCCAACCCACTATTAGCATCCCTCACAGTGGAGTAGAGGAGTCAACCAGAAGCAATGAACAAGGGGATATGGTTGCCAGGTACTTTGTGGTTCTTTCTTTAGAACTCCAGATCACATATTTGGCTGCTTAGTGTCACCATCTGAGCCAAATTAAATTCTGGCCTGAATAAAGCAACCAAGGAGTGAACTCCTCCTGTATTGCTGGGCTTATTTATAAAGTGAGAAGCCAACTATCGATTTAAATTATACTAAGTCACCCCCCTCCAAATATTCAAGTGTAACTGCATCCAGACTTTTCTTACAACTGATCCATTTCAAATTTTGACTGACAGATGTGCTTATCAAATTTCCTGCAAGACATTGGTTGGAAATCACAAGAGCAAGGTATTTGTCATGCTTCTGGTGCTTATTTTGATGGGCCCTGGGATTGATCCAACACTACAGTCTCTCAGTGTTTCAGCACATTTTCACCAAAATAACAATATTTTATTATATTTATTTTATTATATTCATACCCCGCCCTTCCTGGTCAAAGCCAGGCTTAGGGCGACTTGCACAAAATTTAAAAATATTAAAATCAATAAAATATAAATTATCCCCCCCCCAATCTAAAATAAATAAGATGGCAACCCAGTGGTAATCCAAGAACCCACACATAATACTGGTTATGGTGGGTTTTCCGGGTTGTGTGGCCATGGTCTGGTGGATCTTGTTCCTAACGTGGTACACCAGACCATAACCACACAGCCGGAAAACCCACCACAACCAGTTGAATCCGGCCGTGAAAGCCAGATACACCACACATAATAATTTGTTTCAACCCCCCCCCTCCCGGTTTACTCTGGTCGTTTCCCCACTCACCATTTGTTGTGTGCTACTCACAGCAAATAATCTGTGGGCCTGCTGCATTCCCCACTATCTCAGCAGCGACAGCGCAGCGACCTGATTCTGCCTCTCTCCTTCCCCCCTCAGCGCGCGTCATTTCTGCTCCTGGATGGTCAAGCATCTTTTTGGAGTGGGGAAGCCTGGGGAGTGACTCTGGGTCTGAGTTTCCTGCCACTTCTGGTGACGTAGAGCCATTCGGCAAATTAGGCCACGGCAAAGTGTGCGCGATGCGCGCACAGCCTGTTTATTTTTTATTTTTAATGCTAGAAATCCACGTCTGCACGTCGTTTTGAGCGCACATGGGCATAGATGCATATTGTGTGTGCTCAAATAGACGTGGATTCCTCGACAAAGCGTGGAGATGTTGATTTGTCCTTTCGAAAATTTTTAAAAATTCCCACCCCAGCACAATGCAGCAGCCATTCAGGACACCCCCCTGAGCAGATCATGGGGAGTCCTGCCTGGCTGCTGTGCGGCTGCCGCCTTCATTGGACAAGAGGGCAGAAGCTGCAGTGGGGACCATGAACCCGCGCTCAAAAGGTCCCACAGGAAATCAAACCAGTACGTATCGACCTCCATTTTAGAAGTGGGGAAACGACCTCTAATTCTGTAATGGGGGGAGGGGGGTGAAGAGGGAATGCACAAAGGGGACCTTCATCATCTTGAATCCCATTCACCAAGTCTCTGAAGTCTTCATAAGCCAACCACCAGCAAAGAAGAATTTGACTTGGCATTATCAGTAGACTGTAAATATAAGGACTTGAAATGCAACCTAAAAGAACGGTAAATTGTTAAATGTTAAATGTTAAAAGTGTTATTGTTAAGAAAGTAAACCATTTTCTCTTAAATTTAGTTCTTTGCAACTCCTTCCAAGTTCTGCCCCACAGAACCCACAGATAGAGGCTATACTTGCAGGGTTTGAAGTTTCAGCCCTGACTTTGAGTGCTGATGTCTCCTATGCCTTCTCATTGTGCTGTGACTAGGACTAACTGCACCAAGACTACCCCAATTCATTTCAGCATTAAACAAATATGAATTATTTTACAAAATTCCGCCGTGAATCTACAACAGAATCCAAAATAAGATCTGAAAAACATTAGCTAAAACAGGAAGGGGCTGTGTCTTACTGGCAAAGCATGTGCTTTGTCTGAATAAGGTTCCAGGTTCAATCCTTGGCATTTAATGGGTTGCAGGTGTTGAAAATACATATTTCCACCTCTGGGGTCTGTGGCTTAGTATGAAGCCAAGTATGACTCTCTAAAACAAAATTCAGTTTTTAAGTTAAGGTATACTGAAGAGTTAGATGGGATACTATAATAAACCTTATGTGAAGGGAATGGCAGGCAAAGATTTTTATGGGACCAAAGAGCTTCTTAGAGTTGCTTTACACACAGGGAAATGATAGAGTCAAATTCTTCTTTGCTGGTGGTTGGCTTATGAAGACTTCAGAGACTTGGTGAACGGGATTCAAGATGATGAAGGTCCCCAAAAGATAGACAGTGAACAGCTGTCAACAACCCCAAGTATCAACCAACAACAGATTTATGCCAGGGCACCAAAGACATTGTGCAGGGTGTTCCTATATATGATGTTGTGGGTCTTCCGGGCTGTATGGCCGTGTTCCAGTAGCATTCTCTCCTGACATTTTGCCTGCATCTGTGGCTAGCATCTAGTGATTCCGGCCGTGAAAGCCTTTGACAATACATTGTTCCTATATAGGTTTATTTCTCATTGTGAGTTCAAATCTTTTGTCACTCCCTAATAAAAAGATTTTCAGCAACAGTATTAGGTTCTAGAAATTGTGTGGATTTTTGATCATGTCAATTATTAGTGATGTTAACTGTATGTTTTTCTTGCACTTATTTCCAAGGTAAAATTATCCTTTCCCCCCCTGCAACTGGACTTCCTCTGCATGTGTATGGGGTTCTGCCTGTAGCAGCAGCCATTTTGTGGTTGTTGTTACTACCCTGTGTCAGAATTTCAAAAGTGCCCACAACTTCAAAAAGACTGAGGATCCCTGATGAAATGACTGGACTGTTGAAACTGGTGCTGAGAAAACGAGATTTATTTATTTATTTATTTATTTATTTATTTATTTATTTATTTATTTATTTATTTATTTATTTATTTATTGCATTTATAAACCACCCCATCTCCTAAGGGCTCTGGGTGGTGGACAACAAATATTATAAACAATATAACAATAACATTTAAAATCATTAACATTAAAATAAATAAAATTACAGCGTTCTGTATGAACCATATGGCGTCCAGCGTTAAAACTATCAGTAAAAAAACCCTCCCGGAGAGGGGGACGGTATAGATGTCACGGACTCCCAGAATGATAAAGGGAGGGACAGGAGGGGTGCACCCAATTAGCGGCCGGCCTCCCCAAAGGCCCGGTGGAAAAACTCGGTCTTACAGGCCCTGCGGAACTCTCCAAGATCCCGCAGGGCCCGGACAGTTGGTGGAAGAGTGTTCCACCAGGCCGGGGCCAGGGCCATAAAGGCCCTGGTCCGGGTGGAGGCCAGCCGTATCATTGAGGGGACCACCAGTAAATTGGCCTCTGCTGAACGCAGAGGCCGTGTAGGGACATACGGGGTTAGGCGGTCCCAATTCAAATTCAAATACCTATAGGAGCAGCATTCAAATACCTATAGGAGCAGCAGTGGCATAGTGGTTAAGAGCAGGTGCACTCTAATCTGGAGAACTGGGTTTAATTCCCCACTCTTCCACTTGAGCTGTGGAGACTTATCTGGGGAACTAGATTAGCCTGTGCACTCCAACACATGCCAGCTGGGTCACCTTCAGCTAGTCACAGCTCTATGGAGCTCTCTCAGCCCCACCCACCTCACAGGGTGTTTGTTGTGGGTTAGGGTTGGGGGGGGGAAGGAAAAGGAGATTGTAAGCCCCTTTGAGTCTCCTACAGGAGAGAAAGGGGGTATAAATCCAAACTCCTACTCACTCATACTCCAACTCTTCCTCCTCTTCTTCTATACTGACATAGAGCTCACAGGCTGGTCTTGATAGTCACTGAATATGTTACACTATGATAAACGCTACACAATTTTTTAACTATGGTATTTTGTTAAATTTCATTATTTCATTTTATGTGTCCATAAGAAAAGATTTCTAATACTGCTATTCATATATTATTGCTCTGTGATACAGTGCAAAAATCAGACAGGAAGGTCAGATGGGAGTAACAAACATTTTTACTCAGCAAAGATGATGACCACTACAAACATGGCTCCCATAACACTTTCTATCATGATGAATACAATAATTTTGATGGAGGTAGTTCACAGATTCAACGGAAGAAGTTTTCTCATATCTATAAGTCATTGAATGATGTAAATGCATATTTGTATCCACCCAAAATGTCCAGAAGTATATAGAAGTTATTGCCAAGAAACCAAATATTGTTAAATTTGTTTGAATAAAAACTTGTTTCATAAAAAAGGATTAAATAAATACACAAAAGGCAGGTTCATTCATCAACTGCTATTGTCCAAGGAGCTTAGTAGATACACAAGCGCCAAGTCTTTGCTTAGGCTACTTTCTACTATTCTCTGCACTGATGAGCCAAACTGCCCCACCAGTGCCATTTTCCATACACACCACGCACGTTCATCAGCAAAACTAGCCAGTTTTGCATTCCCAGTTCTTTTAGCAGGGCAACTTGTAGAAAAATTTAAAAGTGCTATTATGTACAGGCTAGTAATATACTGTTTTTCCACAGGATAATATAAGACCAAAAAAATTAGTTCTGTGCCTGCAAGGAGAAATACCAGCAAGTGAGAAGCTTGTGGTTGTAATTTAAAGACACAAAAATCCCCTGGAAATTGAGTTTAACCTGTACTGTGTCTGCTTGATATTTCTGAGAAAGATTTCTAATCAGTCCCACTTTCAAAAAGCTCTGCCAAAATATAAGTGGGCTTTGTGTATTGTTGAAAACCAAAATAAGTAGAATTTTTCAAACTGTGCAAAGTAGAGAGACCATCCAAGGATTGAAAAAAGAAAACCTGTGAATTCACTATTGGCACAATTTCCAATGTTTCGAGTCCAAAATGAATATCAGGTGATTATGGATTTCTATGCAGTAGTTCTTCAGCATTTTGAAATCTCTTATTATGATCACTTAGAGCACAATCCAATTAGAGGAGGTACTGCAGTGGCTGGAGGCAACGTGGCAAAGGTAGTGCTGTGCCACCTCCAAAGGGGCTTTGGGTGGCACAGAAGGGAGGGAATCTCAAAATTTCTCCCACTGCCCAAATAGCCCCATTGGCACCAATGGCTTATGCTGTTATTCTTGAGCTTGAACACCAGTGGAAGCCAACTAACATTAGCTCTACCCATGGGAACACCCAGCCAGCCCGCCTACCCAGCATCCTAGCAGATGCTGACATTACTATGTTGTGGCCTGGAACTCTGGGTTTGGCTGCTCTGGCGCTGGGAGCAGCTGTCTGCCAGCACCTCTTCCCTCTCCTCTGGCCAGGGTGCCCTTGCACTGGTGGAGGGAGCAAACACGTTAGTGCAATCCTCCATCACTCCCTCTGAGCATTCAGCCCTTCCCCCATCTGGATAAGGCTGTGATCAATGGTATATCTAAACTGCCACCACAGAGATCAACTTGACAAAGGATAAGCTGCATATAACTGATTAAACATCTTATAGTGTATCTGTTTTGAAGTATAAAGAGTGCATTAATGATGAACCCTTTCTTAATGTAGTATATAAATGAAAACTTTAGAGAAATTCACCAGTGAAATGGATTCTGTGATTTCTCTTCAGGCAATATATATTTATTTTAATAAACTTTATTTCAGTTTTTCGTCAATACATAAAATTGAAACGTAACATACATTACACAAATGTGATTGTTAGCAATTTTCCAGCTAGGTGTACAATTCCTTTTAAAAATCCATAGTATACTGGATATATTTTGTTTTAAATTGATATTTTACATAATTTCTTAATATATTCAACTAATTATCATAAACAATATTCCATTTAATAAAGTTAACCAGCATTAATTTAATTCACAGATAGCATAACCTGAGAAACCATATTGGAAACATACTATAATATTTCTATTCCTTTTGTTCAAAAATCCAATTTTCTTGTGAGTTAGTACAACTTTTGAAGAGAAGAGGCTAATCCCTGAAAAGTATGACTGGCTAAAAAAGGAAAAAAAGGAAAAATAATAAAAGAAAAAGATAGAAGAGGAGGTTTAATAAAAGATTGTCGGTTTACTACTAATGGTAAAAATCCAAGCTTGATTTCTTGTATTAAATATTTAATCAAAGGTTCCGAAATAGGCAGAAATTTATTGAGATTCTGATACTCCATTATATTAAATAGCTTATCAATTTCCAAGTAATCCACTAATTTTGACATGAAATCATCAATAGTAGGAATGTGAATTGTTTTCCAGACTTTTGCATAGTTAACTCTAGCAGCAGAAACTAAACAGAGAATCAGTTTTTCATATTTTGTATTTTAAATGGAGTCGATTATATTTATAAGAAAGATTTCCAGCAAAAATTTAAAGTGAAAGCCCAATATTTTGCACACAAGCTTATATATATTCCAGTAGAATATATATATATATTTCCAGTAGAATTGTCCTTGTTCGCATAGCCACCACATATGAAAATATGTACCTTTCCCCCTTTGACATTTCCAGCATAAACCTGTTTCATTTTTGACCATTTTGGCCAAATTTTGTGGGTACATATATCACTGAAAATACATTTTATAAAAATTTTCTCTCAAATTTAAACACCTGGTATATTTGACATTTTTAGTCCATGACTTCACCCATTGGTCTAATTGTATATTTGGTCTAATTGTATATTTAGTCCATGACTTCGCCCATTGGTCTAATTGTATATTTTTACCCAAATCTTGATCCCACTTAACCATACATTCTTTTATTTGCTCTCCTTCCAAATTCAGTTTTAACAGCAAGTTGTAAAGTTTACTTAACAGTTTAGAGTTGCCTTACTTAACAGTTTAGAGTTGCCTTTCCTCATTATTAGCCATAAATCCGAATCTTTTCTTTCAAATCCAATTTCAAATCTTTACTTTCAAATCCAATTTCTTTATGTTGTTTACATCTTTCATTAATTTGCCAATATAAGAACCACTGGCACTCCTTCCCTTCTGTTTGTATTTCTTGTCTATCTTTTAAATAGTACCCATTTTTATTTTTTTTAAAATAAATCTGTATATTTTAAATAGTTCTCTTCTAAAGTCGGGTTTATTCAAATAGATTCTTGTGGGGATATCCATTTTGGAACTTTTGGCAAAACATTATTTTTAAATTCCCTCCAGACTTTATAAATTGCTTTCCGCACATAATGATCTGAAAAATCTCTTGACGCTTTTCCTTTACTGTACCAAATGTAATGGTGCCATCTAAAAAAAAAATTGAATACTTCTATACTGAGTAATTCTTTATCTTCTAACATCATCCAATCTGTAAACCAAGATAGAGCAGCTGCTTGATAATACACTTGACCTCCAGATATAATGGCCCCAGACTTACCTGGATCTATTTTGCAGCTACAGGGCTGGAAGCCAGGCTGGAAAGGGGAGATTTTCTGTTCTTACTGCAGTAGCAGAAGGGCCCTAACAGTAGCAGCAAAATGCCTCCTGGGTTGTCTTGGCCTCAGTTCCAGCCAGCTAATCACAGGCAGCCTGGAGGGGTAGGGCTGTGGAAGAACTGGGGAGAAAAATCTTCCAACCCCCACATGACCCCAATGATGCACTCCCAGGGCACAGCTCCCCTACTCCGTGGCAGCTACACCACTGCCCTCACCTGTCTGAAAGTAAAAATACATTTTTGGCATAAATGCTCCTATATCAAAGTACCATGTTCAATAATGCACAATATAATAGTTTTGACAAAGGCAGTGTGAATGATAATTTTCATATTCATTCAGGACTATATTCTAATGCAAAAGCATATAATTTTCTCAACCGCTGCACCTCAACTGAACAAACTAATATATTTATGTGAATACAGAGTGTAGTTAGAATACAGAGTATATAGTAGTTAGAATACAGAGTTAGAATACTCTGTAGAATACAGAGTGTAGTTAGCTCCAGATATGGCTGAAGACAGATTCCTCAAGACAACAAGATCATTGGAATACAAAGCAGCAGAGACACAATGATCCTTGGGGCTTCAGCTGTTCCACCGGGCTTTTGGGGAGGCCGGCTGCTGATTGCCCCCCCTTCTTTATAACATCAGTAGACCCTGCCGTTCCCCCCTCTTAAGGGGATTAGGATATGGGACGCCATCTATTGTGTTTTGTAATTAGAACGCTGTGTTTTAATGGGGTTTAGTTTTAATATGTACAGAGCCACAATTTAATTATTCCTGGTTGTTGTTGATTTTACCTCGTGCTCTGATTTTATACTCTGTGTTCACCGCCCTGAGCCCTTCGGGGGAGGGTGGTATACAAACGTAATAAATTATTATTATTATTATTATTATTATTATTATTATTATTATTATTATTATTATTATTATTCTATGGCATGGTCAGGAAGGCAGAAGTGGCTGGCTCCTGCAATTGGCAGTGGGCCAGGTACAAGCAGGAGTCCCAGCTCTGGGATAGGAAATTCCTTGAGATTTTGGGGGTGGGGCCTGGAAAGAGTGAGGTTTGGGGAAGGGAAGAAATTTAGGGAGGTACAATGCCATAAAGTTCATCTTCAGAAGTAGCCATTTTCTCCAGGTGAACTGATCTCTGTCACCTGGATATCAGTTTTAATAGAAGAGAATTGCTATTAACCGGGAAGTTACAGACAAGCCATTTGGGTGACTCAACCAACTTAATGCGCCCCAATTTGCTCTAGCTGGCTCAAACTGCTATTTTTATCACAACTGTTTTGGAGAGTACCATCCGCCCCTTAGATAGCTGAAATTATGGGTCATAGGTGTTTGGGGTCTAAACCTAGACCTAGCCCATATCCCAATCTGCATTAATGCTTGCTGATCCTTTTTGGATTGGTACCCCAACAGAGCTCCAGATAAGCATTTGTACCAGTTATCTTGGTTGGATAGTCATGAGAGACATGACTAGTGAGGGTCCTTTCTCCCAGCAAAGAAAGTGAATCACAAGGAAAATGAGCAGAGCAGCAGGGCAATTTGTGGAATCATCAGGGAGGCTTTCATTCATCATCCATGCATTTCCTTTCAGTAGGCAGCTCTATTTAGGGTAGATGTTGTCCACTTCATAGGACATATACAACTGTATTGACAGCTTCTGCCCAATTGGTGTCAGATAGTCCAGCCTGCATTGTGCAGTTTCAAGTGTTGTGTGATTAAAGCATTCTGCTAGACCATTTTGAGGAAGTGAGTATATCACTGATCTTGAATGTTGTGTAACTTCTTGTTCTAGGTAATTTTGGAATTTCCTAGCACTATATTCAGTCCCATTATCTGAGAATGAAATTTCTGGTGCTGTTCCATGGTTGCTTTTAACAGCTGTTACATAAGCTTTGAACTTATTCAATACTTGATCTTTTGATTTAAGAAAATACACATGAGCAAATCTGCTTGCTGCATCAATAAAAATCAACTCATATTTGTTTGTACCAACAGAAGGTGCTAGAGTGTACTTTTGTTAGCATTTCCTTTTCTACTGCTCCTTGTTGCTTTGAATAATGAGGCACAGTGCATTTGGTCTTAATACATATTTCACAGCATTCAGTACCTTTGTTGCATTCAATTAGTTTTAAATCACAGTCTTTTATAAGTTTTCTCACTGAGTCCATACTTCTGCGACCTAATTTTTCATGCCAACCATAAACACAACTGGAGTGAGAGCTGTCTTCCTTTTTTATGTGATAAATAGCTCTCTTAGTACTTTCAACATCTCTTAGATAGAAAAAGGGTTCCAATCTTTTCAGATTTGAATTCCATATCAAGTTTTGGATTATAAATGCAACATATTTCTCCATCGATTATAATTTTATTTCCATCATTCATCAACCTAGGCACTGATATTAAATTTTCATTTACATCAGGTACATACAGTGTCTCTATTAAGTTATGCTACACTGTATCTCCAGTAGAATTCAAAATATCAATTCTCACAGTAGCTTTTCCATATACTTTCAGTGGTTCACTATCAGCTTGCAAAAGTTTCTCTTCACTTTTTTTCAATTTTGTAAAATATTTTTCATTATTGC